>NC_068432.1:14581071-14900071 GCF_023373465.1 Oncorhynchus keta | reverse complement strand
ACAGCCTTCATAGAAGAGACCATAGCTTGTGGAGATGCTGAGAAGGTCTCCGAGGAGGAAATTAACAAGCATCCAGCATGGACATCCCGCACCATGGGGCTTTTCACCAACAAAAGCCTGGGAAGATACAAGTTGTTTTTGACTGCTCAGCGAAGTTTCAAGAGACGTTCTTGAAGACCATCTCCTTACCGGTCCAGAGTTGACAAACACATTGCTGGGTGTCCTTTAACGTTTCCATATGAGTCCAGTCGCAGTCATGTGAGAGAGCATGTTCCACCAGAACAGAGATCTAGAGTCTCAACCCTCAGTGTATCTATCATATGAAGGTCCACTTGTTTGGCGCTTCATCTCCTGCTTGCGCCAACTATGGTCTCAAACATCTTGCTGCCAAAGGACGAGGAAGCTTCAGCAAGGAGCCTATCCAGTTCATAGAAAGGAACTTTTATGTTGATGATGGGTTGACCAGCATATCGTCTGAAGCTGAAGCAGCCCAGATAGTGAAAGAAGCAAGGGAGCTTTGCAGCGTCTGCAAACTTCGGTTGCACAAGTTTATCTCCAACAGCAAGGAAGTTATAGCCACAATTCCCAAGGAAGAAAGTGCCAAGGGTACCAAAGACCTGGATATGGCTCTGGGTGAACCACACATGAAGAGAGTGCTTGGTGAACTGTGGTGTGTCGCATCAGATGAGTTCCAGTTCAGAGTAGTTGTCAAGGGGCGCCCACACACAAGAAGAGGAGTGGTGTCTACAGTAGCCTCAGAACAAGACCCGCTTGGGTTTGTGGCACCCGTTGTCCTAGCAGGGAAGCTTGCAGCAGATGTGTTGTGACAAGATCAACTGGGATAACCCCTTCCAGATGACCTATGTTCCCAGTGGGAATTCTGTCTCCAAGGTCTACAAAACGTATCTGAAGTAAGGATCCAACGAGGCTACTTGCCATCAAGTTAAGGAAGTTCAGAGTTATGAGCTCCATCACTTTTCTGACGCTAGTACCTCAGGTTATGGAGAGTGCTCATACCTCAGAACAATCAGCACAGCAGGAGAAGTTCATTGCTCCCTAGTTATGTGGAAGTCGAGAGTTGTCCCTTCCACGGTTACGACCATACCACGACTGGAACTTTCAGCAGCGGTGGTAGCTGTTCAAACAAGTGACATGCTCAAAAAGGAGCTAGAGATACAAGGTCTACAGAAATATTTCTGGACAGACTCAAAGGTAATTCTTGGCTACATCAGCAATGAAGCCAGACGATTCCACATCTTTGTAGCTGCTTGTCTCCAGTCATGTAAAATGATGTTGAACTGCATGAAATGAAATGTAAAAGGCTATTTTTAAATTTGACAGCAAATAGAATTATTGATTGATTCAGTGCTTTTATTATAATGAGGATCTTTTCACCCCTACCCTTGTCATGGGGTGGAATGCAAATCCACAACCTTCTGGCTACTTTGTTATGTAGGCTAATACTTACAACACAAAGAACAGTTCCTAAAACTGCATATCTAAAGGCTATGTTTCCTTCCTAGGCGTGAGGGTAAACAGTGGGCATGTTCTCTACTATCCACTTTATGTTTTAGTTATTTTTTTGGGTAGATGGAAGGGTCACTTTTTTATTATTTCAAGTGTTCAAGGAAGGTAATTTTCATTTCCAGGTAAACCCAGACATTTCTATATGCAACCCCGTGTGGAAGCAGAGTTTTGATGGTTGCCACTAAAAATAATTGGATTCCAGCTACTACAATATTTATTTCTCAGCTGCTCATATTAAGCAGATAAAACCGGAGTAGTCTACCCGGCAAAACTTGCTATTCGAGTACTGATGATATGTCTTTTTACCCATGCCTCTGTTCCTGCCCATTTGATAATAGGCCATTCTAAATCAAAACAAAGTTTACACATTTTAAGACAAGATTAAATTGAGAATAGTATTTTGCATGATAATAATCGGCTTACTAAATGTCATGACTGCCACAGCCCTAGTTCTAGGAGTACATAGTGGAGGAACTGCCAGATGCGTCATTATAGCCAAGAAGTAGAGCAGGAGCCAAATATGAAATAGAATACACTGAATACATGGGAGCAGGGTTGGAAAAAATTGCATTAAAACACAATATATATGTATTTTCTGAAGGGCGGTGGTGACCATATTTTGCTTTTGTATGGTATTTAACAAACTAGGCTATAATGGACTAACATTTGAATTGGAGTTGATGACAATGCAATACATAAAAGACAGTAAATACACAACTTGAAGCAACCACATATTTAGCCCTGGAGCATGTTCTCATAGGTCAGTGAGGGGTCAAACCCACACACCTTCAACTTGTTTCTTAATCAAAACCCAGCCCATTCGCTCCAGTGACAGCTACTGCACCCATAATTCTGGTGGTGAAAATAGTAAACATATTTCTGACACACCACCGAACCTTTGGCGCTACCTACAGCATTTAGATTTACCATTGCATTAGGTCTGTTAAAATAGAGCCTTAAGACTTAAAGTCGACCAAAAGGTTTTCTGTTTTAATGTATTTTATTTGACCATTTAAAATACACACAATTGTTACACTAGGCATCAATTACATATACCAAAATTGCAGAGGATTATACACACACAAAGTCTAAAGACTTGTGGTCCTCTATTGGTATACAAGGGCTGCAGTGCAAAAACAAGAAATTTGAGCACCCTGTGTCATACAGTCAATCATAAACAATATCCACAGAAACATACAAAAAAGCAAATGTACACAATCTGCACCCCTGTTCATCCCTAATGAAACGGTGTCATATGGCCCTAACTGTAATCAGCTGGAAATTGTAATGGTTTCCTGGTTACCGTGCAGGCAAATCAACTTCCATTACAGTACATTAGTCTTTCTATAAACTAGGGTACCAGTGAGTATTTCCTACAACTTTTTACAGTTGTTAATAAGTCATTGATAATAATCAGCCAATTTCTTTCATGTCATAACATTAAGGGGGGGAACATATTCAATCAAATTGACACGTTGTTTGACCCTTTCTCATGGTTGCATTAATGGCTGTGTAAATTGTTGTTATATCATATATATCATATATTAAGCATTAATCAGTTAAATTAGACATTGAACTTGAACACTGTAAGAATTCTCGATCCTAGATCTCGGGAAATGCAATGTAACTATGTAAAATGCGCGCGCTCAAACACACGTGGGGGTCTGGGAGAGAAAGTGTGTCCATCTGATGAATGGGCATGTGCCTAAACTCAAGACCCGGGAACACCACAGGTGTAAAAAGAAAGTTAAATAAAACAACCAAAATCGAATGAAAATCATCTAAATGTATTTTGTGTGTTCAGATGCCCTGTGTGGAGAAAGTCACGGAACCTTCTGACAATCAGATTAAATGAACTACATTTTTCAGAGAGAACTTTTAAATCGGTCCAATTCAACCAGAACACAGGAGGAGGGTTAATGTGGTTCTTCAATAATTATGCATAGTACTTATGCATAATACTGGATGCACATTTCGTGTCAAGCTGTAATTGTGGAGTGATATTTTCACACATCATCATCTGAAAATAGTAAAAATAAAGAAAATCCCTTGATTGAGTAGGTGTTCTAAAAATTTGGACCGGTAGTGTGTCTGTGTATACAACATATTATTTTATTTCACTAGGCAAGTCAGTTAAAAACAAATTCTTATTTACAATGACGGCCTAGAAATACCGCTAGCGATTTGATGCTGATCATCTGTTAAATCAAATCAAATGTTATTTGTCACATACATATGGTTGGTTAGTAGATGTTAATGCGAGTGTAGCGAAATGCTTGTGCTTCTAGTTCCGACAATACAGTAATAACCAACAAGTAATCTACCCTATCAATTTCAAAACAACTACCTTATACACACAAGTGTAAAGGAATTAATAATATGTACATACAAATATATGAATGAGTGATGGTACAGAACGGCATAGGCAAGATGCAGTAGATGGTATAGAGTACAGTATATACATATGAGATGAGGAATGTAGGGTATGTAAACATATAAAAGTGGCATTGTTTAAAGTGGCTAGTGATACATTTTTCCATGAATTTTTCCGTTGTTAAAGTGGCTGGAGTTGAGTCAGTATGCTGGCAGCAGCCACTCAATGTTAGTGGTGGATTTTTAACAGTCTGATGGTCTTGAGATAGAAGCTGTTTTTCAGTCTCTCGGTCCCTGTATGATGCACCTGTGCTGACCTCGCCTTCTGGATGATAGCGGGGTGAACAGGCAGTGGCTCGGGTGGTTGTCGTCCTTGCTGATCTTTATGGCCTTCCTGTGACATCGGGTGGTGTAGGTGTCCTGGAGGGCAGGTAGTTCCCCCCGGTGATGGGTTGTGCAGACCTCACTACCCTCTGGAGAGCCTTACGGTTGTGGGCAGAGTAGTTGCCGTACCAGGCGGTGATACAGCCTGACAGGATGCTATTGATTATGCATCTGTAAAAGTTTGTGAGTGCTTTTGGTGACAAGCCGAATTTCTTCAGCCTCCTCCTTTCTTCAGCCTTCTTCACCACACTGTCTGTGTGGGTGGACCAATTCAGTTTGTCCGTGATGTGTACGCCGCGGAACTTAAAACTTACTACCCTCTCCACTACTGTCCCGTCGATGTGGATAGGGTGGTGCTCCCTCTGCTGTTTCCTGAAGTCCACGATCATCTCCTTTGTTTTGTTGACGTTGAGTGTGAGGTTATTTTCCTGACACCACACTCCGAGGGCCCTCACCTCCACCCTGTAGGCCGTCTCGTCGATGTTGGTAATCAAGCCTACCACTGTCGTGTCGTCTGCAAACTTGATGATTGAGTTGGAGGCGTGCATGGCCACGCAGTCGTGAGTGAACAGGGAGTACAGGAGAGAGCTCAGAATGCTTTGTGGGGCCCCAGTGTTGAGGATCAGCGGAGTGGAGATGTTGTTACCTACCCTCACCACCTGGGGGCGACCCGTCAGGAAGTTCAGTACCCAGTTGCACGGGGCGGGGTCGAGACCCAGGGTCTCGAGCTTCAAGGCAAAGTTTGGAGGGTACTATGGTGTTAAATGCTGAGCTGTAGTCGATGAACAGCATTCTCACATAGGTATTCCTCGGGGCGGTTTCTTGGGAACAGGAACAATGGTGGCCCTCTTGAAGCATGTGGGGACAGCAGACTGGGATAAGGATTGATTGAATATGTCCGTAAACACACCAGCCAGCTGGTTTGTGCATGCTCTGACCACGCAGCTGGGGATGCCATCTGGGCCTGCAGCCTTGCGAGGGTTAACACGTTTAAATGTTTTACTCACGTCAACTGCAGTGAAGGAGAGTCCACAGGTTTTGGTACCTTCCTATTTTAGTCTCTGTCTATAGGCTGGAAGCAACAAAATGGAGTCATGGTCAGCTTCTCCGAAGGGAGGGCGGGGGAGGGCCTTATATGCGTTGCGGAGGTTAGAATAACAATGATCCAGGTTTTTACCAGCCCTGGTTGCACAATCGATATGCTGATAGAATTTAGGGAGTCTTGTTTTCAGATTGGCCTTGTTAAAATCCCCAGCTACAATGAATGTAGCCTCAGGATATGTGGTTTCCAGTTTACACGAGTCAAATTAAGTTCGTTCAGGGCCATCGATGTGTCTGCTTGGGGGGGAATAAATGTGGCTGTGATTATAATCAAAGAGAATTCTCTTGGTAAATAATGTGGTCGACATTTGATTGTGAGGGATTCTAAGTCAGGTGAACAGAAGGACTTGAATTCTTGTATGTTGTTATGATCACACCACATCTCGTTAATCATAAGGCATACCTCCCCGCCTTTCTTCGTACCAGAAAGATGCTTGTTTCTGTCGGCGCGATGCATGAAGAAACAAGCTGACGGTACTGACTCCGATAGCGTGTCTCAAGTGAGCCATGTTTCCGTGAGGCAAAAAAAAGTTTCAGTCTCTTATGTCTCTCTGGAATACTACCCTTGCTCAGACTTCATCTACCTTGTTTTCAAGAGACTGGACATTGGCGAGTAGTATGCTAGGGAGTGGTGTGCGATGTGCCCGTCTCTGGAGTCTGACCAGAAGACCGCTTTGTCTGCCTCTTTTACGACGTCATTGTTTTGGGTCGCCGGCTGGGATCCGATCCATTGTCATGGGTGGTGGGCAAAACAGAGGATCCGCTCCGGGAAAGTCGTATTCCTGGTCGTAATGATGGTGAGTTGACGTTGCTCTTATATCCAATAGTTCCTCCCGACTGTTTATTAATAAAACCTCAGATTACCTGCGGTACCAATGTAAGAAATAACATGTAAAAAAAACTAAATACTGCATAGTTTCCTTGGAACGCAAAGCGAGGCGGCCATCTCTGTCGGCACCAGAGCGGTTTGATTTACAGCAGGGTCTTGTTAGATTTAACAGAGAAAGATGGTCCTTCTGTAGCTCAGTTGGTAGAGCATGGCGCTTGTAACGCCAGGGTAGTGGGTTCAATTCCCGGGACCACCCATACGTAATGTATGCACACATGACTGTAAGTCATAAAAGCGTCTGCTAAATGGCATATATTATTATTATAGAAAGCATCAAGGTAATGAGTTGTTTTCATATGTTTTTGTGCCTAGGATTGGACACTGAATGAACTGTGAGCAACTGTGTAGGATAGACTATTGTGCATCACCCAATCCTATTCTTATTAATTATCCTTGATATAATGACAACAAATTACATAGCCTAGTGGGCTTCTTCACAATATAATCTGATGAAATAACATCACAAATACATTTTGGTTTCCATGTTACATCTGCAATTTTAAAAATTACATTTAAAAAATACATTTAAACATACAAGCAACAACACTGCTTGTACAGGAATGAGCGTCTGCTAAGCGCTAAAATAGAAGTCAGTTCTATTTGTGACGCTGAACACGTCCAAGTCCTGCCTCTCCCATCTCCTCATTGGTTTATAGAAGCAGATACCCACGTGCCATCTCCTCATTGGTTATACCCACGTCGGTGATTGAAAGATGAACTGAGTTCGGTTGGTCGTCAATGTAACTCTGAAAGGTAGATGCTAATCACCATATAAAGTCCAAAAAAGAAAAAGCCTAGAAGGAGGAGATGACTATAAACATTTCGGTTGACCGTTTATGTGTGGATTAATTGTCGAACAAGTGCATTTCAGGTAAAATAACAACTCAACGTTTATCTCACAAGACAAATTGGTTAGCAACAACAAGCTAGCTAAATAGGACAAATTAGCAGCAACTGCGACTAGCTATCTTAATTGCCATACATTTTTATGCTTTCCAACCTGTCCCCAAATTAATATAATTGGTTCAGAGTTTGATGAGATATTTCACCCTGCGTGTCGTGCATGGCCGGTTTGGGTACGGTGTAATGCTGGCTTCAATTTGGCTTTCCATATAAATCCTTCCAATACAAAAGGAACCTGATTTTTAGTCGTGTTCTCATTATAAAAACAGTGATGGTGACATTCAAATGTTGAGATTAATGCTACCGCTATTCATGGCTTTATTATGTGTGCCAGCGTCAGTTTCATAGGCTACAGAACAATCGCTATGCCTGCATCCAATTTGTCTAGTCAGGAAAGTCAACATTATTCTCACATTTTAATTTTAATATCAATGCATTGGGAAGGCCTAAAAAAATGCATTATTCTTAAAGGTAAGCATTGGCCTACTTTTTGCATGCTTTTTTGTTTTTGTTTGGGGGTGTATTTATTAGGCCCTATATGTACAATTATATAAAGTATATAATTGTCTAACATTGAGGTCCTTGAAAACTACCATTAAGTGCTTGAAAAAGTCCCTGAAAGTCCTTGAATGTGACTTGCCAATGTCTGAATGAACCCTGTTTAAAGGATATTTAGTCCCTCTAGGCCTATGTTGTTTGGATGGAGTTATGGGCCAATTTGCATATATTCCTCTAAGTACACATGTGGAACTGCATAAAAATCATTTTTATTTCAGTTTCAAACTATTTTGAAATGTTGATCCTAATGTCACACATTAGCCCGATAATTTATAGAAAGACCCAAATATACTGGGTCTTCTTGTTTAAATGTCTTGCGAAAAACAAGTACAAACTTGATTACTGAAGAAAGTGAAACTTAAAGAAAAGTTAGAGGAGTTAATATCTGTGTATTTCCCTTCTATTTCAACAACCCTGGAAAGATATAGGCCTCTTTCAGCAAAGCTCATGCTCTGTGCTCTTTCTGGGTCAAATGTGGGAGGGAGGAAACCCTGTGGGCTTACCAATAGTCTATAAATAGTAACACATTGTTCAAACGTGGTTCTGCAGTGTGCAATAACGTTGGCCTGGCCCTCGTCACCTTTCCACCTTCTATGGGATATCGTCTCGAAAAATATGTCTTATGGTGGTTTACAATTTGTCTATCGACATGTCTGAAGACAATTGTCGCAACGACATCATGGACATTCTATTGTCACCCAACATCAAACTTGTTGTTATGAAAAAGTACATACACAAAACAACAACCTCTGCATGACATCAGCAACCCAGTGCTCCAAATAGCATACTTTCTCTATTTTATCAACAATAATCACTTCAGTTAAAAAAATTATTCACTAAATGTCAATGTAGCAAGCCAGGCAACTAAAAACAATTTTCTAATCAATGTTTAGGTTCGTTGCTAGCTAGTTAGCAAATCAAATAATGACCAGATGATAGCTGATGTCTTAACTTTAGCTATTTTTTTAATGAATTATTACAGGAAAATAAATCCACAACAACATAATTATTTGCAGGGTAATGATGAGCGTAAAAGTAGGTCATTCTATCTAATAATTTTTGAATTCCTGTATCGTCTTGTCACAGGAGGATTTGGTCAGGTTGCTGTGGCAGTCCGGTAACCATGACAACGGACGTTCCGACAGTCACAGAGACTTTTTTTCATATCTGTGCGACAAGGAAACTGACAGTCACAGAGGCGATCTACAGTTGTGGCCAAAAGTTTTGATAATGACAATTCATTTTCACAAAGTTTGCTGCTTCAGTGTCTTTAGATATTGTTGTTAGATGTTACTATGGAATACTGAAGTATAATTACAAGCATTTCATAAGTGTCAAAGGCTTTTATTGAAAATTACATGAAGTTGATGCAGAGTCAATATTTGCAGTGTTGACCCTTCATTTTCAAGACCTCTGCAATCTGCCCTGGCATGCTGTCAATGCTTGGAGTTTGTCAGAATCTGTGGGGTTTTGTTAGTTCACCCGCCTCTTGAGGATTGACCACAAGTTCTCAATGGTCTGGGGAGTTTCCTGGCCATGGACCCAAAATATTGATGTTTTGTTCCCCGAGCCACTTAGTTATCACTTTTGCCTTATCGCAAGGTGCTCCATCATGCTGGAAAAGGCATTGTTCGTCACCAAACTGTTCCTGGATGGTTGGGAGAAGTTGCTCTCAGAGGATGTGTTGGTACCATTCTTTATTCATGGCTGTGTAATATCTTATGTTTCACCTTGTCATGGCTGAATGACAACAGATAATATAGAGTTGGCTGGGTTTTCCGTGCATCGGCAGGACAGACGGCCGCCTCCAACGTCGTTTTAGAGAATTTGGCAGTGCGTCCAACCGGCCTCACAACCGCAGACCACGTATAACCATGCCAGCCTGGGACCTCCACATACGGCTTCTTCACCTGCTTGCCACCTAGGCAGCTGATGAAACTGAGGAGTATTTCTCTCTGTAATAAATCCCTTTTGTGAGAAAAAAACTAATTCTGATAGGCTAGGCCTGGTTTCCAAGTGGGTGGGCCTGTGCCCTTCCAGGCCCACCCATGGCTATGCACCTGCCCAGTCATGTGAAATCCATAGATTAGGGCCTAATTAATTGACTGATTTCCTTATATGAGCTGTAACTCAGTAAAATCGTTGAAATTGTTGCATGTTGCGTTTATATATTTTTGTCCAGTATAGTTATTTTGTAACAGTGACTCCATTGGCATCAACCTATCTTTAATTAGTTTCACCCTTCCATCTTTTAATCAGCCCAAGATTATGGAAAAGTTGGCCAAGAAAGATGAAAGAGGCATTAAAGGAGAATGTGGCGGGCGACGACATAATTGCTGGTGAAAAGTTTAAGAAGGATTACCAGTGGAGAGTTTTGTAGACTTGATGGATATGAAATCGCAGTTTCATTCACTCGGATAATTGCTATTCCCGTTAATATGTGAGCCCTGACCCTCGGATTTGCCGCTTTACGTTTTGGAGCCGCAGTTTGATGCTCAAACTTTCAAGCCCACTGTGGGCAATGCAACCACAGACAATGTTTTAACAGTTAGAGTAGATAATGGGACCCCAAAATTGAGAACTTATGTTTGGCTAATTAACAGCTTGTATAATTATAGTATTACATTTAGGAATGCATATGAATCTGAACATACTGTGTACAGTATAACTAGCTTACATATTGTTTGGTGTTGAACTTTGCATGACCTTTTAGCAGAAAGAACACAGCCAAATGAATTACCATTATCAAAACACCCAGCAAATACGACTAACAACAATTGTAAAATGCAGATACACATTTACCATTAAACTTGGTCAAGACACTGATTAGCCCTTCACATTTGACATACATCAATTAACCATATTTCTATCATTTAACCAAACAGTCCCATAATCTCAAAACAACCTAAAAAAAAGCACAAAAACATAAACCGCACCTAGCTGCAAATATAAAGGTCTGTGTGTCTGGGATATTCCCTCCAGTTTAATTATCCCATATTCAAGCTGCAGAGCTCCATTCATCCATCCAATCCGCCCCCAACTCTAAACCCAGGTGATTGAATGTGCTAGCGTACCGGAACCGTGGCAGAAACCTGATATTGATAATACCATATGCGGTTTAAATTAGTCTGGGGGCCTAATCAATACTGTACAATTGTCAGGCCTTTACAGTGATGTCTGGCCTCTGCTGATGAACATCAATCTGGACTCGGGCAGAGAAGCAAGGAAGAACAGTGGCCCCTGGTGCAGGTAAACACACACACACACACACACACACACACACACACACACACACACACACACACACACACACACACACACACACACACACACACACACACACACAGGAGAATATGCATACAAGTAGAACAGTAAAAGGCTGCTTGTTTATCTGGAATGTATGTAATATTATTAGTGGGTAAAGGAGGCAACACGCAAAGCATCCAGGCCGAGTCTGTGCGTACAATAGAAATGGATGGACTTTTTTTGCCATTTGTTTGGGCCTTGTTGTTTTCTTTACTCCACTTTGACAGCTAAAATGGATAGGCTACTCTATGAATGCCCTGGGAAACATTGTATTGACAATACTAACCTATTGAATGATGAACAACATTAATAATAGGTATCATGCATTTGATTGATTATGCATGTCAGTAAAATAAATTATAAAACGGGTTGTTTGGATCCTAGATGCTGATTGGATGAGCAGCGTTCCAAGCCGTGCTGTATTCACCGACATTGGCATATCTGTTCCTGCTTACAGTTCAATTGGAATTTTCACTGGAATATAATTATGTTCAAGTGACTATCTGAATATATCTCAACTTGCACATTATCTAGCCTAGCATTTGGTTTGTAACAGTGGGGGTTTGTGTAAACCTTGTTGTCTGCCTGTCCGACCTCGGAAAACAGTGTTTCAATTTTGAAATGCAGTCCCCCTATACAATAGAGAGTAAACGTGGTTCAGATGAGACATCAACTTTTTCTCAACCAAGCAAAATCACACATCAGCATCATTGTTATGGATATAACTAAATATCAATTTCTAGTTTGCTTGTTGTGCCTTATTGCGTAAAGTAGTGGTTTACCCAATTATTGGTTTCCTAACCCTGTAAGCAGTCTATGGGTTATGACAGCAATCCATACTTTAAGTTTCCCTGATACGGTTAAAACTGCTAACATTTTGGCATTTGTGGTACAAATCCCATACAATCATGGTACTGTATCTATAATAGCATTTTTTGTGCAAACCAATATGTAACTTTGTCATTTTTCACACAATATAAAATAAACTTCACTGATACTTAATATAAAGGTTTATGAAATAGCATTTATACTTTCTTTCAATCTAATTTTATTACAGATTTTAAACTTTTGCAGCAGTATTTTTCATTTTTATATTTTACAAAGAACAGCTCCAAACCCCATCCCCACCTACCCCAATCACACCCTCCTTTTCTATATATATATCGTCAGTACCAGTCTAAAGTTTGGACACACCTACTCATTCCTGGATTTTCCAGATTTTTTAAAACTATTTTCTACATTGTAGAATAATAGTGAACAAATCAAAAATATGAAATAACACATATGGAATCATAAGTGTTATTTCAACCTGGACAGCTTTGCACACTTTTGGCATTCTCTCAACCAGCTTCATGAGGTAGTCACCTGGAATGCTTTTAAATTAACAGGTGTGCACTGTTAAGTTTACACACTGCCAGGAATGTTATGCACGATGGATCAGTAGCTTATACACTAACTTTCATACATCTAGATGGCTGGGCGTCGTGAATGTATGTGTGGTGCCAGAGACAGCAGGGGTTCAAACTGTAGAATCCGGTTCCTACATTTGAATATAAAAATAGATTTTATCAAACAAAAATATGTTACATTTTATTTCTGGGACCATCAGGATGACAAATCAGAGCAAGATTACTGAATATTAGTACATTATTTAGCTTCAGAGGTGAATGAGGTGAATGTATCAAGTGCCTTGATAAAAGTTTTGTTGTTCTTCACTCTCCTCAAACAATAGCATGGCAATTTGTCACTGTAAGAGCTACTGTAAATTGGACAGTGCAGTTAGATTAACAATAATTTAAGCCTTCTGCCCATATAAGACATAATTATGTCCTGGAAAGTTTGCTGTTACTTACAACGTCATACTAATCACATGAGAGCACTTAGCTCAACCGTCCTGGTATAGGGACACCTAATTGTATTACCATATAATTGTTATATGTTCTCTATAATTATTTACTTGAAAATGTATCAACTGACCAATTTGGGCAGACTTCATGTAAAATATTGCAATGCTTCACTGGATCAATCTGAAACTTTGCACCCACACTGCTGCCATCAACAGTGAAGAGGTTCCAGAGATATGAGATATGGCGTTTACTTTGCAACTCTGTCTAGAAGGCCAGCATCCTGGAGTCGCCTCTTCACTGTTGAAGTTGAGACTGGTGTTTTGCTGGTACTATTTAATGAAGCTGCCAGTTGAGAACTTGTGAGGTGTCTGTTTCTAAAACTAGAACTCTAATGTGCTTGGCCTCTTGCTCAATTGTGCACTGGGGCCTCCCACTCCTTTTTCTATTCTAGTTCGAGCCAGTTTGTACTGTTCTGTAAAGGGAGTAGTATAGCTCATTTACAACATTACCAATGTCTACGCTGTAATACTGATCAATTTGATGTTATTTTAATGGACAAAAAATGTGCTTTTCTTTCAAAAATAAGGACATTTCTAAGTCTCCCCAAACTTTTGAACTGTAGTGTAAGTATTTACACCACTGAGTCAATACATGTTAGAATCACATTTGGCAGTGATTACAGCTGTGGGTCATTCTGGGTAAGTCTCTAAGAGCTTTGCACACCTGGATTGTACAATATTTGCACATTATTATTTTAAAAATTCTTCAAGCTCTGTGAAATTGTTTGCTGATCATTGCTAGACAGCCATTTTCACATATTGCCATAGCTTTTCAAGCCACTGTAACTAGGCAACTCAATAACATTAAATGTCGTCTTTGTAAGCAACTCCAGTGTACTGTATACTTGGCCTTGTGTTTTAAGTGAATTTGTTCCCCAGTGTCTGTTGGAAAGCAGACTTAAGCAGGTTTTCTTTTAGGACTTTGTCTGTGTTTAGCTCTATTCCATTTATTTTTATCCCAAAAATCTCCCTAGTCCTTGCCAATGACAAGCATACCTATAACATGATGCAGCCACCACCATGTGTTGTGTTTGCTACAAACATCAGGATATAAAGTTTTACTTTTGTGCCTTATTGCAAACATGATGCACGTTTTGGAATATTTTATTCTGTACAGGTTTGCTTCTTTTCACTCTGTAAATTATGTTAGTATTGTGGAGTAACTATAATGTTATTGATCTATCCTAGTTTCTCTTATAGCTCCTATTAAACTCTGTAACTGTTTAAATGTCAACATTTGCCTTCATTACCGTCAACTGAGTTAGGAAGGATGCCTGTATCTTTGTAGTGACTGGGTGTATTGATACACAATCCAAAGTATAATTAATAACTTCACCATGCTTTAAGGGACATTCCATGTCTGCTTTTTTCTTTTTTTATCCCATCAAGCATTAGGTGCCCTTCTTTGGGAGTCATTGGAAAACCTCCCTGGTCTTTGTAGTTGAACCTGTGTTGAAATTCACTGCTCGACTGATGGACATTACAGACAATTGTATGTGTGTGGTAGAGAAATGAGGTAGTAATTCAAAAATCATGTTAAACACTTATTAGACCGTGCAAGTTATTACGTGACTTAAGTCAATTTTTACGACTGGACGTATTTCGGCTTTGCCATAACAAAAGGGTTGAATACTTATTGATTCAAGACATTTCAGCTTTTCATTTTTAATTAATTTGTAAAACAAAAAGTGAAATACATAATTCCATTTTGACATTATGGGTTATTGTGTGTTGGGCAGTGAGAAAAATCTAAATTTGATCCAATTTCAATTCAGGCTGTCACACAATAAAATGTGGAAAAAAGTCCGTGTGTGAATACTTTCTGAAGACACTTTAGCTTCAAAACACTGTATACACTTGTAAATCTGAATAGATTGGATTGTTTTAAGTATTATGGCAAAAAATCCAACTAGCCTATCAGACTGTAAGGCGGACCCGCTACTATATTGCTTATACATATCCAATTATTTTGGATCTAGCTATGACGTGCCTAGGGGTTATAGGGGCTAGTTTTTTTTTGGTGTGGGGGCCCATGTCTCCCCCTTGAGGATCAAACAGCATCGTCTGATCTTAGGCTATGCCTATGTGTCTGCCATCATACTCATCACGGATCAAGCTCTGCGCCCCGAGTGGCAAACAGAGTCAATGTCCTCGCAAGATTGTCTAAGGTCCCCTAACGCTCCGATTTGCCATAGCAACATCCAGGTTATCACACATACACATGCTCCACCAGCCAGTCCCGCTGACAACAATCTGCTCCTCAAATGCTAGGGGTGGATTTTCAATGTTGAATAACAGTCATCACCATAATGTGACTTTCTCTAACTGAACATCCTTGCTTTTTTCACAATGAACCCCAAAGATAATAGTAGGACTACAGCGCACATTCTAGAACTCGGGTTAATGGAGCCCTGTGTTTATCAGTTCAATGTGTATTCTTAAGTGGAATATATGTGATGATTACAATAGTCACTAGATAAAAGATGACTGAGGGGTAGCCTGTTAGGCCCAACTGCTGTGGTCTCACTACAGGAGATGTGTGTTTGCATGTGCATGCTAGCATGCATTATTCACTACACATGACAAGTGTTTTAAGCATCTGAGAGAGAGAGAAGACAGTAAAGGAGGGAGAGAGAAGAAAGGAGGAAGTAAGGGAAGGAGAGAGGGGGATAGAGAGATAGATACAGAACAAGAGGAGGGGGATAGAGAGCGAGAGATTGATTCACAGTCTGCATTTTATAGATATCATTACAGATGCACTTATTGACATGCAATAACTTTTTCAGTCCTATATCAAGTGACACAGTGTTTGTTTCCTGGTGCTAGTTCTACTAGACCTACAGTACATCTCTGAGGTAATGGTCATATCTATACAGCCAGGTCACTTCCACCCAGTCCTTTCTAACTAGTTCACAAATGTGTAGAGGATCAAAACTAAGACACATCTTCAACCAATTCCCTAAAATAATTGCAGTCAAAATGGTTATGGTTGTGAGATACATCAACACAGAAAGCTGAATTGCCCTTTGTTCTATGTAGTGTTGGTGTCGCCATCTGTTGGTGGGCTTTGTCAGAGGCACTGACAGAACACCATTTTATATTTTAAAATAGGAACTTATGTAGAGTAAAATATGATTTATAACATAGCTGTCACGTGGGTTTTGTTTCTTTTGGATCCCATCTACCGTTCACAGATAAAGCTGGTTTGTATTTTTTCGGCGCCCCCCCCACTTGCCTTTCCCATGTTTATGCAAACCTAATTAAGACACAATGGTGTTGTGATTGCTGTGCTCAAGTCACTTGGCATGAAACAAACACATTTGCAAGTGAAGCTCTTGAGTGGATTCACTTTTCTGCAATTGAGACATTGTTTCCAGGTATCGCACAATTTTAAATAATGGCTTCTGTTACATGTTTTCAATTAGCCATATGGAGGAGATGCTGTGCTCATTCAACATACAACACAACATTACTTTAGCTTGTCTATTGTTAGCCTCACAAGCTGCCTGATCTTGCGAGATGACATGAATGTTCGCTAACACCGAATGATAGCGCTGCTGTAATCAGTCTGGTAATCACAAAGCTAGTCTATTGTGGCTGTGGGTAGAAAACAATGGTGAGTAGCATGGCATTTCTCTGCGCTATAATAATGGCAGAGTGATGAAAACAAAACAATTGAATATTTACTGCTAACAAGTTCTTAATAACTTGCACCCATTTGAGGACTTGGAACCCTTTAAAACAAATAGCCTCCATTTAAAAACTTCCTATGTGACTCTGTTACGCTCCCTGAGTGAATGTGCTGCAAGTGAATATATTTATATATGTATACAGTTGGAGTCATTAAAATTCGTTTTTAAACCACTCCCAAAACAATTGTTTTGGCAAGTCGGTTAGGACATCTATTTTGTGGATGATACAAGTAATTTTTCCAACAATTGTTTACAGATTAGTATTTTAGTGGGTGACTCACTTTTACTTCAGTCATTTTCTGTTAAAGGTATCTTTACTTTTACTCGAGTATGACAATTGGGTACTTTTTCAACCACTGTTCATTTTATACTTCCTCTCCTAATAAAGGTGTGAGGATGTAAACTTAGTGTCATATAAAACATTACCTCTTTCTTTGTAATATGAGTAGTATTTTGATATCAATCACAATTGTCTATGAAAATTCAAAAATATCAACATGAATATAAAAACAAAAATGTCTGGTCAGAAAATGTGTCAATATATTGTTGAACATAATACTCTATATGCATATCAAAGTTCCAGAGTCCTACTTTTAGTCCAATTTGTAAGCCAACATAGTGAATGTGAAAATTGATAAAAAATGTCCCCATCGCTGGTAATTTGGAGGATGTGCAACAAAAGGAGGGCTGTGATTGGTTACATTGCCTACTATGCCAATTTCTCTGTATAAAATGGACCATTTTTAAAAAACTAGCATAGATCCAACTCTGAAACTTGTATATGCCAGTAGAGTATATTATGTTCAACAATCATTTGAAACATTTGCCAAATCACAATTTTATATTTTCTATATTCATGTTTATATTTTAAAATAATTGCCATAGAAACACAAGCATTTCACTACACCTGCAATAACATCTGCTAAACATGTGTATGTGACCAATATTGTATTTTTTATTTTATTTTATACATTCATTAAAAAAAGTTGTAAAAAAATGTTATTGAAATCAAAATACTACTCATATTACAAATCTGTAGCACCTACAGATTAAACATTATGTAGTCTTAAAGGAGGCCTGGGTAAGGCCCCAATGTCATAAATATACCGTTGATCAATTATTTATAAATTATGCTTTAATTACAAATGTCAAATATATGTCAACAATCCTTTCTCCAAAGAACCATTCTATGGATTAAATCTTGTGAAAATCATGGTATTTTTTTGTCCTCGCTTGGTGAGGATTCACTCTTTTGTGAATAGCCATTGTGGGCATTAGAATGAATCATTTTATTCATCTTTTGCCGCAATTTCCATGTCTCCTTGATGTAATCTATTGTACTTTTTTGCTTCCTACCATTTCTACAAGTATGCCATTTTTGGTTTCTTGAACAATTGTCCTCCTCAAAAGGCAGCAGCTTTTAATCAAATCATAAATTTGCCGTGGGGCTATATGGGGTACTTCGATCAGGGAACCAAGAGCACTCGATCCAGCCAAGTCCAAAGGGAACAAAACAATTGGGTAAAATACCTTCGGCAGACGAATCAAAGGCTGCAATCAGGAAAGCAAGCTGTTTGCTGAATTGTCCCTGATGCGTCATCAACGAGCCTGAATAGCTTGTTGATTTGTCCTTCACTCCTACAAATGCAGCTCTCAATGTGTTTGCATGTAAACTGGCGGCACTTCAAATCCTCTCAATTCCACTGAAAAAACTCAGAGTGGAAAGGCGTCCACGGTGTAGCTGTGAACGTGTATAAACCTTTTAAGTAAACAACCTGACAGTACACAAACCTTTCCAGAGGAATCGGGTTTTCCTATGATTTGTTCTGAGATTATTGTAGCAGATCTACAAGCTCACTTGCAAATTGATCCCTTGACAGCAGCCAACAAGTAAACCAATCTATATATTTGCATGCAAGAGAGGGACAGAGAGAGAAAGATAGCGAGGGAGAGTAGGAAGCAGTTGGGGCTGCCGCTGCTCGACTGAAATTTCATTGAGGATCATGTCTACAAATGTTAATTCTACCCATTAATACCCCCCCCCCCTGCGTTAGTTTCATTCCCTGTTAATAAGCTTGAAATTTTAAAAAGACAGAACATATTGGCCTTGTTACGTAGGAAGTGATAAGGCCCTGTAATACACATAAAAAACAGAGGAGGGAAATAACAGCAAGCGACAGGCATTCCACACCACAAGGAAATAAGATATAGCTCCTCTAATGTCCAATGGAGGTCTCCAACTGGCTCTTTTGCAATCTAATATGGGTTGAATCCTTACTTAAAAATCTGTGCTGGAATATTATTGGCTCTGTTGTTGTGACAAAGGAAACTTTGCAAGAAAAATTATACTAACCATCCAATTATCCAATTATATTATGGGTTTGCGCAATAGGTTTGGTCAAGTATCGCAGGGGGTTACATGAAATTAATCTTAGCATGTAACATTTGAGTGTAGAGGTCAATGCAGAGGGAAATTCATTTGGCGCCCCCTACTAGATGCTCAGGCTACTATGAGGAAGGCTAAATTGACTGGATACGTAGTGGTTTCTATCAGCACTGCACTCGCTGGCAGTCAAGTGATGAAATTTCCCTGCTATACACTTGAGTGCCTATCACGTAGTCAAAGACAAGTTGAGAGAGGGCAGAGTGTATGTATGACTTGTCTCCCTTTTAGGAACACCTTCCTATTTTTGGGTTACATCCCCCCTCAATTTGTTGAGGCATGGACTCTACAAGGTGTCGAAAGCATTTCCACAGGGATGCTGGCCCATGTTGACTCCAATGCTTCCCACAGTTGTGTCAAGTTGGCTGGATGTCCTTTGGGCGGTGGACCATTCTTGATATACACGAGAAACGTTTGAGCATTAAAAACCCAGAAGTGTTGCATTTCTTGACACAAACGGGTGGCCGGGCACCTACTAACATACCCCGTTCAAAGGCAATAAAACCTTTTGTCTTGCACATTCACTCTCTGAATGGCACACATACACAATCCATGTATCAAGGCTCCTCCTCCCTTTCATCTACACTGATTGAAGTGGATTTAACAAGTGAAATCAATAAGGGATCATAGATTTCACCTTGATTCACCTGTTCAGTCTATGTCAGGTGTTCTTAATGTTTTTTTATACTCAGTGTATAATGCAATAACATTTCTGAAAACCATAACAAGTTTCTGAAAACCCTGTATATATTTGGCATTCAAGCCAGGACAATTGACGTTAAATCTAGAATAATAGCCTGGTTGGTTAGTCTGCTATTGTTATTTTCTTCACATTCTATGAACAACCTACATTATATAACACCCCTTCAAATGACTGGATTCAGCTATTTCAGCCACATCCGTTACTGACAGGTGTATAAAATCGAGCACACAGCTATGCAATCTCCATAGACAAACATTGGCAGTAGAATGGCCTTACTGAAGAGCTCATGACTTTCAACGTGGCACAGTCACAGGATGCCACCTTTCCAACAAGTCAGTTCGTCAAATTTCTGCCCTGTTAGAGCTGCCCCGGTCAACTGTAAGTGCTGTTATTGTGAAGTGGAAACATCTAGGAGCAACAACAGCTCAGCTACAAAGTGGTAAGCCTCACACGCTCACAGCACGGGACTGCCGAGTGCTGAAGCTCCTAAAAATCATCTGCCCTCAGTTTCAATACTCAATACTGAGTTCCAAACTGCCTCTGGAAGCAACTTAAGCACCATAACTGTTCGTCGAGAGCTTCATGAAATGGGTTTCCATGGCCGAGCAGCTGCACATAAGCCTAAGAGTGGTGTAAAGTACGTCGCCATTGGACTCTGCAGCAGTGGAAACGCGTTCTCTGGACTTATGAATCAAGCTTCACTCTCTGGCAGTCCGATGGATGAATCTGGGTTTGGCGGATGCCAGGAGAACGCTACCTTCCCTGAATGCATAGTGTCAACTGTAAAGTTTGATGGAGGAGGAATAATGGTCTGTGGCTGTTTTCATTGTTGGGTCCCCTTAGTTCCAGTGAAGGTAAATATTTATGCTACATCATACAACGAGATTCTAAACGATTCTGCGCTTCCAACTTTGTGGGACCAGTTTGGGGAAGGCCCTGTCCTGTTTTAGCATGAAAATACCCCCGTGAAAGGCTGACTGCGAGCCAGGCCTTATTGCCCAATATCAGTGCCTGACCTCATTAATTATCTTGTAGCTGAATGGAAGCATGTCCCATCAGCAATGTTCCAACATCTAGGGGAAAGCCTTCCTAGAAGAGGGGAGGCTGTTATCTTCTTTGGGATAGGGGCGGGATTTTGACATCCCGATGAAATGCGTGCCCAAAGTGAACTACATGCTACTCATTGATTGACTTGTTTGGATAAGTTTATTGGTAACGTCTGGGATTCATTTTGTATGCATTTTGACCGATGGAAACCGAGTGGATTATTGACTGAAGCCCGCCAGCTAAACTGAGTTTTTATGGAAATAAAGAAGAAATTTATCGAACAAAATAACCATTTGTAATGTAAGTGAGACGTTTTGTAATGCCAACAGAAGAAGATCTTCAAAGGTAAGGCATATATTATATTGCTATTTCTGACTTTGTGTAGTAAATAATTTGTTATGCATTTGTGTGCTGGACGCTGTCCTCAGATAATTGCATGGTTTGCTTTTGCAGTAAAGCCATTTTGAAATCTGACACCTTGGCTGGATTAACAACAAGTTAAGCTTTATTTTTATGTATTGCACATGTGATTTCATAAAAGTTGAATATTTATAGTAATTTAATTTGAATTTGGAGCTCTGCCATTTCACCGGATGTTGGACGCTGCCGTCCCACCTACCCCAAAGAAGTTATAGCAGCAAAGGGGGGACATGAGATGATTGACGAGCAGGTCATGTTGTATGTGAAATGTTTTATGAATGTAATACTTGTGTACTGTACATTGTTGTAAGAAACCATGAGCTGTTACGAATGCCTACAGCAAGTTTTATAATACTATGTCGCATATACAGTTGAAATCGGAAGTTTACATACACTTAAGTTGGAATCATTAAAAGTCATTTTTCAACCATTCCACACATTTCTTGTTAACAAACTATAGTTTTGGCAAGTCAGTTAGGACATCTACTTTGTGCATGACACAAGTCATTTTTCCAACAATTGTTTACAGATTATTTCACTTATAATTCACAGTACCACAATTCTACTGGGTCAGAAGCTTACATACACTAAGTTGACTGTGCCTTTAAACAGCTTGGAAAATTCCAGAAAATTATGTCATGGCTTTAGAAGCTTCTGATAGGCGAATTGACATAATTTGAGTCAACTGGAGGTGTACCTGTGGATGTATTTGAAGGCCTACCTTCAAATGCAGTGCCTCTTTGCTTGACATCATGGGAAAATCAAAAGAAATCAGTCAAGACATCAGAAAAAAAAATGATAGACCACAAGTCTGGTTCATCCTTTGGAACAATTTACAAATGCCTGAAGGTACCACGTTCATCTGTGCAAACAATAGTACACAAGTATTAACACCATGGGACTACGTATCTGTCATACCTCTCAGGAAGGATATGCGTTCTGTCTCCTAGAGAAAAGTGCAAATCAATCCCAGAACAACAACAAATGACCTTGCGAAGATGCTGGAGGAAACAGGTACAAAAGTATATATTTCCACAGTAAAAACGAGTCCTATATCGACATAACTGGAAAGGCCGCTTAGCAAGGAAGAAGCCACTGCTCCAAAACCACCATAAAAAAGCAAGACTACGGTTTGCAACTGCACATGGGGACAAAGATTGTACTGTTTTGAGAAATGTCCTCTGGTCTGATGAAACAAAAATAGAACTGTTTGGCCATAATGACCATCGTTATGTTTGGAGGAAAAAGGGGAGGCTTGCAAGCGAAGAGCACCATTCCAACCGTGAAGCACAAGGGTGGCAGCATCATGTTGTGGGGTGCTTTGCTGCAGGAGGGACTGGTGCACTTCACAAAATAGATGACATCATGAGGTAGGAAAAGTGTGTGGTTATATTGAAGCAACATCTCAAGATATCAGTCAGGAAGTTAAAGCTTGGTCGTAAATTGACAATGACCCCAAGCATACTTCCAAAGTTGTGGCAAAATGGCTTAAGGACAACAAAGTCAAGGTATTGGAGTGGCCATCACAAAGCCCTGACCTCAATCCCATAGAAAATGTGTGGGCAGAACTGAAAAAGTGTGTGCGAGCAAGGCGGCCTACAAACCTGACTCAGTTACATCAGCTCTGTCAGGAGGAATGGGCCGAAATTCACCCAACTTGTTCTGGGAAGCTTGTGGAAGGCTAACCAAAATGTTTGACCCAAGTTAAACAATGTAAAGGAAATGCTACCAAATACTAATTGAGTGTATGTAAACTTCTGACCCACTGGGAATGTGATGAAAGAAATAAAATCAGAAATAAATCATTCTCTACTATTATTCTGACATTTCACATTCTAAAAAAATAAAGTGGTGATCCTAACTGACCTAAGACAGGGATTTTTTACTAGGATTAAATGTCAGGAATTGTGAAAAACTGAGTTTAAATGTATTTGGCTAAGGTGTATGTTAACTTCCCACTTCAACTGTACATTCGATGTGGAACTCGCCCTCAATAATACATTGGATCTAAGACTGTTGGCTTTGAGTTGCGTGTGATGTTGTGTAGAAGGTTGTGCTAAAGCCCCCCTCGAAACAAAACAGAATGCACTCTGTTGCACATAAAACATTAGGAATGCAATGGTAATAAGAATGTATTAAAGGGATAGTTTATGATTTTGGCAATAATAATAACTTTATCTACTTCCCCAGAGTCAGATGAACTCGTGGATACCATTTTTTATGTCTCTGCATCCATTATGAAGGAAGTGATTAATCAATCTTCATTGATGAAAGCACTAATCTCTTGCTAAAGTGAAAATAAAATGTGATTTCCCCCAGAGCAATTGTCTCATTCTTGTGTCAATGTGAAAGCACCTTATTGCTATTCTTCGCTCTGCCTCATAATGTTAACCAGTGTCATGTGAATTTGAGAAAGATGGATAATTACTTCTCATATACCAGATGTTATCAATTTGAGAAATACTGTGTTCTGATGTCGTAAAGTGGGCCTCTGTTACTATATTTATACCCCACAAATAAGTAGTACATGTTAATGCCACACTCAGTGGCTTTGTAGGTAGAGCTTACACCCTGAGATTGGAAAGTTGGGAGTTTGATTCCCAAGCGAGTCATACCCTAGTAAATATGGGACCCAATGTTTCTCTGCTTGAGATGATAGATTGGAGGTAAGGCCCTGCGATAGACTAGCGTTCTATCCAGCGGGTGTGGATACCTCACACTACAGAAACAGGAGATAGGCTCCTGCTCCAAGCCAAGGCTAGTGCAAGATGTACTTACTTTTTATGTGGTAGTGAGATGTATAGTACGTTTCATGTCGTTACAGCTTTTGATGAGCATTGTGTTTGGTACTGTACATGTGTCCGCGGGGGTCTTTTTTTCCTTTAAAGCTACAAACAGAAGTTGAAACAATAACAAAGTACCATCCCCGCCTCTGTTTCAGTAAAAAGTTGAAGGACGGGGCTGGAAAATGTAACCCCTTTCAAATTCATAGACAGAGCTATGGATGCAAGGATTGGCCATCCATGATATCAAAATGATAGTTTTAACCATGTTTTGAGGCTATATAGATTTTTTAAAAACATTTATTTTGCTTACAAACATTGGAAGTAAAACAAGCTTAAATGTTGAATTGTGATGGGGTACAACAGTTGAACTTTGATCATGAGGCATTTATAAGTTATATTCTTCAGAATCAATGGTTGCGTATCATTAATTTATAGGACTAAAAATATTTGCAGTTACTGCAGATTGCCCCTTTTAAAAGTATTTTTCAGGGTTTACCTCTGATACTTGGTTGTGGTGTTGTGAAAGGGGCCTCTGTTTAGGGTTGCATAGGGTTGGAAACTTTCTGTGAAATTTCCAGAAATTTTCCATGGGAAGTTAAGCCCTGGAATGTTGATAATGTAGCTTAAATTCATCAAAAAAGGTAGCTTGTAACAGTGAACCTTTTTGTGGTATACACACAAGACAATTCTAGGTCTTGTGGCATATTTTGGTAAAACTATCCCCAGTTCAATGGAATTGCAACCCTCTGCATGCACAGTGCATTCTTCCATCACATGTACAGCTGATTCTCAAGATCTTGCACACATAATGAGATGCTATTGAGCCCACACTGAGCCAAGGACTACATGCTTTCTGGAAAGTTTTGTTTACAATACTGGGTGGGGTGAATATATTTGATATAACATACATTATTTTTTGTTAACTAGAAAATAGTATCCTACAGCAAAGTGTGTTTAAACCATTTATAACTTGTGAACAATTTCTGCTATTTAGTTTTTGCTACCATGTGGGTTTTAGTTTGCTTGAGTCTGCTAACTGACGAGTGTTGATTCACCTGTTTCAATACATGTTTTATTTTCAAACATTTATCTTACAAAGGAGTTAACTATTAACTACTGCTTAACTATTTATCTGTACATGGAATTGTTTTATTTTACTATTTTTTTTTCTAATCTTTACAGGAAAATGCCACAGGCACTATCTGATGTGTGGAGACATTTCACTGCAGCTAATGTAGACGGAAAAGCTGAGTACATTTGCAAATACTGTGCCAAATCATATGTGAAGAATAAAACATAAAAGATGCAGAATCATCTGGCCAAGTGCATAATTTTCCCTCAGCGCTCAAAATAAGCAACCTCTGAAAAAGTGCCTCTACTTCAATTTGAGGTGAAAATGATGAATCAGACACCTTATCGATAGCAACAGCACATGGTCCTCCTGGAATCAAAAGGTTTTTAGACTCAATGACGGAACGTAGTCAGAGAAATGCTGATGAATGACTTGCTCAAGCTGTGTATGCAACTGGTTCACCTCTGATGCTGACAGGTAATGTGTATTGGAAGAGATTTCTGAATGTTCACTGCCCAGCATACACCCCTCCAACCAGACATGCTTTGTCTACTAATTTGCTGGATGAAGAGTTCAACAGAGTTCAAGTGAAGGTCAAGCAAATCATAGAGAAAGCAGACTTATTTCAATCTCTCTGATGGGTGGTCGAATGTTCATGGTCAAGGAATAATTAACTACATAATTTCCACCCCTCAAACAGTATTCCACAAGAGCACACACACAAGGGACAACAGACACACCAGTCTCTACATTGCAGATTAGCTGAAGGCAGTCATCAATGACCTTGGACCATAGAAGGTATTTGCACTGGTGACAGACAATGCTGCGAACATGAAGGCTGCTTGGTCTACCCTCACATCACACCCATTGGCTCTGCTGCTCATGCATTGAATCCGCTCCTCAAGGACATCATGGCACTGAAAACAATGGATACACTCAACAAGAGAGCCAAGGAAATGGTTAGGTATGTGAAGGGTCATCAAGTTATAGCAATCTACCTTACCAAGCAAAGTGAGAAGAATAAGAACACCACATTGAAGCTGCGCAGCAACACCTGCTGGGGTGGTGTTGCCATCATGTTTTACAGTCTCCTGGAGGGGAAGGAGTCTCTCCAAGAAATGGCCACAGTCTGACGATATGGACAGCCCCATCAGGAGGATCCTCCTGGATGTTGTATTTTGGGAGAGTGGAAAGCAGCCTGAAACCTATAGTAGTAGCCATTGCACAGATTGAGGGAGACAATGCCATCCTGTCTGATGTTCAGAATCTGCTTGCAGAAGTAAGGAAATAAATCTGTACTGCCCTGCCCACTTCATTGTTGATCCAAGCAGAGGAAACTGCAGTTCTGAAATACGTCAAAAAGCGTGAAGACTTCTGCCTGAAGCCCATACACACCGCAGTGTACATGTTGGACCCCAAATATGCTGGCAAGAGCATCCTGTCTGGTGCAGAGATTAACAAGGCCTATGGTATCATCACTACCATGTCTCGCCACCTTGGCCTGGATAAGCGCAAGGTTCTTGGCAGTCTGGCGAAGTATACTTCCTAGCAAAGGCTTTGGGATGGAGATGCATTATGGCAGTTGTGCCAACATATCTCATCAGCCACCTGGTAGATGGGACTTTGTGGATCTGAGGCTCTTTCCCCTGTTGCCTCCATCATCCTCCAAATCCCACCAATATCAGCCAGCTCAGAGCACAACTGGTCCTTGTTTGGGAACACACACACCAAAGCACGCAACAGGCTGATCAATACAAGGGTTGAAAAATTGGTCGACACCCGGGCAAATTTGAGGCTTTTTGAGCATGACAATGAGCCATCCTCAACAAGCTTGGAAAGTGACAGTAAAGATGAGGCCTCAGTGTCTGATGTTCATTGAGGTCCAGAGAGAAGACATGGAAGCCTGAGAGGAAGACAACCAAAGCATTCATTTTTAGAATATCATTTTACAGATGTACAGTTTCAGAACAGTTGTATATATACTGAGATCATGTGACAGATCATGTGACACTTAGATTGCACACAGGTGAACTTTATTTAACTAATTATGTGACTTCTGAAGGCAATTGGTTGCACCAGATCCTATTTAGGGGCTTCAAAGCAAAGGGGATGAATAGATATACACGCGATATACACCTATTTGGACTATTTTGTGTATGTCCATTACATAAAACCTAAATAAAAATCTATTTACATTACAGGCGGTACTGTAACAAAATAGGAAAAACACCAAGTGGGAAGAATAGTTTTGCAAGGCACCGTACATCTCATCTGCCTAGACCCGCCTACTCACACCCCATCCCTAGTGCCTGCATTATTGTTTACCATATGTCCTTAAATTGTACCAATTTATTTTTCTCGGTTGCCCATGCCATTTCATTATTTAAATAATAAATATAGCATTCCTAGAAAGCATGGATTATTGAGCCATTGTTAGTTTTACACCTAAGACATGACTCTGCCGTTGTGTTGTAGAATTTGTGAATTGTGTCTTGTTTTATAAATTCGATACATTTGTTTATACTGAATTAAGCCTACATTTTCATGAACTGTAATTACGTTATACCCGAACTTTCCCTTCATCTCATGCCAACAATGGTTCTTTTTAAATCTTCGTTCCAATAGTTTAGATTTTTTTCTAAGAGATTGTCATTTGGATATGCTCTTTGCACAATATTATCTTACCTATCATATGAACATCCTTTTCCGATTCAAATAAGATTTCCTCAAGATTGATCTGATGCCGAAAATATTTCAAATAAAAATGTCGTAATATGTACAGTTGAAGTCGGAAGTTTACATACACTTAGGTTGGAGTCATCAAAACTTGTTTATCAGCTTGGAAAATTCCAGAAAAGTATGTCATGGCTTTAGAAGCTTCTGATAGGCTAATTTACATAATTTGAGTCAATTGGAGGTGTGTACCTGTGGATGTATTTCAAGGCCTACCTTCAAACTCAGTGCCTCATTGCTTGACATCATGGGAAAATCAAAAGAAATCAGTCAAGACATCATAAAAAAAATTCTAGACCTCCACAAGTCTGGTTCATCCTTGGGAGCAATTTACAAATGCCTGAAGGTACCACGTTCACCTGTACAAACAATAGTACACAAGTATAAACACCATGGGACCACACAGTCGTCCTACCGCTCAGGAAGGAGACGTGTTCTGTCAACTAGAGATGAACGTACTTTGGTGCAAAAAGTGCAAATCAATCCCAGAACAACAGCAAAGTACCTTGTGACAAAGTACCGTTAATTCCCATATACAAAGTACCGTTAATTCCCATATATTCCCGTTAATTCCCACAGAAAGTTTCCACCTCTGAATATTCCCCAAAATGTGCAACCCTACCTCTGTCACACTGTATTTATACCCCACAGATAAATACTACATCTATAAGATGTAGTGGTATGTATTAAATGTTTCATGTCATTCCAGCCTTTGATGTGTATTGGGTTTGGTATGGTACACGTGGCCGTGGTGGGGGTTTGATCTGGTGCCCACACTTGCCACACACACCCTCTGGGTGAATTGGCACTTTGAGTTTCCTGTGGAGGACAAAAGGCAGTGCCAGCCTGCCACATGCCACTGATGTGAGCAGAGAAGTGGCATGCTGGAACATGCCTGATGACACGCTAAAATAGACAACCATTTGTTTCCCATAGAGTAAATGACTGTAGTCAGCCACTGCCGGTCATCAAGTGTTGTCATCTTTTTGAGCCTCTAATGAACAATGCAAATGAATTGGGATGCGACTATTTTTGTAGCAACGACTGGCGCTAGCTGCTAGCATTAATCACTGTGCAGTTGATGAAGACAGAGGTCACCAGGGACACAGGTGATGGCGAAGCCTGGCATTATAACACTTTATTATTGTTGATACCTTTGGTCATATAGTGTATGTGGACACCTGCTCATTGAACATCTCATTCCAAAATCATGGGCATGGAGTTGCAGGTGAAAAAGATGGATGTGGAGGTCCTGGGCTGGCGTGGTTACAGTGCGGTAGTGAGGCAGGTTGGATGTACTGCCAAATTCTCTAAAACGATGATGGAAGTGGCTTATGGTAGAGCAATGAACATTCAATTCTCCGGCAACAGCTCTGGTGGACATTCCTGCAGTCAGCATGCCAATTGCAAACACATCTGTGGCATTGTTTTGTGTGACAAAACTGCACATTTTAGAGCCTTTTATCAACCCCAGCATAAGGTGCACCTGTGTAATTGTCATGCCATTTAATCAGCTCCTTGATATGCCACACCAGGTGGATGGATTTGAGAGAAATAAGCTTTTTGTGCGTATGGAACATTTATGGGATCTTTTATTTCATGAAACATGGGACCAACACTTCACATGTTGCATTCATATTTTTGTTCAGTATAGACAATTCTGTGCTTCCAACTTTGTGGGAAGGGTTTGGGGAAGGGGTCCATACAGAAATAGTTTGTCGAGATCGGTGTGAAAGGAAATGACTGGCCTGCACAGAGCCCTGATCTCAACCCCATCAAACACCTTTGGGATGAATTGGAACGCCCAACCTCTATAATGCTCTTGTGGCTGAATGGAAGCAAGTCCCTGCAGCAATGTTCCAACATCTAGTGGAAAGCCTTTCCAGAAGAGTGGAGGCTGTTATAGCAGCAAAGGGGGGGAACAACTCCATAGGAATGTCCATGATTTTGAAATGAGATGTTCGACGAGTAGGCATCCACAAACTTTTGGTAATGTAGTATATCTGAAGAAGAAAATGAAGAGATGCCAGAAGAATGAGTGCCGGGAAGGGGGGGCTGTAATTGATTTACGATTGCCCAAAATTGGGCAAAATTGTTTTATTTGGGGTATCGGGTTCATTGTGAAGGTCTGCACAGTGGGTAAATATATAGTAATTTAGACTAGAAATGCATTGATACCGATCTGTCATTAACATTCCACTCGCGACAGTATAAGACAAGGACACACAGAACCGTACTGAGAAAAGTTAATGCTAGAAACACAAGATTAATATAGTTTATGTTAACGTTAGTATTACTCCCTGGCTGTAAATGTACATTCTGCCAGTGTCTGTTTGTGCTAAGTTAAGGGTCTTACATTTGAGTGATAGACTCAATGTGAAGCACCCTTTCATGGGGTTCATGGGGAGTGTCATCAAATGCACACGTCACTGTCCCAGTGGCAATCTATTTTGGCTGTGTGGCAGTGACAGCTAAATTAACTGGGTCTATTCGAATACGTCCGTAGTTCTATTTCATCACACTCAGTAGGGGTGGTGAAAAATGCTATAGTAACAGCTTGGAATTGGACCACTGAACAAGTGAGGAGTATCTTGAAGTATGCAGCATTGGCAGTGTTAGTAGTAGCTGGAGTGACATTGTTGGCATTGCTGGGATATCATATTCTGAAAGCGTTAATGCTGAAATGTGCAGACTTGCCTCAAGAAGAGATCAAGCTGATTAAGGCCACAGCACGTGTGTATCGTGTGGCAATGGAGGGAGACGAAGGGTGAAGTGAGGATGACACGGCGTGGGAACACCTTCAGTAAACCTGCAGCCTAAGGGGGACTGGGGTCTGGGTACAAGCCTGAGGAGGTGAATAAAGCCTTTCTTTTTGTGGACCCCAGCAGAAATGATCCCGAAGGTACAGAGTCAGGATAAGGGAGTGGGAATCGTCATGTTGTCAAACTTCGATTTTTTTCCCATATATTAAGCTTAAGACATTAATAACATTTGCAATACTTTGTGTTCTCTCTCTTTTTTCCAAGTCTTTTGCTATCACTCTCTTAGGAACCCGAAGGAGGACGAGAAAGTCAAAAGCTCCAGCTGAAATGGCATTATCAGTTGTACAATGGGAGGTGTAATGACAGAAAGGGGGAAGTAAGAGTGTGGTTGGTGTGATTATAATGTTGAGACCAGGGCCTTAAGACGTGGGTGAAGATTATGCAGGCAGAGGCCCTAAATCTCGAAGGTGTTTAATTTATAAGTAATTTCAAAGCTTATGTAATGTTGAACAGTAAAGGGGGAATGTTGGGTTCTAACTCTCTGTGTATGAAAAGCTACTGAGCAAGACAAGAGGAAGTACAGATGTTTCTGTTTGTTCAAACATGTTATTGCTGAATATTATATTCCTAAGAAAGGAGGTAAAGAGCAACAGTCTAGTCTCAGTTTCTGATAAGGCAGCCCAAGGTCGGTGAAACTAGGAGGAGGGATGTGGAACTCAACTCGAGATAAGATCAACAGTCGAAGAAAGAAGAAACCTCTGGGAGGGGGGATGACTCTCCAACTACAGTCCTATCTTGCACACACACATTTCCACACATGAAGATTCTAGACTTGGGCAGCGCCATGACAATACCATTAAGAGGAACAGACCGGGTTCCTGCCTAGTGTCAGAGACGGATAGTTTATCTTAGACATGCAAGGAGGTGATTGTATGGTATGCTTGCAGCTGAAGCACCTAGTGGGTTGAATAAAGTTTAATTTGAGCTTTTCCTAGCCGTCCATTTGAGTTTTTACTCTGTTTGTTCAGAACCTAACAGCTACGAAAAATATAGAAATAGCAGGGGATGTAAAGCCATAACACATGTTTTTCCAGCAACAGATTATGATTGATAATGTCAAAAACTGCACTGACGTCTAACAAAACAGCTCCCACAGTCTTTTTATTGTCAATTTCTCTCAGCCATCACCAGTCATTTGTGTAAGTGCCGTACATGTTGAATGCCCTTCACTATAAGCGTGCTGAAAATCTGTTGTTAATTTGTTTACTGGAAAATAGCATTGTATCTGGTCAAACACATTTTTTTCCAAAAGTTTACTTAGGGTTGGTAACAGGCTGTTGGTCAGCTGTTTGAGCCAGTAAAGGGTGCTTTGCTATTCTATGGAAGCGGAATGAGTTTCGCTTCCCTCCAGGCCTGAGCGCACACACTTTCCTGTAGGCTTAGATTGAAGAGATGGAAAATAGGAATGGAAATATCATCCACAGTCATCCTCAGTAATTCTCCATCCAAGATGTCAGATCCAGGTGGCCTGTACTTGTTGATAGACAACAATAATGTTTTCACCTCTTACACATTCACTTTATGGAATTCAAAATTACAATGCTTGTCAATCATCATTTGGTGAGATATACTTGGCTGTGTAGAGTCAGCGTTTGCTGATGGCATGCCATGCCTAAATTTGCTAATCTTGCCAATTAAAAATGAATTAAAGTAGTTGAAAATATCAGTGGGTTTTGTGATGAATGAGCCATCTGATTCAATGAATGATGGAGCGGAGTTTGCCTTTTTTCCCAACATTTCATTTAAGATGCTACAAAGCTTTTTACTATCATTCTTTATGTAATTTATCATTGTTTCACAGTGTAGTTTCTTCTTCTCTTTATTCAGTTTAGTAACATAATTTCACAATTGTCACACCCTGACCATAGTTTGCTTTGTATGTTAGTCTCTGTTAGTCTCTGATTGTTTGTCACCACACGGGACTGTTTCGGTTTGGTTTTTGTTCATGTTCACATTTATTGTTTTTTTTGTTCTTAGTGTTTATGTTTTATAATAAACAATATGGACACTTACTACGCTGCGTTTAGGTCCGATCCCTGCTAAATCTGCCGTTACAACAATTTGCAGTACGTTTGCCATTCGGTTGTACAGCCATATCTATTTGCCATCATTTTGCCTCATCCCTCTCAATTTTTCAATTCCTCATCAAACCACAGGGACTTAATAGTCATTTTCTTAATGGGGGCATGCTTATTAGAAACTCCGATAAGCAATTTCATAAATGTGTCAAGTGCAGTGTCTGGTTCCCCATCATTACACACCATGGCCCAACAAATATTTTTCACACCAACAACATAGGCATCACTACAAAACTTATTCTATGACCTCCTATACACAATATTAAGTCCTTGGAACTCTGGTTTTCCTAGATATGGTATTGATATTGTGATCACTACATCTGACGGATTTGGATACTGATTTCAAACTAATTTCTGCAACATTAGTAAAGATATGATCAATACATGTTGATGATTTCATTCCAGCACTGTTTGTAACTACCCTGGTAGTTTGATTGATAACCTGAACCAGGTTGCAGGCACTAGTTACAGTTTGAAGCTTTCTCTTGAGTGGGCAGCCCGATGAAAGCCGGTCGATATTTAAATCACCCAGAAAGTATACCTCTCTACTGATATCACATACATTATCCAGCATTTACACATGTTATCCAGATACTGACTGGAAGCACTTGGTGGTCTATAGCAGCTTCCCACCAGAACGGGCTTTAGGTGAGGCAGATGAACCTGTAGCCATATTACTTCAACAGTATTTAACATGAGATCCTCTCTAAAACAGCTAAACCTCCACCTTTTGCATTTCTGTCTTTTCTGTAGATGTTATTATTACTACACTGTATCATCAAAGGTATTATCTGAGTGAGTTTCAGAGATTGTCAGAGTATGAACGTCATCTGTTACTAGCAAATTATTGATTTGATTAACCTTGTTTCTTAAGCTACATATGTTAACATGGGATATTTGTAAGACTTTTCTGGGATGCTTGATTATAGGTTATTTACATTGTCTTCCAACACCCTTAGGGTAATTTACATTCGCTGAAGCATTATGTCAACTCAGCGAAACAATGGTAGGGATAAACTGAGCTGGACTTGGGTCATTGATAAGTCATTGTCTAAAAGGCACCATATAATGCCGTGAAATGATTTGGGTGGATCCCATCCTCCTTATAATAGGAGCTTTGTTTCCAGAAGGTATCAAAATTGTCAATAAATGTTACATTCACAGAGCTGCAATAGTCTGGTAGCCAGTTATGGAGGGCTAAAAGTCTGCTGAACCATTCAAAGCGACGATCTAGGGAGGGCTGAGGGACAGATATTATGGGGGGGTTTGTTGGTGTCAAGTAGAGACCCAATCAATTCTTTAAAATCCATCTTCAGCTGTCCTGAGCTGCGCTTCATAATGTCATTTGACCCCACATGAACCATGACAGTATCGACCCCCGGTAACTGACTCACAGCCTCGGGAAGCAACTTGGTGATATCCTGAACTTTTGCCCCAGGAAAACACAAATACAGATATATCCTTCACCATCAAACTCCCTATCACATTTGCCAGAATGATCCTCTGCCACGTCTCTAAGCAAATTGCAAGGCCAGAGCCACAGTACTCACCTGAGAAGAGTGCTGCTGAGACACCGACTGCATGCAGGCAATAACAGCCAAAGGGACATAGCTCTGATCCAGAGAGCAGAGAAAAGCAGAAGGGGGCCGCGGTGATCCAGGCTGTGCCCAGGCAGTTGATTGAATAGGACAGGAATAGGTAGCTGGAGGGACATCCACAGCCATGGAGGGAACACCCAAGCCCCCGGCAGAAGACAGCTGGTAAAGGGGCTCAAAGCAATGTGAAAGTCTTAAGTCCGGAGGCAGGAGCACAGAGAACGATTCTTCTCCTTCTTTCTGGTTCCGACACACATCCATTTATGCTCACCTGGAGTCGAACAATGAGAAGCCATTTTCTGGTTCAAGCTCGTAGAGGGGTGCAGTGGCAGAAATTGATTATTGTCCAGGAAGGTCCCTTTATGATCCTCTTGGATATTTTGATATGTAGCATTTAAAGATGCCGATAGTCTCATTGAATCCTTATTCAATTCAAAGTGCTTGGTCAAATTATGTATTTATTCATGAAGAGTAACAATCCTTTCTTTATTTAGCTGCATCAAGTTCAATACATTTTTCACAAATGAAGGTATCCATCAGACCTTTCCCCGTGACAACAACGAACGTGTCATAGATTATACATTTAATAGCATGCGAGTAACCATCAGATTCAAATTAGTTTTCACTGCTGCACGCAATACAAGGGAACAAACATTTCCAGGCATCACTGGGGACGAAGATGCTCCCTCCACCAGCCCCCTGCAAAAATGTGTTGTTGTCTCTCATTGAATGTGAAGGGCGAAAGAGAATCGCAGGTGGGAGGGTGATGTCAGGGTCGGTTATGAGTGTCAGGTCGCCGGCTGTTCTTTGCTACACTGTGCTATCATTAGCCAGTTAGATTCATTTCTATCTCGACAGCCAACAATAACTAAACTAAATGTAAATATAATACAAATCCAATGTTTGTTGGCTACAATGTTTACATCAGAGTTATGTAGCTAGCTAAACAATGAACCATAATCCCAAACACCGTGCACCTGGTCAGCGTGCACTGCGCCCGGACCGCCACAGGAGTTGCTAGTGCACGATGAGACAAGGATACCCCTACCAGCCAAACCCTCCCTAACACAGCCTGGGCTCGAACCCGGAGTCTCTGGTGGAACCCAGAGTCTCCTTAGACCACTGCGCCACCCAGGAGGCCCACAAGTTTGTTTTTAAGGCACATGAAAGGTAAAATGTTCCAGAAGGCATTTCTGCCCCAAAACACATTTTGCTAAAGAAAAATAAAAAAATATATGTTTAAATGCCTCTCCTATGAAGTAGTGACGCACAACCTAGTTTCCTGAAACGAGCTAAAAATAGCCTAAATTAAAAAAATTATGTGATTCTTGATTTTTTTTTTATTGCTTTACTGGGAGGCATATCAGAGGTATACATGACAGTGAAATGTATATTTTAGCTGATAGTGCAGGGTGAGCTTCACACAGTGGACTTCCTACTATGGTAAACCTCCTCAGTGCTAACAGTATAGCTCATAGGTGCATGATTACTGCATACAATAGGTGGTGACACTGAACACCACTCAGACACCTGCTGTTTCTGTTTGGGTATTACCCACATTTTGTGTCTCTAGTTGAGCTCCATGAACGTGAGGAAAAGTACAAATAAACAAACAAACAAAAAATATTTTAAGAGTTCACTTGACTTGTTGCCCAACCACTAAATGTTTGCAGTTATCCAACATGGAGAATTTTAAGCCCCTTGAGGCCAGGTTTTTATTACAAATGCAAACTATTACATTATGGAGGTTATACAATGTCAAACAATAATCCCAGTGTTGCAAGTAGCTATTGAAAAGACTGAATGATTGAATATGAGCTCAAGGACAAGTTAGCCTGTACAATAAGGAGTGGGGGAAAAAATAACAATATTACTAAGGATGTTGTTTATTTAAGTTTTAGGTAGAGACCGGACGGTGCTGTGATTCTGTGTAATCATTGAGCCCTCTCATCTATCAACCTACTGCAGGATTTTTCATAGAAAAAAGCAACAACTACATGCTGTAACTGCTATAACTGCACTTAAAAGTGCCTTCGGAAACTATTCAGACCCCTTGACTTTTCCACATTTTGTTACGTTACAGCCTTATTCTAAAATTAATTATCAATATACACACACAATACCCCATAATGACAATGCAAAAGCAGGGTTTAGACATTTTTGCACATTTATAAAACAATTACTGAAAAATCTAATTTACATAAGTATTCAGAGCCTATTCAGAAGCACCCTTGGCAGCGATTACAGCCTCGAGTCTTCTTAGATATGATGCTACACACTTGTCACACCTGTATTTGGGGAGTTTGTCTCTATTCTTCTCTCAAGGTCTGTCAGGTTGGATGGGGAGTGTTGCTGCACAGCAATTATCAGTTCTCTCCAGAGATGTTCGATCAGGTTCAAGTCCGGGCTCTGGCTGGGCCACTCAAAGACATCCAGAGACTTGTCCCGAAGTCACTCCTGCATTGTCGTGTCTGTGTGCTTAGGGTCGTTGTTCTGTTGGAAGGTGAACCTTCACCCCAGTCTGATTTCCTGAGCGCTCTGGAGCAGGTTTTCATCAAGGATCTCTATGTAACGGAATTTACGAATACACAGTTGGATAGTTGGTTAAATAGCATAGTTAATATACAGGCAAGTTCGTTGTCCTGTTGGAATGTGAACCTTCACCCCTGTCTGATTTCCTGAGCAGGTTTTCATCAAGGATCTCTCTGTACTTTGCTCCATTCATCTTTCCCTCGATCCTGACTAGTCTTCCAGTCCCTGCCACTGAAAAACATCCCCACAGCATGATGCTGCATCCCAATGCTTCACCGTAGGTATGGTACCAAGCTTCCTCCAGACGTGACGCTTGGCATTCCGGCAAAATAGTTCAATGATGGTTTCATCGGACCAAAGAATATAGTTTCTAATGGTCTGTCTGTTAGGTGCCTTTTGGCAAGCTGCAAGCGAGCTGTCATGTGCACTTTATCAGTATGTGTTATTGTGTGGAGATTGATGAGATAAAAAAGTAATTTAATCAATTTTAGAAGAATGCTGTAATGTAGCAAAATGTGGAAAACATCAGGTGCTCTGAATACTTTCTGAATGCACTGTACATGATTCCTATTGTGCTTGTTTGTATTTGTAACCACTGCCAACGTTTCGAGAGACACACTTATCCACGGCTCACTATGGAGAAAGGCCCTGTTACACGATAAGACATAATGGAAATGTCAAGAGTGCACAGGGCCGTAATGATGGAGCTAGCCATGTGCAACAGTCGACCAGACAGTTGGTGTGAAGCTACACTTAACCTTCGAGATAAGACAAGGCAAAGGCCCACATGGGGATGCCGTGTTCACGCCAGTCAGCCTGCGCATCGGATGCTTCCTATCTGTGATAATTAATTTCCCACCGACGCCATTGCATTTGCATGCAGCCAGGAGTCGCCGGCTAGAATAACACTTTCCAATTGATGAATAGACCGGTACACGAGCAGACCCTGTCCTGCTGTATATGTAAAAATAAATATTTTTTAAAAAGTCCCTACAAAGGCAAGCAGACACTGCCTCAAAAATATTGAGATGCAGCCAAGGCGGTATGGAAAAGAGGCGAGAGCCAATCATCTGGCGGATGCCAAATTATACCAAGTAACATTCGCTGCTGCTCAGCCAACATTTAGATCATGAAACATATAGGGGGGCAGCTGGCTCAAGAGTAGTTAGAGAACAGAGGGAGAGAGCTCAACTCCTGGCTTACCTCAGCAGAATACACAATCATTCTCCAGGAGGCTCCCCAGGTGCAGCGGAGAGCTGGCTGAACCCCAAGGTTGTTTTGTTGGCCGACCAGACCATAACACTCAGACTTTTGTTAAAAAACGACTCTGCTCAAAACAGATTACACCTCAAATGTAACCCCTCAACCGAAGAAGCATATATGTGAATTTTTCATTTTCAGATGATTACTGATTTTGTATCTTATTAAAAGTGTACTATAATGTCCAGAGTTCTCAACTGACATGGAAATGTATTATACATGTTGTCTACTCATAGTCTGTATGCAATATCAAAACTCTGAATGATTTATATTGACTATACAACTGGAAATATACCATATCACCAATATTTTCCAAAAAAGGAGCTACTGTATATGGTTCTTTGGTTGAAAGGTTCAATTAAGGAGTTGAGTTGTTAGTTGCCGTAATAGTGCTTAACCAAGTTGATGTCTCTGACTGGGTTGCTTGTAATTGTTTAATGGGTTTGGCAGTTCGTTTTAATGCATGTTCAAATGCCAGATTTATGTTGTTTTGATGGAGGCGCACAACAGGACAAAAATAAAAGCAATAACTACAATAGTGTGCAGCAGTTACCAAGGCACCATATTAAATGCATTAATAAAACCCTTGGTGGAAGTTGTTCTCCCTGCATCATTATGGGAGTGAACAAGGTTACAGGAGAAGATAAACTAGTTTAATTAACAGTAACCTTATTTTCCATCTGACCTGAAACAAGGAGATATTTGAAAGAGCTCTTAAAAGTTTAAACCTTTTGTGCCCTTGTCAAAACTTGTTATAAAGAACACCCTATATAGAAGGTTATACATTTTCCAAATACGAAAATAGTTATCTAAGTGGCTTAGCGTTTTTCACTTTCCAGAGAGGCAAAAAAATAAACATACATATTAAAACGGCCAACTTCAAAGTAGAGATGCTTCCTTCTCAGCATGAGAGACCTAAATGAACCCATTTAAAATTTGATTAAAACATTCACCTTTGAAGGGGAGGAAAGTCTACAACCTCAGGTGTGCTCGAATTCATCAGAAAATATGTCAGCAGATAAGAAAGCATTGTTGTGGTTTTTTAACTGTTACGCTGGAACACGATTCCTTCCTCTACACCATATCAATGCTATTCCAAGGTTTTACGTTCAGCTGGATGTCATCCTGTCATCAACGCAAACAGGAGATGATTACAAAGAAAAGTTTGAAACCTCATCCTTTCCCCCCCTTAAAACCATGCAGAGCTTGCAGATCTAGCTCCCCAGCTAAACTCACTCTCGCCCTCTCCCTTTCTCTCTCTTCATTGATTAGGGAAGAAAGGATGCTTTTATCAGAGCAGAACATGGGAGAGCAAGGATGGCGTCACTCCTGGAGCCCTGGCTGATTAGAAGAACTCGGCTGGAGCACCTTCATCTTCTTCACATGCTCCTGTTCTCCGTGCAAGCCTTGAGAGCCTCTGTGATGTGGAAATTTCTCCCGATTGATTTGTCTGCTTGCCAATTCCCCCCATTTGCCCTCGCTTCCCAGGGACTTAAAAGACACTTGACTCTACAAAAAGACAACAGCACTCAGATTTGAGGGGCCAATTTGCTCAGGGGAGTCAATATGGGTCCTTTGAACCCATCGCGTGGAGTGGTAGTCACAGTTCTCTGTGAAGGAGCCACATACTCCATACATGCATATAATCTTAGCTTCTGAGATTTACTGTTTGGTTTTTGAAGAGTACAACTGGTTTAACATATCTTCAATGTGAAATCCAGCTTTTGTACAAACACTGGAGTTTGAGGAGTAGATGATGGTATCTCTAAAATAGACTTCTTGTTTATATTAAAAGTGTTTCACGACAATGTAAGTTAAAGTGGAACTGACAGCGTTTTAGTAACATGAAATCGTATTAAAATACACCTCCAGGAAGAATATTATTATTATTATTATATTAAGAATGACACTTTTTTTTCGACAAGCAAGGGCTTAGATATTGTCATTTTCACATTTTCATAAATTCCTAGAATGTTTGTTAATGAGTTATAGTAAAGCATTTGTTAAAATTCTATAGCAAAACAGAGTGGGAAAGCGGCCGCGCGTTTGGACAATTAATAGATACTGCAGTAAATAATACATCTGTCTTGTACATCTGTCTAGGCCTATATTTCTCCTTTGCATGGTGTTTTGTTGCAGATATTGTTTTTTAGTTATTCATTGTCAATCTTTAAAAACCGAAGCCAGATTGCAACACTTTAGTAGCCTAGCTAGGACTGTGGCATGTATCTGCACACTTTCTCTCCTCTGCACAGCTGCAAATGGGAGGTGCAGTTGAATTCACCAATGTGAGCACCTCAGGCTGTAATTTCATAAAGTAGATGTCTCAACTTTTGAATAATTTATACTCGCTTGTGTGTCCTATTTGGCCCACGGGCCTTGTGTTTGACATGTGTGCTAGCCTATTAGCCACGTTATAACTGACTTGTGATCATTGCCCTTGCTCGTTTGATTGTATTGACATTCCCAGCCTTAGTTACAGTTACCTGATTTTGTTCAAAATATTGAGTCATTAAAACTGAAACAGTGCATCCCGAATGTGTGGAAGCAGCAAACAATGTACACATCCAGTGATTTACAACCTGATAGTAATATTTTTGGGATTACCAAGACACGTATTAGTGAACTATAGCAATCATGCATTGAACTGCATCCATCTATTCTGCCAACAATTCCTTACTGTATGTCATGGAATTTTGAGTTGAATAGAACCTATGGTTTTAAAGCATAAACTGGGAATTTGACATTTTTTTCTGATATTATGATTGTTTGTTTGATATTTGCAAAGTGGTTAAATCTCTGTCAGTTCCACTTTAAAATGTAATTTCATAGCTTCAAGTTATTTAAAAACAACATTTTAGAGATTTCATATTTAATAAAAAAGTACACTGCGTGAAAAGGGGAGGCAGGAAAGGTGGTTGCTATTATGACATGTCTGTTTATGGCATAAGTGAACAATATACACACACACACACACACACACACACACACACACACACACACACACACACACACTTGATTAAATCAGTAGTCCTATATCATTATCTTTGAAAATACCATATATCATTAGCTTTTAAAACAATTCAATCTGTTTTCTTTTATAATATTTTGGACCAGAGTGAGGCTCTCTCTCCACTAGCCTACCTATTGTTCCTACAGTTCCTACGCTGTACACCATCTTCATCGAATGTTTTCATAGTTTATCTGCAGATATTCACCAAAAAGCCTACTAGTATGCAAAATAGGGAGCTAAATTAATGTCTCTCTTACGGCTCGTGTACACTAGCACACAGTAAATTGCCGCGTGCCGCTGAGGCCGCCCAGAGTGGCTCGCTTGTGGGTGTGCTGGCAGCATATGGCAGCCCGTTCGATTGTGCGTCAAGGAATCAGCATAGCAAGTTTGTATGAATGTCTGGTTATTAAATGGGTAAATAGATTAAAACATTCTCCATTTCATGAATTTATTCAGAGGTAAAGAGTAATATGCTCTAAAACGCTCTGTTGACAAACAAACTTTGCTGCCCTGTTTCCAATCGTCCACATGGCTGGGAGAACCTATTCAAGTAAGTAAATATATTTAGAAAATGTTAAAAACTCACTCACTTTTGTACATCGCCTTGGTCCGTACAATTGACCTTATTTTTGCGCCCAAAAAACCTAACACTTCCAGATCAACTGTAATATCAATACCAATGTAAAGCACAATTTTTCCCCTTTCCAGCAAAATCAATGACGAGACCTTCATGATGGCCATCTCTGCATAATTCAAGAATGGAATGAGCTCCTTGTGGTCTTTTAAAAAATGGCGGGTGGGGAGTGAATTGATCGTGAAAGAGGGAAATATGTTGCATGAGGAAACAGGTTTTTTAACCCGATTTGTCCAACTAATCAACTTTCAAATGTAAATATAACATAAAGAGTTTATGTAATGTCTCATCACATACCTGTTTGAAGGTTTGTGTCGAATTTGAAGAGGGGTTTAGGGCTGCGCTAACGTTAGCCTTACAAGTGAACTGCAGCTATTCCGGCTTTTGAGTGTCATGATGGCTCGCAGTAATGATGCGCAAAAAAATGCAATTGGCACCCTAGTCATGAAATGTTAGTTTAATACTAGCAATAATTATATTAATTTAGACAAAAATCATGAATAATGAAGTTTTCTTACAAGTCTATATGGTTAAGCAGGATTTTAATCTGCGAGAGAAGGGCTATCCTTGGTGGAAAGAGGCTGTATGGCACAAAATGAGTTGAAAATGCGCACTGTACGTTACGTAGTGACACGTCACGATGTAACGTACAGGGTCAGAGGTGTCCGTTTTTTCATCTTTTGTTCAATACTGTTAGTCCATTACCATGTCAATCAATGCTGAATCGAAATGTCGTTCACACCCCGGATTTTGATGCCGACACAGTCACTACAGTCCTATTAGTTTTCATTGCAGCCTTGTTTGAATGTCGCGGTTACGCACATTTGTACAGAATGGGGTGCGTTTACATTAGCTACAGTTCAGGATAACTCAAATGAGCTGCTAACGTAGCTAGCTAGCTATCTACCCAACTTTACATACTATATAGACAGCTAGCTAAGTGAATTCAACATCACCAGCTACCTAAATTCATATTAGCTAGCTATCTTGATGTATTTGTCACTGTAAAAAACAAACTCCAAATGCATTTGAGAATAATATGGACATGTACACCGAAACAGTCACTGAGTTTATCAAGAAGTGTATAGGAGATGTGGTACCCACTGTGACTATTAAAACCTACCCTAACCAGAAACCGTGGATAGATGGCAGCATTCACACAAATCTGAAAGCACAAACCACTGCATTTCACCATGGCAAGGTGACATGGAATTTGGCAGAATACAAACAAGAGTAGTCATTTCCTCCATAAGACAATTAAACTGGCAAAACGTCAATATCGAGACAAAGTGGAGTCGCAATTCTACGGCTCAGACACAAGTTGTATGTGGCAGGGTTTACAGACAATCATGGGTTACAAAAGGAAAACTAGCCATGTCGCTGACACCGACGCCTTGCTTCCAGACAAACACCTTCTTTGCCCGCTTTGAGGATAACACATTGCCACCGACAAGGCCAGCTACCAAGGACTGTGGGCTCTCCCTCTCCGACGTAAGACATTTAAATGCGTTAACCCTCGCAAGGCTGTCGGCATCCCTAGCCGCGTCCTCAGGGCATGCGCAGACCAGCTGGCTGGTGTGTTTACAGACATATTAAATCTCTCCCTATCCCAGTCTGCTGGCCCCACATGCATCAAGATGGCCACCATTGTGCCTGTACCCAAGAATGCAAAAGTAACTGAACTAAATGACAATTGCCCCATAGCACTTCTACTACAGAGACTAATCAAAGGATCATATCACCTCCACCTTACAGTGGCTTGCAAAAGTATTCATCCCCTTGGCATTTTTCAGGTTTTGTTGCCTTACAACCTGGAATAAAAAATAAATAAATAAAAAAAATGGGGGGGGGGGTTGTATCATCTTCAAACTGATAGGCATGTTGTGTAAATCAAATGATACAAACCCCCCAAAAAAACAATTTTAATTCCAGGTTATAAGGCAACAAAACCTGAAAAATGCCAAGGGGTGAATACTTTTGCAAGCCAGTGTAATATTATCACAATGAATTGGCCTACACTACAAATGTAACATGTTTCACACATATGCTTAGTACATAATAAATTCAGTGACAATAAGATAATAATTTTAATCTGATTACTCTCATAAAATCACTGTCTCGATTAAATTATTATTTTTGTCAATTTCTCTGTGTGTTGATTGGTGTGGAAAAACAGGTCTATAGTATGTAGCCTACTGTAGGCTACACTACTTTTTTTTTTAAGTAAACATTTGTTCAGAATAATTTGCTTGAGAGCAAGATAAAATGTCGCTCTTAAAAAGTATCAAGAAATGTGGCTAATGAAAATCGACGTTCTAGAGAAGAATGTACAGAGAGATATGCGTTCAGCTCTCCATCTTTTCCCAATGCCAAGCCAGTGTGTCTTATTTGTAATGAATATTGCCGTTTGTAAATAATTCAATCTCAGACGTAATTGTGAATCTAAGCATGGAACTTTCAGTGGTATTCCCGCCCCATATAGATGCACGACGCAGAAACATTGAATCGTTAACTGCAAGATGCACACACAGATTGCTTTGCGGACATATTCCGTAATTTAAATGGGTTAAATATGCAGTTACAAGGAAGAGGGACACAGTCGTGGACATGGTGGAGTAGTTTGAGTCCTTTACTAGGAAGCTTGAGTTGTTGGATTTGGACCAGGCCCCAGCATTGTCACAGAGGTAATGTAAGATTTTATCAAGCAGCTGAGGGACAACTTATCCACCAGATTTGAAGACTACAGCTTGCCCAAGGATATCATTGCGTTTGTACGTGATCCTCTCACAGTCCGCTCAGGTGGAGAATTCTCCTTCCTTGCTAAAAAAGCTATACCCTCGCTGGATGAGGCCGCAATTCAAACTGAGCTGATTGAATTCCAGACATCGAGCCAAATCAGAGATGAGCTGAGGAGTGCCGAGTCCCTGTGTGTGTTGTAGGTGGCATACTCAGAGGAATACAGCACAATAAAGAAACTTGCATTTTATGTGCTAACAATGTTTGGATCGACATCCACCTGCGAGTCCTCATTTTCCTCTATGAACGCAATATAAACTCACGACAGGAACCGGCTTTCACATAAGTCAATCAAGGACTGCCTGCACATCAAAATTACATCCATCCATCAAACCCGACATACACAAGATTGTGTCTGAGGGGAAATTCAACTTTTTTCATTGAATAAGTAACTTAGTGGCCTATATGACTGTATTTAGTAAATTCTAATATTATTGTGAGAGGTTATCCAGGGATATTTACATCTCAAGCTTACAGTATGTTCTGTTTGTTCTGTCGTTACAAGAGCAAACTACCCCGACACAGACAGCATTTTTTTCTTTAAATAATTGTTTTATATAAGTCTAGGCTCCGAAGAAAGAGATTCAAATTAAGCCCTCTTGTTGTTTGTAAAGTCAAATTAAAATTAAACTTATTATTGAAATGAATTGCTTGACTGGTGTAGGTGTTCTCCATCTGTTGGCTTTTGGACAAGGACATCCCAGCCAGCCAAACCCTCCACTAACCCAGACAACACTGGGCCAATTGTGCGTTGCCTCAGGGGACTCCCGGTCGCGGCCGGCACGCGTATCAAACCAGCATCTGTAGCGATGCAGAGAATGCATTTGACTGTTAGGGCTTTCAGGAGGAATGGAAAATTGCGTGTCAATTCATAAACCATGTGCCATGGAATCGCTTCACAGTCAGAAGACAGTTGAAGAAACTTGTGTGGACTTATGCAAAGGCTCTATAAAGACATTTTATATATATGCTGTATATACAGTATGTACATATCTTTTTCAGAACATTAACCATGTGTGTTCGCTTGTTTTGTACTGTTCTATAGTTGACAAGATGATTCATCTGACAAACAAAGAACTTTGTGTCTGCAGTCCCAGGCATGGATCAAAGCTGGCGAGACATTCAATGACATCATCTTCACAGAAGAATCAACCAATTTGCTCAATATTGCTACAGGAAAAAAGGAAGAAGATCAAGCAAACCGAGTCTCAAGCATCCGCTCATGTGTGGGGGCGATTTCTCGCCAGGGACCAGGCCCATATTTTATTTTTGGTAAGTTTGGCTATTTACAAAGCAAAAACTACATCAAATATTGTAGCTTACACCTCATGGACTGCTATGTGTTCCACAATAATTCACTAGTACCTCCTTTTTCAGGTATCATGGCTCAAGACTTCTTTAAGGAAGAAATCATCAACAGATATGCTGGACCCTATGTATTGTTATTTTATTAATGAAAGCATAAATACTGTACTGCTGTTTTGAGTTAGAAATGTAACACTTTAGAGTACTTAAGCAACAAATACATTGCAAGTTGGGAGATTTTCACACCTACAGTAGCCGGGCTATAAAGAGTATTGTTCTGCTAATAGAGCTACACCTGCTACAGTACTACAGTACACTTGTGAAAAACAAGTGGTTACATTAACAAGTGGTTACATGCGATGCAGTGTCTTGGGCGCTGTACAATGTCACCAGTTGGTGGTAGGCTACAGTACTACAGTAAGTGCAAAATAATCCTAACATTTCCACACCCTAATTGTAGTCTAAACCTGTTTTCAAAATGCCTCCAGCTGTCCATCACTACTGTAAATAAAAACACAACATCTTGTTTACATTCTTTAATGTAACCACAATGTCACAAATAATTTGTATCTACCCTTCCAATAACTTTTAGAGTTTGGGATTTACAAATATGCGCTTTTCATGTCATTTTTCCTTAAATTCAGTTCGGATTTAAGTATAACTTTTGACTGACGCCTTTAGTGAGAGGTCTAAAGCTTTAATATTTCATAACTTCTTCCCTCCGAATTCATATCTAAGGGGCATTTTTCACACCATTATTAGTTACAGTGTTTTAGTTTGAACGTGCAGACAGGCACTAAGAACAGCGGAAACATTTCCCGATTCAACGCCATTATTATGGCAATGCCCGTTAAGGTGTTGCTATGTGCTACCCAGTGGGGCTCTCCCTTCCCCATGGGCTAGGTTCGTCTTCTGTGCGCTGCACTGCGGCCCATGCCTTGTACCTCGTGTGCCCACCGCTATCTCAGTGGATAAAACTTGAGAAGGCAAGGCAATCACATTGTGCACCACAAGGGAGCCATGACCAATATGACCAATATACACTGCTCAAAAAAATAAAGGGAACACTTAAAACACCACAATGTAACTCCAAGTCAATCACACTTCTGTGAAATCAAACTGTCCACTTAGGAAGCAACACTGATTGACAATACATTTTGCATGCTGTTATGCAAATGAAATAGACAACAGGTGGAAATTATAGGCTATTAGCAATACACCGCCAATAAAGGAGTGGTTCTGCAGGTGGTGACCAGGTGGTTCCTATGCTTCCTGGCTGATGTTTTGGTCACTTTTGAATGCTGGCGGTGCTTTCACTCTAGTGGTAGCATGAGACGGAGTCTTTACAACCCACACAAGTGGCTCAGGTAGTGCAGCTCATCCAGGATGGACCATCAATGCAAGCTGTGGCATGAAGGTTTGCTGTGTCTGTCAGCATAGTGTCCAGAGCATGGAGGCACTACCAGGAGACAGGCCAGTACATCAGGAGACGTGGAGGAGGCCGTAGGAGGGCAACTACCCAGCAGCAGGACCGCTACCTCCGCCTTTGTGCAAGGAGGAGCAGGAGGAGCAGGAGGAGCACTGCCAGAGCCTTGCAAAATGACCTCCAGCAGGCCAAAAATGTGCATGTGTCTGCACAAACGGTCAGAAACAGACTCCATGAGGGTGGTATGAGGGCCCGACATCCACAGGTGGGGGTTGTGCTTACAGCCCAACACTGTGCAGGACGTTTGGCATTTGCCAGAGAACACCAAGATTGCCAAATTCGACACTGGCGCCCTGTGCTCTTCACAAATGAAAGCAGGTTCACACTAAGCACATGTGACAGACGTGACAGTCTGGAGACGACTGACTGCCATTAGGTACCGAGATGAGATCCTCAAACCCCTTGTGAGACCATATGCTGGTGCGGTTGGCCCTGGGTTCCTCCTAATGCAAGACAATGCTAGACCTCATGTGGCTGGAGTGTGTCAGCAGTTCCTGCAAGAGTAGATTTGGATAGAAAACACTCTGAAGTTTCTAAAACTGTTTGAATGATGTCTGTGAGTATAACAGAACTCATATGGCAGGCAAAAACCTGAGAAAAAATGTTTTCAAGTCTTTGCCTATCCAACATAGCGTCTATGGGGTCATATTGCACTTCCTATGGCTTCCACTAGATGTCAACAGTCTTTAGAACCTTGTTTCAGGCTTCTACTGTGAAGGGGGAGAGAATAATAATAAGAGCTGTTTGACTAAGGTGTCTGGCAGAATGCCATGAGCTCTGTCTCGCGTGTGCCCGTGAGAGTTAGCTGCGTTCCTTTTCCTTTCTAAAGACAAAGGAATTGTCCGGTTGGAATATTATTGAAGATTTATGTTAAAAACATCCTAAAGATTGATTCTATACATCGTTTGACATGCTTCTACGAACTGTAATGGAACTTTTCGTCTTGCCTGCGCCTCGTGAATTTGGATTTGTGAACGAAATGCGTAATGATGGACTTTATCGAACAAAACAAACATTTATTGTGGAACTGGGATTCCTGGGAGTGCATTCAGATGAAGATCATCAAAGGTAAGTTAATATTTATACCGCTATTTCTGACTTTGACTGACTCCACAACATGGCGGGTATCTGTATGGCTTGTTTTTGTGTCTGAGTGCTGAGATTATTGCTGGGGTGCTTTTTCCGTAAATCTTTTTTTTAAAATCTGACACAGCGGTTCCATTAAAGAGAAGTGTATCTTTAATTCCATGTATAACTTGTATTTTCATCAACATTTATGATGAGTATTTCTGTAAATTGATGTGGCTCTTTGCAAATTCACCCGATGTTTTGGAATCAAAACATTACTGAACATAACGCGCCAATGTAAATGGAGATTTTTGGATATAAATATGAACTTTATCGAACAAAACACATGTATTTTGTAACATGAAGTCCTATGAGTGTCATCTGATGAAGATCATCAAGGGTTAGTGATACATTTTTATCTCTATTTCTGCTTTTTGTGACTCCTCTCTTTGGCTGGAAAAATGGCTGTGTTTTTCTGTGACTAGGTGCTGACCTAACATAATAGCATGGTATGCTTTCGTCGTAAAGCCTTTTTGAAATCGGACACTGTGGTGGGATTAACAACAAGTTTATATTTAAAATGGTGTATAATACTTGTATGTTTGAGGAATTTTAATTATGAGATTGGTGTTATTTGAATTTGTCGCCCTGAACTTTCACTGGCTGTTGTCAAGTCGATCCCGTAAGAAGTTTTAAGAGGCACAGTAGCGCCTTGGGACCCAAAAGCATAATCAGTGCTCTAATTCCCCCTTGCGCTGGTCTGGAGCTATGAAGTAAGTGATGCAGGGTACTGTACTAAACCACAGCATAATCGTAAACATTTTAGTTGAGAAACCACTGTAGCTCAGCATTCAACACCATAGTACCCTCCAAGCTCATCATTAAACTTCAGGCCCTGGGTCTCAACCCTGTCCTGTGCAATTGGGTCCTTGACTTCCTGACGGGCCGCCCCCAGGTGGTGAAGGTAGGAAACAACATCTCCCCTTCACTGATCTTCCACACAGGGGCCCCACAAAGGTGCGTGCTTAGCCCCCTCCTGTACTCCCTGCTCACCCATGACTGCTTGGCCATGCATGCCTCCAACTCAATCATCAAGTTTTCAGACGACACAACAGTAGTAGGCTTGATAAGAAACAACGACAAGACAGCCTACAGGGAGGAGGTGAGGGCTGCAAGATTGGGTGACCAGGGCCATCTGGGACTGCATCCTGGGGGAATTCAGGTGTGTGAAGGCTAACTGTGTCCTGCATAACTTCATGAGGATGGACACAAGGACCAGGAGAGGATCTGCAGCTCGCCGCCGTGTGCCTGAGGAGAAGTCTGCTGCTCTGCTGGATGTTGCAAGGATGGGGTCCAACAATGCAGCAAGAGAGGCAATCCCTGTGCAGAGGAGGTCTTCAACTTCTACTTCTTTGAAGAGGGTGGTGTTCACTGGCAACACCATAGACTACAATATGCACAACCAAATTCTCTTTTAAGAGCCATCCACATTGCAATAAGAGTATTATTTCATTTACTTAGCTATGTCAACTGCAGTTATTCAGTTCAAAGTTTTTACTTTTCAGGTGAGGGTGCTGTTTAGGTTAAAGTGTGATGTCTGTACAAAATCAAAAACAGACTATTTGAAGTCACCCAAATTGAAAAAAATGTTGAACAATTAGACACCCTATGACTCACACCTAAACACTCATGTATCAATCTGATTGATGTTTTGTGTTGTGCAGTAAGCAGGCTCAGGTGTATAACTGTGGCTCCTTCCACCTTCAAAGAATAGGCAAAAGGCCAACCATGGAGAATAGTAAGACATTTCATTATTTCTCCTCATGTGTCTGTGCATGTTTTTCAGCATAAAGTACTCTCCAGCCACTTAGTGTGGCTACTGAGTGAGGCCAGACACACAGATTCCCGTTGAACACTGTCTACCTTATTTCTTCTCAATAACAGTCTCTCCTTCACTTCATCCCTCTCTCCCCTTCTCCCTAAATCCTCGAGGTTATATCAGCTGAACCCGTCCCGCATCTGAACTGGTTACATAGAGGGCACAGCATGATCAGAGGTGAGAGCGGTAACTTGGTCCACTCAACAGGAAGTATTATTAAAGAAATGCTTTACATTGAAATACATATATAGATGTTGTCGTCCCAGAGGTAAGGATCCAAGGTCCGTTTTCCTGATGATTATGATGACTGACAGTGTTAGAAAAAAACATGCTCTCTCTCTCTCGTCTGCAGGTATGTTTTGATGTGAGAGAGGATGCCAACCCCCAGTCCCGTCATCTCCACCTCACCCGCACTTAAGATGACCTTCGGGCCGACTGGGAGCCCAAGGCTGGTTAGGAGACACCACTAGAGACGCTATTATGTAATTGTGATGAACTGAGAGAATATTAGGGTTGCCTTGTGATTCATTAATCATGTGCTGTCTTCCCTGCCCCTCTGTTCTCACCTCTTCCCTTTCTGTCTTTTACACCTCTCTTGCCAAATCTTCTTTCTTCCTTTGTTTTTATAATGCACACCATATGTGCATTGAAATACAGATTGAACTTGTATTTATAATATAATATTATGCATTTCTAAACCTTGGATAATGATCTTCTTTCAATAAAGCATTTTAGATTCTCTACTGGTTAAAATTAAGTCTCTCATTTGATGAAATGCTACACCTATCCTGTGTATATCAGATCAATGCAGATGAAGCAAATTAAATATTGAGATTAACCTGTTTTAGAGTATTTACATGATGCAAAGGAAGAGTAGTGTACTGTTTTGTAAGTACTATTTATGTATATACGAATTACAAATCAGCCTTTAACTAGTTAAATCATGTGTCTAGTCTATTGTATAGTTACAATGCGTAACCACCGATGTCCCAGGACCAGGATTGATAGACACTGTTGAAGTGTATAATTGTAATACATACATGCAGACACAGCATCATTCAAAGACTGGAATTTTATACTGCTGGAATTAGATATGACTGAAAAAGAATCTCACAGATATTCATACCTGAACTACACCTTTATTTGCCGAGGTAGAGTACATGATCAGTGAATATATTAAATGTACATACAACAATGTTGTGATCTCATGTATGGTAATAACTACATGTATACACGACTTGCATCCTTAGCACAAAGTTATATTATATTCTACTCAATCCATATGCTTCATTAATGTCATTCAGATTGTTTTGAAGTTGATACAACTGGCTATGATAGCTGATACAGGTATTTTTATCCTCCACTGCACAAAAAGCAAGAATATACTTTTCTAGCTACATTACTTCAGCTGCATTGCATGGTAAATATCAGCAAGGCAAGCTTACAAAATTCAATTTACAGCAAATGCTTTAGCTAGCTAGATTCTTTACATCCACTGTGTCACAAGATGACAGCCTGGTTTGCTGGTTATTTAAGGAGTCCCTAAAGCATTAAACACCCAGAATGACAATTTCATACTCATGTCACAACACCCATAAAACTAGCCACCTAACAGGCTAATGTTAGCTAGTCAGCTAGCTTACTAAATAGCGCGTTTTGTAAATTAACTTTATGATATTTGTAAGTCGCTCTGGATAAGAGCGTCTGCTAAATGACTTAAATGTAATGTAATATTTAAAAAATATGCATAATTATTTTTCTATGCATTACCTAAAATATTTCTCTCAGCTGTAATTTTGCATGATTCGTTATGACGTTATAATTACTTCAATCCTCGTATTTTTGTCAGCCATCTTTGTCGAAGATGGGCTCCAGCCTTGGGTTGCTTAGCGTCAAATTTGTCATGGGAACCACTCTATATGATTGGTCATTGCCCAGCGGTCACCGCTGGTGATTTGCATAAAGTTGGGAAATTTTTAACTTTTTCACCGCCTCCCACGCCACCGCCTCCCACGCCCAACGGTCCCCTGCCCTCTCTGTTTCTCAACACTTTCCTTCCATTGAAAATGAATAGGTAGCGGTGTTTCACCGCGCAGCACCTCGTGCCAGTGTACACGGAGCATTACCGATGTGATTCAGTATGCTACAGACGCGTCACTCACTTTAAAGTCACTGTCTGACAAGTCTTAATGGACTTCATATCGAAAATACAAACGTGATATTTTGTTTAGTTGTCCCGATGCTATACCATGGACATATAATTAAGTTGTATGATTTATGAATGGCAAGGATATATGAGATCGACTTTATTCAGTAAATTCGACACATTTTATAAGCTAGTCAAGCTTGCTGTTCATCAATCAAAGCACAGTAAATAGCCTGTGCACCACCACTCCTTGGATGCATATGAAACACATGATATAGAATAAATGAATGTGCCAGAAAACAGTAGGCAATTCGACTCATTGTAACCACAATGTATGGGAAGAGCAAATTCATTCACATGGACAATGAAGGAGCAGTGTTTCCAGGTCATCACTCGCTTTGTGACGGAGAGGCGCTTGTCCTATCAATAGATCGTTCATTCTAGCGGGAGAGGGCTTGGATGACTTTTTTCTGATTAGCGAATAAATAAATAAAATATTAGCTCATCCACCACCACCCCTCTTTGGAGGGCAAAAGTGACATTGTTTTAAACATTGTTGTTTTTGCAGCTTTAAGTTTATTTAACTAGGCAAGTCAGTTAAGGACAAATTCTTATTTACAATGACGGCCTACCTCGGCCAAACAATAATTCGGACGACGCTGGGACAATTGTGCACCCCCCTAGGGGCTCCCAATCACAGCTGGTTGTGATACAGCCTGGAATCGAACCAGGGTCTGTAGTGATGGAGATGCAGTGCCTTAGACCGCTGCGCCACTCGTTACATATATGTAACATATACATTTTACCAACATGGTAACTTTTTTTACATTGTTACATAACAAAGACATTTATTTATATTGTTTGATATACACATAACATTTGGGATAGTTAGTACTCGGACATCAATATAGAGTTTTCGGTAATAACCATTACCAATGATGAGCTTTTTAAACCCAGCCCTCTGCTACTCTCAGCCCATCCCACCTATCTCCGTAGACCACCTCCTTTTGATTTCCAAAAATAGCCTAGTTAATTTAAGTGGAAAGGGTAGTTGCGTGAAAATTAGACTGTTTAATTGGCTGTTTAACCGCTAGTGGAAAACACTGCTGGCATCCTCTGTGGAATAGACCGACACTGAAGCACATAGAATACTATTTTAGATGTACCGTATGCTGTTATGCATCCTATGTTGCAGTACTTTTTTCAAAATGTTTGTGATGGGTTTTCTGCTATATGATTAAAATTGAAGAGAGCACACTGCCTGGAATTAGTCATGAAGGTATGCTTCTTCACGATAGCACTTCATGTGATGGCAATAAAGAGTATAAAGTAGAATAGCTGTTTGTGTAATAAATCGATGGCCTTAAGATTTTTTTATTTCAATCTAGCCATCAATATAAATGTAAATATCTGTATTGTTAATGGCACCATTGTCACTTCCATTGACAAACACAAACATTTCATCAAAATATAGTGTATAATTAGTGGTAAACTACTGCAGTATATTTGCAAAATGGGGAATTGCAGTGACAATATATTGAAATCCAGACTTAATTTCCATTTAACACGTTCTAGCCAAATACAGTGCCTTGCAAAATTGGTGAAGTGAAATTTAAAAAATGACTTGTTATAAAAAAATATCTGAAACGTTGAACATCCCATGAGCACCATTAAATCCATTATTAAAAAATGGAAAGAATAATGCACCACAACAAACCTGCCAAGAGAATGGAATGGCTTAGTCAAAACCCAGACCTCAATCCAATTGAGAAGCTGTGGTATGTCTTAAAGATTACTGTACACCAGCGGAGCCCATCCAATTTGAAGGAACCGGAGCAGTTCCTTCATGAGGGGGTCAATACTTTCGCAAGCCACTTTATTTGGCCCAAAATTGGGTTCAGTACATTTGGGCATAAATACAATATGTTATGTCACCAGGCATACTAGTTAGGGACCTCAAAGCACACACTACGGGTGAAAAAACCCAACAAAAAATGAAATTAGCTCATGAACATGAATGATTGGTAAAAATATGATCATGCAAATATCAATATTTTGTAGAAAGTCGTCTTTAACCGGCATATACTGTGTGTTGCAAATATTGTATTTTCAATCCTAAAATCAGTAGAAAATCAGTATTTATGATATGATGTACTGTTTATTATTTATGATATTCATGGTATAGGGAAGAAACAGAATCATAAATGAGTTTCTATTGAACCGCTTGGTACTGACCGACTGGCCTTTGAACATTAGGTAATTTCGAACTATAAGAAATTCCAGTCTTACCAGATGCCTTAACCCCAGCAGTGCTTTACAATAGTCTCGTCCCTCTGTTCCCACTATGGGGGGGATCACTTTAGTTGTGTTGGCATAGCAAGCTGACTGCCATTTGGGAAGATACAATCAAGCAACAATGCACGAGCGGCAGAGGTATATGGCTAATATACCACGGCTAAGGGCTGTTTGTTCTTATGCACGATGCATCGCAGAGTGCCTGGATACAGCCCTTAGCCGTGATATATTGGCCATGTACCATAAACCCCTGAGGTGCCTTATTGCTATTATAAACTGGTTACCAACATAATTAGAGCAGTAAAAAGACATGTTTTGTCAAACCCATGGTATACGGTCTGATATACTACGGTTGTCAGCCAACCAGCATTCAGGGCACAAACCACCCAGTTTATAATGTCTTAAATACCATCTGATTCTCTCTTATCCCAGAGATGGATCTCTAACATCCGTCTTCTGTTCTGTTAATGGTAGGGGAGCCTGCCCAGAGCAATAAGTAGGGAGGCACTGGTATTTCTTTCTCAAATTGCCTCGCATTAGGAAACTATTATGATGCGGACCTCTGCACTAAATATAAACAAACCCTTGAGTCTTCGAACTCAAGTGAATGTCAAGGAAGACAAATTGTAATGAGCTACATCTTTGCCACGACATCCGACAGCCATTTAGCTGAAGTTATGGACGTGAGTGTGTGTGGTGACTGGCGTGTACTATAAATGTGAACATCAGTATGAATGAAGTGTGAGAACTTCAATCCATAAAGCCACTTAATTATGTATGAAGAAACAACTTCCAACCACGGCTACAAACTGCAGTGCACTTTGGGTATGTTTGTTTGCAGTTGATTGTGTGTGTGTGTGTGTGCGTGTCCGTGTCTTGACTGTGTATGTGTTAGTCAGAATGCATCCATCTGTTAGTCTCTGTCTGTCATTCTGAATACCAGTAGTTTACAGTGAGTGTGTGTGTGGGTATGCAGCATGCTCTGTATTTCTTTCAGTATTGATACTGAATATATTCGGGCTGAAAGGCAGGTGGAACCGCATGTCCCATAAAAACATTATCCAGAGCACCCTCTCCCTTTCCCTCTCCATGCTTGCTAGCTAATACCTGGGCAAGGTTTCAGTCTTCGATAAGTAGGCTACGCTAACATTACAGCACTGCAAATGCTCTCTGAACTCTGCATCTGGGCCAGACAAGTCTAATGCAGTTTACTAATGCAGCATAGCTGAAGCCCTGTTTGCAGTGTATTGTGCTGTAGCAGGTTCATGGTTAGTTCTCCAAGTAGAAAGACATGACTGGCAGAGAGCAAATGACCGAAGACCATAAAAAGGAGATGTAGCATTAGCAGCAATGCTGCAAATAAACCGCTCACCATCATTGCCTTCCTCTTACTGAAGGAATTTTGCTTCAGGGGTAATTTTCAGTGATTAGGCTTTACCGCTCCTTAAATCAATGTGATTTGGTGTGTGTGTGTGTGTGTGTGTGTGTGTGTGTGTGTGTGTGTGTGTGTGTGTGTGTGTGTGTGTGTGTGTGTGTGTGTGTGTGTGTGTGTGTGTGTGTGTGTGTGTAAATATGTCTATGGTGTATGTAGGCACCTGAGCTGAGCCATATAAGGTAGAATGGGCATCTACCACCCATTCGAATGGTTTAGACCGTTTGGAAGTTTTTAGGGAGTGAGCTTCTCTTCTCCTTATTCGACCATGTTGTGGGGCTCGCAAAAGTTATTGCTGTCCTCTTTATTAAATGATCACAGGAACCACTATATCTAAGAAATTACCATATACATTGATTGTTTAAAGCAAAGCTACCAAACTATTGGTGAAGGTCAAATTGAATGTAAGCTGAGACCAGCAGGTATAGCCAGATGAGAGTTGTGCCTCCGGGAGCTTACTTTTATTTCGGTCAAATAATTTTGATGCATTGCATTTGATAACAATAACCTAGCAAATTACATTGGTTGTCACTCAACTAATAAAGCCTAATATTGCACAAACCATTTTACAAGCATTTAAATGCGGAAGGTGCCACACAGATGTGCAAGATCAGGAATATGGCAACCTCTCATTAGTCAGCGCGTGATGCTACACACAGTGCGCAGCTCGACTAGGCTATTGTTATTGCCTGGGGTAGTTCGACATACAAAATTACTATGAAGCACTTACATGCTTGATACTTGGTTCTATATTGAAGAAGAGGACGTGTCATTTGTCACAAAAGATTAGTTATTTTTTCGGAAGGTATAAAATGTCATTTGAAAGTTAATGAACCGGTGAGATGTAAAGTTTGAATCGATTTTCAGATTACAGTACATGCTACATTTGGATCGGCTTCAGTTCCTGTGGACCAATGGACTCATGTCTTAAACATTTGAATCAGAGACTGATACATATTGGTGAATCGTTATATCCCTACTACCAATGTAAAGTTTTTGTAGGACATTACATTTACTGTTAAATTAATCAATTACATGGCTATCTAGCAACACAATCATAGTAGTTCTGAGCAATTAGAAATTTCAGTTTATTTACAGTTTTTAAATAATATTTTTTTGTGTGTTTGAGCTCAACACGCCTTTTCTCTAGACAGAAATCTAATCAAGCATGAAATGTGGGATGTTGTAGGAAGACGATTTTTTCAACAGGCTACAAAATGCATCATAGTTAAGTGCAGAAAATGTGGTAATTAACTACTATAACTAGAATCCATTGCACCTACAGCTGCCTGTTCTAATTAGTTATTGGTCGGGAAAGCCTGTGGGGCCGGCAGACAGACATGGAGAGGGAGGAACATAACCAGAATGTGTTGCAAACAAGAGGGATATAGAACAGTTACTTAGGTATCTCTACCTGACAATACATCTAATTGATTGGTACTTGTTATTCATCAGTCTTAAATGTATACCTTATTTATTTTGAAAAACGACTGAAATTGTGATTTTGTCAGACAGCAGGCAACTAACGATAGCTAACACACTTTTGTACATCGCGCTGTTCTGTACATTTGACCTTATTTTAGAGCCCTAAAAACATAATACTTCCAGGTCAACTGTAATATGAATATCATTGTAAAGCACAATTTCTCCCCTTTCCAGCAAAATCAATGACAAGGCCTTCATGCTGCCCAGCTCTTCATGATTGAAGTTGTACAACTGAATGCGTCTTCTGCATTTAACCCAACCCCTCTGAATCAGAGAGATATGGGGGGCTGCCATAATCAATATCCACATCTTCAGTGCATGGTGGAACAGTGGGTTAACTGCCTCGCTCAGGGACAGAATGAGAGATTTGGACCATGTCAGCTCAGGGATTTGATGCAGCAACCTTTCGGGTTAACTGGCCCAACACTCTAACCACTAGGCTACCTGCGGCCAATGTTCTAACCAAGAAGGCAATGGAGCTCCACCAGGTCTTTTTAAAAATGGCAGGTGGGGAAGCGAAAGCTACTGCGTGATAGGGAAAGGGAGGTGGGGAAACAACTGCTTTCCCCCGATTTGTCCAACTTATCACCTCTAAAATGTCATTGAAACACTATAAAGAGTATATATAATGTCTCATTACATACCTATTTGTCACACCGTGATCTGTTTCACATGTCTTGTGATGTCTCCACCCCCTCCAGGTGTTGCTTATTATCCCTGGTGCATATATCCCTGTGTTTCCTGTCTCAGTTTGTCTTGTGTGTTTTTCAAGTCAACCAGTGGTTTTCTAGTACTCCTGCTTCTATTCTCTTTTGCTAGTCCTCCCGGTTTTTGACCCTTGCCTGTTTTCTGGACTCCGTACCCGCCTGCCTGACCATTCTGCCTCCCCTGACCTCGAGCCTGCCCGCCTCTTTGTACCTCCTGGATTATGAACTGGTTTTGACCTTTTGCCTGTCCACGACCATTATCTTACCTACCCCTTTTGGATTGTTTAATAAATATCAAGACTCAAACCATCTGCCTCCCGTGTCTGCATCTGGGTCTCACATTGTGCCCTTATACCTATTTGAAAGTTTGTGTCAAATTTGAATAGGGTTTTTAAGGCAACGCTAAATGTATCTTCACAATTAAACTGCGGCTGTCATGGTTTTTGAGACAGTCACTACAGTCCCATTAGTTTTCATTGCAGCCTCGTTTGAATGCTGCAGTGGCGGATCGGGGTTAGTCACCGTTAGGCTGCTAAGCTAAATAGGATGACTCTTTGCAGAGCACAGAGATGGATGGCTGGCTGATACTGCCAGAGCCTAGACGAGATAATGACTTGGAATTAAATAAAAACTAATCTAATAAAAAAAGTTATATTTGATCAAAGTTGGAATATTTTGGGAATATTTAAATATAATTTGGAATATTTTATCAAAGTTGGTTTATAAATAAGTGATAAGCAGTAATGTGCAGTCACTACCATCATTGGAGTTTTATTAATTGCATAAATTCATCATGCTAAGAACAAATACACTGCTCAAACACTAAAATACACTAAAATAACACATCCTAGATCTGAATGAATGAAATATTCTTATTAAATACTTTTTTCTTTACATAGTTGAATGTGCTGACAACAAAATCACACATTATCAACCCATGGAGGTCTGGATTTGGAGTCACACTCAAAATTAAAGTGGAAAACCACACTATACAGGCTGATCCAACTTTGATGTAATGTCCTTAAAACAAGTCAAAATGAGGCTCAGTAGTGTGTGTGGCCTCCACGTGCCTGTATGACCTCCCTACAACACCTGGGCATGCTCCTGATGAGGTGGCGGATCGTCTCCTGAGGGATCTCCTCCCAGACCTGGACTAAAGCATCCGCCAACTCCTGGACAGTCTGTGGTGCAACGTGGCGTTGGTGGATGGAGCGAGACATGATGTCCCAGATGTGCTCAATTGGATTCAGGTCTGGGGAACAGGCGGGTCAGTCCATAGCATCAATGCCTTCCTCTTGCAGGAACTGCTGACACACTCCAGCCACATGAGGTCTAGCATTGTATTGCATTAGGAGGAACCCAGGGCCAACCGCACCAGCATATGGTCTCACAAGGGGTCTGAGGATCTCATCTCGGTACCTAATGGCAGTCAGGCTACCTCTGGCGAGCACATGGAGGGCTGTGCGGCCCCCCAAAGAAATGCTACCCCACACCATGACTGACCCACCGCCAAACCAGTCATGCTGGAGGATGTTGCAGGCAACAGAACATTCTCCACGGCGTCTCCAGACTGTCACGTCTGTCACATGTGCTCAGTGTGAACCTGCTTTCGTCTGTGAAGAGCACAGGGCGCCAGTGGCGAATTTGCCAATCTTGGTGTTCTCTGGCAAATGCCAAACGTCCTGCACGGTGTTGGGCTGTAAGCACAACCCCCACCTGTGGACGTCGGGCCCTCATACCACCCTCATGGAGTCTGTTTCTGACCGTTTGAGCAGACACATGCACATTTGTGGCCTGCTGGAGGTCATTTTGCAGGGCTCTGGCAGTGCTCCTCATGCTCCTCCTTGCACAAAGGCGGAGGTAGCGGTCCTGCTGGGTTGCCCTCCTACGGCCTCCTCCACGTCTCCTGATGTACTGGCCTGTCTCCTGGTAGCGCCTCCATGCTCTGGATACTACACAGACAGACACAGCAAACTTTCTTGCCACAGCTCGCATTGATGTTCCATCCTGGATGAGCTCCACTACCTGAGCCACTTGTGTGGGTTGTAGACTCCGTCTCATGCTACCACTAGAGTGAAAGCAACGGCAGCATTCAAAAGTGACCAAAATATCCACGAGGAAGCATAGGAACTGAGAAGTGGTCTGTGGTTTTCACATGCAGAACCACTCCTTTATTTGGGGTGTCTTGCTAATTGCCTATAATTTCCACCTGTTGTCTATTCCATTTGCACAACAGCATGTGAAATGTATTGTCAGTCAGTGTTGCTTCCTAAATGGACAGTTTGATTTCACAGAAGTGTGATTGACTTGGAGTTACATAGTGTTGTTTAAGTGTTCCCTTTATTTTTTTGAGCAGTGTATGTAATGTACACAAACATAATATTTTATTTAAAACCTCTTAGAGTCCTTTTTTCAGAATTTCCTCCTGACTGATGTGCCCAAAGTAAACTGCCTGTTACTCAGGCCCAGAAGCCAGGATATGCATATCATTGATATCATTGAATAGAAAACACTTAGAAGTTTGTAGAAATGTTAACATAATGTATGAGACAATAACACAACTGATACGGTAGCCGGAAATCAAAAGAAAAACAAAACATAATTATTTTTTGGGGAGATCACATGCTCATTCAATGGAAAACTATGGGTCCTATGTAATTCCAGCTCCCAGATTGCAATTCCTATGGCTTCAACTAGATGTCAACAGTCTATGTTCAAGGTTTCAGGCTTGAGTCTCCCAAAACTAGGAAGACATTTGAGTTTTGGTACAAAGAGTCACAGTTGGAAATCAGTCTATGGACGCGCAACGAAGAGGACGCACACTTTTTAATTGTACTTTTCTATTGAACATACTTCTTTCCGTATGAAATATTATAGTTTATTTACATTTTAAGGTACCTGAGAATTAAATAGCAACGTAGTTTGACTTGTTTTAACAAAGTTTAGCAGTAGCTTTTTGGATTCCATTGTTTGCATGTTGAACGAGCGGATTACTGAAATCGATGGTGCCAACATCTAACAAAACGACCATCTAACAAAACGACCATGCATGTTGTAGCTGGCACCCTCGGGATTGCAAACAGAGGAATATTTTCAAAAAGTAAGGTTATTTAATCGCTATTTGTGATTTTATTATGTTTGTGCTGGTTGAAAAATATGTTGACGTCCATTCACCGGATGTTGTCAACAGGTGTCCTGCTGACGGAACGCCTAGCCCTATTAAGTAAAGTCATGTTAATAAATTATGGTTAGCAAACTTCTTCATGATCGGAGAGCTAATGTAGGCTCATGCGATTAGCATGAAGTTGTAAGTAACAAGAAAATTTCCAAGGACATAGACATATCTGATATTGGCAGAAAGATTAAAATTCTTGTTACTCTAACTGCACTGTCCAATTTTCAGTAGCTATTACAGTGAAAGAATATCATGCTATTGTTTGAGGAGAGTGCACAATTTTGAACATAAAAAGCTATTAATACACAAATTAGGCACATTTGGGCAGTCTTGATTTAAAAAATTAACAGAAATACAATGGTTCATTGGATCAGTATAAAACTTTGCGCATACGCTGCTGCCATCTAGTGGCCAAAATCTAAAATACTTTGTATTATCGTGGCGGCATGGGTAGCCTAGTGATTAGACCGTTGGACTAGTAACCAGAAGGTTGCAAGTTAAAATCCCCGAGCTGACATGGTACAAATCTGTCGTTCTGCCCCTGAACAGGCAGTTAACCCACTGTTCCTAGGCCGTCATTGAAAATAAGAATTTATTCTTAACTGACTTGCCTTGTTAAATAAAGATAAAATAAAAATGGTCTTTTACCAGATCTATTGTGTTTTTTCTCCTACATTACTTTAACATTTCCACAAACTTCAAAGTGGTTCCATTCAAATATTACCACGAATATGCTACAGGCAGTTAGATTTGGGTCTCTCATTTTAGGCGAAAATTGAAAAAAAGGGGAGGATCTTTAAGAGGTTTTACAAGTAAACATAATGGGCAGTCACTACCATAATGTGTTTTATTCTGTGTTGTTACAGCATTCAACCCACAATGCATTTATAAAATAAATAAATAATCTAAACGGAAATTGAAAACCTGTGATTATTTTTCAAAGGACGAACCTAAACCAAATTAACCTCAAAAAGCAATAATCGCTCAGCACTAATATTTGGGGTTAGCAATCTTGGTATTGTGTGTTGAGTTCTCACTATCTCAGCAGTGATGGAAAAAGTCATTGTAAAATATTACTCGAGTAAAATTTCAAAAGTATTTGGTTTTATATATACTTAAGTATCAAAAGTAAAAGTATAAATCATTTCAAATGCCTTATATTAGGCAACCAGACGGCACCATTTCCTTTTTTTAAATTTTTACGGATAGCCAGGGGCACACTCCAACATTCAGACATAATTTACAAATGAAGCATGTGTGTTTAGTGAGTCTGCCAGATCAGAGGCAGTAGGGGTGACCAGGGATGTTCTCTTGATGTGTGTGAATGGAACATTTTCCTGTCCTGCTAAGCATTCAAAATGTAACAAGTTATTTTGGGTGTCAGGGAAAATGTATGGAGTAAAAAGTACATTATTTTCTTTAGGAATGTAGTGAAGTCAAAGGTAAAGTAAGCAAAAATATAAATAATAAAGTAAACTACAGCTACCCCAAAAAAATACTTTGGTAGTACTTTAAAGATATTAACTTAAGTACTTTACACCACTGTATCTCAGGTTGTGAATTATATAGCTGAGGCCTAGGCCAATATGCACAAAAAAAGATTAAGATAAATTCATTTCTAAAGAGACAAAAATACATCTAATCATTCTTGATCGTATTTTGACAGGTAGCACATCAATTTCAAGTATGCATTCCCTGAAAATGTTAGATGAAATAGCTAATGTATTTCTTGATTCATACAGCTCTGCCGCTAATGGAAAATAACTATATTTTTGTATTATTGTTATCGAGCAAAATGGGTCAACTTATCATGACATTCCTTTTTGCCCATAACACCCAACAAATAAGAGCAAGCTTGGCCATTCTTATGACAGATTTATCTGGGGTTATCAACTATGTGGAACTGGTAACAAATTGCTAACAAATTACAGTAGAATAGTCTGTCATCAGGTGCTTCAGGGTTTTCTTAGTAGTTCTGTTCTCACAGTATCAACCTAAATAATCCTATAACATTTCCTGGGTAGCTAAACATAAATCTGTCAATTTCCCACACCACATTAGTGTCTTGGTAATTTATTGAATAGTTAACCAGAGGCGTTAAAATGTCTTTAAAGCGGGGGAGTGAGAAAGAAACAGAAAAATCATCAAGAAATCATACTGTGAACGGCCCCTGTTCCTCATTTTAGTGAATCCCCACTCCTGTAATCCACAGGAAATACAAGATTATTTCCATTTAAAAAAATAGCTGGTGAATGTAGGCCAAGCTGGTTCCACTGCATATGCCGGAGACAATACAATCAAATCCAATGCCAGCGAACTGTGTCTTCCTCTTTCTCTGTTGAAGATTGGCAATTTTGCGGGTTTATATGATTTGGCAAGTTCACCCATTTGTTTTGATAATACAAGTCAGCCTTCCCCGAGCTTTTAAAGGGAAGGAAAGACACAAGTCAGGAAAAAACATGCAATTTATTACGACCGACAAAACTGCAGTCAGCAAAACTGTCCTGTGTCATTAGGGCCAGGGCCAAATGGGTCCTGTAGCTGTCAGAATGGAATAGGCCTAAGTCTTGTGGAAAGGTGTACTGAGGTAGATAGTCAATTCTGAAAGTGATCATATTCTGTCCACAGATGTGGAAATGACACAAACAAAATCATGTTTGACTGCAAATTCCATTCCCCGGGGGGAGCCTTTGTGGAAGTCTATGATTGCGTTTTTTTTGTGATTATTGCTATCACTGCGGGGATAACGAGAAGCTGCCAGTGTTTGTTGGCTGCAGTGGGTTAATGCCAGAGCTTACTGCATGCCAGGGCCCCTTAGCTAAGGAGCTGTGGTGAATTAACAGCCCTGGGTTTGATATTGAGCCTTTTGGTTCCAAGCCAGACCAGGCGAATGGCAGCACAATGCCATTAGCCCGCTGACATTGTGGATAGAAATAGCTGACGAACAGCTGTCTCAAAGACATGCCCCATGGCAGCCGGACAGCACTCCCTCTCCTCGCTTCGTCTTTGATAAGGCCAAAGTAAAAAATAACAGGTTTACTGTACCTTATCAACGGTAAGCCAGACAAGAGGCGTGAGGGACGTGCATGTACAGCGTTAACTGCACCATTAATTTGCATAATGGCTTCTCAAAACCTTGTTATAGTTTGTCTTAAGTATCCATTTCCTTCCACATCCACTCTGCTACTATATTCCATGTCTCCCCTGAGTGTTCTCTGAAAACATCTCCAAACCTGTCTTGGTCTCCAGATGACAGTATCAGGTTAATTGCAAATTGAGGACAATGCATGAAATCGTGGAGATGGTAGATGCAAGACTAGATGAGGCAAGGTGAGGGGGAAATGGGCTTACAAAGAGAATCCCCAACATTCCTCTGTGAAATCAAATGATCACCTTGGTCTAGGGGTAACTTTGGGGAGCAATTGAATATTTCTTTGAAGAGGGATCGAACAACTCCGACAAACATGGACTGGAAAAATACATCTCCATTTTGAAATTGTTGAACAGCAAGGAGTTATATGCACCAACTAATTATTCTGCACTAACAGATTTGATGGCTAGTCTGTAAAGAAAACGGTTGTTACATCTAGTATTTTAATTGGAAATGGACATGAATGAAAATCAATAACACAATAATTAGGAGAAAGATAAACTAAGATTTCTGTGAGATTTCTTGTTGCCAACAATCATTCTCGACTTTTAATGTGGGGTTTTGCCAGAGTCCTTGCTAAGCTACCACAATTTCAAGGATTACATTGCAATAATGACGTCACTGGTTGACAGAGGCTGTTGTACAATAAAAATATTACCAAAATGATTGTATGCACAGCCTTAAATTGAATATCAATCAAGACAATAAAGCTGAAAATGTCCATTTTAAGACATAGCACAATGCAGAATCTGCACTATATTATGTAGTAGACACAAATATATTGGCTAGTTAGCATATGAAGGCTTACGTATGTGCTTAACCCAACTTAGAAAATGTGGATAATGATTGCTGTTCAGCAAGTTGAGGATGATTATACCACCACAGAGAGGTCACATGGCTGTGGGACTATACTCATCTCTCCAGGAAGATAAGCATTCACCGCTGGGTGCTGATCGCTAACCTCAGTATTTTCAGATTACAAGTAGGTGGGGATGGAACACAAAATGTTGCGTCATTCATTTAGTTTTGCAAATGTGCAAACATCAGGCAGCCATACTGGTGATTTTTGTACATCCACATCTCCCAAGAGTCATTCAAAAATGTATTTAGTGCTATATTTGAAAAGAGGACGAGGGAGAAAACCCACAGCTTGATTGGCATGCTGCAGCAGGTGTTGTTTTAAGTTAAGTGAGCAGTGCACCTCTGCTCTGGAAATTTGTGTGGATTTGATACAGTCCAGTAACTTCGGATTTCAAATGAAATCAAACTTTATTTGTCACATGCACCGAATACAACAAGTGTAGACCTTACCATGAAATGCTTACTTACAAGCCCTTAACCAACAGTGCAGTTCAAGAAGAGTTAAGAAAAGATTGACCAAATAAACTAAAGTAAAAAAATATATAAAAAGTAACACAATAACGAAGTTATATACAGTGATAAGGAGAGCAGCTACACTAGCTGACAACATGGAAGGGACAAGCACCATGGCTGAGAAAGATTGTATCAGAGCGTTTGAGGCAAAGTACTGGGTAGAGTTCCCCTCCACCAAATGAGAGAATGTCACGATGTTCGTAATAATGGTCGGACCAAGGCGCAGCGTACGTAGAGTTCCACATTATTTATTAAAGAAGGTGAAACTTAGAAGAAGAAAAAGAAAAAAACAAAGAATAAACGAACCATGACGACAATGCAGTGCTAACAGGCAACTAAACATAAACAATATTCCATAACCCACAGGTGGAAGAAATGCTACCTAAGTGTGATCCCCAATTAGAGACAACAATAGCCAGCTGACTCTAATTGGGAATCATACCTAAACCCCAACATAGAAAAAACAACCTAGAACCCCACATAGAAAAGATAAACTAGACTAACCCCCCTAGACACGCCCTGACCTACTCTACCATAGAAAATAAAGGCTTTCTATGGTCAAGACGTGACAGAGAAAGGTTTTCTGCAATAAGTATGTGATCATTTACACTCTTGCTGATTTATACAAAGGGTCATTGGTTAAAACCACATTTCAGCTGGTAACAACCAGCTAAACCACATTCCACAAGTAACAACCAGCTAAATCTATGATGTTAAAATGCCTATTTACTCTGTTCCATCTGACCGTGGAATCCACTGTCTCATCAGCCCAGCCAAGCATTTTTTTAACTTGATCTCCACTATAAAAATCATCTAGACATTATCTCACATTTCTTTTAGACTAACATGTAGTTTTCAACAGCAGAGATTTGTCTAAACCTTACTGTCTGTCCCTCCTACATTTGCAACATTGTTTCAATATTCAAATTTGATCTCCAGCTGTTCCATAGTAATGAACAAGTTGGGAAGAGACAGACAGGCAGTGTTTCTCAGCCAGTTGAAATCATGAATCAGCTGGCATAATTTTTATGGCTATATACAAAGAAATGTAAATTGAAAAAAGCTTCAGTTTGAAGTGATTGTGTTGTTGGCTAGCTCCTCTGAACAACAGTGTCCTGACAAGTGACTGTAAGTCAGCCAGCTAACAAGCAAGGGATAAGAACGTTGCCAGCCAGTATAGCAATGGAACATTTAGAATGAATGTCTGGGTCGTGTCTCTGGCTGTCACGCATTGACCTTAGAGATCCTTTTAATTCTCTATTTTGGTTAGGTCGGGGTGTGACTAGGGTGAGCAATCTAGTTTTCCTATTTCTTTGTTTGGCCTGGTATAGTTCCCAATCAGAGGCAGCTGTCTATCGTTGTCTCTGATTGGGGATCATACTTTGGCAGCCTTTTTCCCACCTTAGTTTGTGGGATCTTGATTTTGTGTAGTTGCTGTGTGGTCTGCAGAACTTTTATGTTCGTTTTATTTTTTATTTTTTTCAGTGTTCGTTTTAATAAAAGTAAGATGTTCGCTCGCCTACCACTCTGCACCTTGGTCCAATCCTTCAAACAATGAGCGTAACAGAAGATCCTACCACCAAATTACCGAGCAGCGTGGCCAGGAGGAGCAGGGATCCTGGGCCCGGGAGAAAAGGTGGTGGAGGACATCATGGACATGGGAGGAGGTTATGGCAGGGGACAAGACCCTGCCATGGAAGCAGGCAGAGGCAGGGAAGGAGGATCCCACGACGACTCCGGGGATCGCAACCACGACCGCAAGCACGAGAGGCAGCCCCCCAAAATTTGGGGCGGCACACGGGGTGGTTGGCAGAGCCAGGTTTCAGACCAGAGCCAACTCCCCGCACTAGCTTAAAGGAGCATGTGACCGTTCAGGCACCATGTTGTGCGGTGATACGCACTGTGTCTCCAGTGCCCATTCACAGCCCGGTATGCTCGGTGCCATCTCCCTGCACATGCCATGCGAAAATGAGCATCCAGCCAGGATGGGTTATGCCAGCTCTACGATCCACGGGGCTGTAGCTGGGCAATACGTTTTGCTGGAAGACCCAGCCACGACCCATCTTCAATGCTCTTACTGAGGGAAGGAGGTTGTTGGCCAAGATCTCGCGATACATGGCCCCATCCATCCTCCCCTCAATACGGTGCAGTCGTCCTCTCCCTTTTTCAGAAAAGCATCCCCAAAGAATGATATTTCCACCTCAATGATTCACGGTTGGGATGGTGTTCTTGGGGTTGTAATCATCCTTCTTCTTCCTCCAAACACGGCGAGTGGAGTTTAGACCAAAAAGCTCTATTTTTGTCTCCTCCTCTGGATCATCCAGATGGTCACTGGCAAACTTCAGACTGGCCTGGACATGCGCTGGCTTGACCAGGGGGACCTTGCGTGCACTACAGGATTTTAATCCATGACGGCGTAGTGTGTTACTAATGATTTTCTTTGAGACTGTGGTCCCAGCTCTCTTCAGGTCATTGACCAGGTCCTGCCGTGTAGTTCTGGGCTGAACCCTCACCTTCCTCATGATCATTGATGCCCCACGAGGTGAGATCTTGCATGGATCCCCAGACCGAGGGTGATTGACCGTCATCTTGAACTTATTCCATTTTCTAATAATTGCGCCAATAGTTGTTGCCTTCTCACCAAGCTGCTTGCCTGTTGTCCAGTAGCCCATCCCAGCCTTGTGCAGGTCTACAATTTTATCCCTGATGTCCTTACACAGCTCTCTGGTCTTGGCCATTGTGGAGAGGTTGGAGTCTGTTTGATTGAGTGTGTGGACAGGTATCTTTTATACAGGTAACGAGTTCAAACAGGTGCATTTAATACAGGTAATGAGTGGAGAACAGGAGGGCTTCTTAAAGAAAAACGAACAGGTTTGTGAGAGCTGGAATTCTTACTGGTTGGCAGGTGATAAAATACGTATGTCATGCAATAAAATGTAAATTAATTACTTAAAAATCCTACAATGCGATTTTCTGGATTTCTTTTGTCATTTTGTCTGTCATAGTTGAAGTGTACCTATGATGAAAATTACAGGCCTCTCATCTTTTTAAGTGGGAGAACTTGCACAATTGGTGGCTGACTAAATACTTTATATATATATAATATATAGTGGGGTCTGAAATTACCACCCTTGAAAAATATGAGCAATAATATAAAATAAATATTCCAATCCTGTATAAAATAAATATTCCAATCCTGAAGTAACGCTCCAAAATATGTACAAATATTATTTTATACTAATATAACTATTCAGAGAAAAATATTTATTTGATGTAATCCAGCATCACTACTCTAGACGGCTCTGACTTAGAATACATGGACAACTACAAATAGACTGTAAACTCTCCTTCCAGACTCACATTAAGCATCTCCAATCCAAAATTAAATCTAGAATTCCTATATCGCAACAAAGCATCCTTCACCTCATGCTGCCAAACATACCCTCGTATAACTGACCATCCTACCGATCCTCGACTTCGGTGATGTCATCTAGAAAATAGCCTCCAACACTCTACTCAACAAACTGGATGCAATCTATCACAGTGCCATCCGTTTTGTCACCAAAGCCCCATGCACTACCCACCATTGCGACTTGTACGCTCTCGTTGGTTGGCCCTCGCTTCATACTCGTCGCCAAACCCACTGGCTACAGGTTATCTTCAAGTCTCTGCTAGGTAAAGCCCCGCCTGATCTCAGCTCACCGGTCACCATAGCAGCACCCACTCGAAGCACGTGCTCCAGCAGGTATATAAATACAATTTTAAAAATAACTCCGGACAGACACAAGTAAAAACTTATTACATAAATGTTGCAGCAGCCCAGGCTATACCTAAACATTAGAGATCTGACATGCTGTATGGGATGAACATGCATCAATGATTTTAGTCCTTGCTTGGACTAACTGGATTAATTCTCCAACAACACCATCCATCCATGATGAGCCTGTCCTGCACTGAAGCCTATGAACACCTCAACCCCTGTCCTGCACTGAAGTCAGTGCAACCCCTGTCCTCTGGACACCTCAATTCATGCCTCATACCCTCATTCAATCACTGCTGTGATCCCTTCCCAACACTGTAAGTAGCCCTCTCATTCCCATTCCCCATAATATTATACAATAAATGTCTTTATTAAATGCTTTAGGTTAAAATAATTAGTCTTTGGTGATTTTTGAAACATGCTTTGTCATCTCCGTGCGGTCTGCGCCTATACCGGTGGTCTCCCATCCTCCTCAATTTTTCAAGTCAATAGCCTCTACTGTGTTATGGGTATGCTTGTCATCGGCAAGGCATCAGCAGTTTTTTAAGATAAAAATAAACGTAATAGAGTTAAGGGCAAATTCCTAGAAAAACTGGTTTAGTCTGCTTTCCAACAGACACTGGGAGAAAAATTCACCTTTCAGCAGGACAATAACCTAAATATACACTATTGCTTACCAAGACGACATTGCATGTTTGTCAGTGGCCCAGCTAAATCTGCTTGAAAATCTTTAGCAGCACTTTAAAATGGATGTCTAGCCAGGATCAACAACCAACTTGACAGAGCTTGAAGAATTTTTAAAAGAATAATGTGCATATTTTTTTTTTATTGGTAGTTAGTCTAGACAACTTTTTTTTGTCATTGTCACTCAGATATCATATTAACATGGCATAAGCCATGGCAAAATATGTATAATTTTAGGGATTTTTTAAAGCTTTATTTAGACAGTTTAGTCTCATTGAGATACAAACTATTTGTAAAGAGACACCTGGTCCAACCAAGACAGCAGGAGGAGAGAATAATAATGTTTCAGAAAAATTTGACATAACAACTTACTGACATAGACACACCATAAACAAAATGTGACATACACACATACAGTATGTTACAATAACAGAAACATACAAGCATCATAGATACACATCTATCATATGTACCACCGCATGAAGTCCTAATGACAATCAAATTCCTCAGTAACATGTGACTCAACCAAACTTTTAAACTCCTCCAAGGAAATAAGATCTTGGAGTTTCAAGATCAGCTGGAGAGAATTCCAAGACCAAGGAGCAGAGTAACTAAAACACTTTTTTTCCATGATCCTTCTGATTTTAAGAACTGTAAATAGTAAATAGGAGTGAGACCGTAACTTGTATTTATTTTCTGACCTAAAATAAAAGCGGCAGTTGTAGCTTTAAAAAATTGCTTTAAAACTGCAAAAAATTATCTCCATCCCATGGCTAAATGGGTAGAATTGTAGGAAATTAGCTATAAAACTGCAAAAAAAAAGATTATTTGTCCCATGGAATAATCTGTACGATAAGTGCTGCCGGAAAACATGTGGCGAGACAGCATTTGCCCCAGTACTTTTCAATCTGGTAGGCGCCGCCACACCACTCAAAGCTGCACCACTGAACGCGTTTATCAGACATATGCCACGTTCAAAACAACTGGGAAATCTTTTTGAGCAGTTATCCAACTCTGAATTCCATGTCGGAAACTCTGACATCTTTCTAGCGCTCAGACTTTCTGACCTGAAGATCACTGACATCATGATGTGACCTTTTTTTTTCCAGAATTCCAAGTTGTCTTGAAAGCACCATTATTCATTAGTTCACGTCATAGAAAAACTTTTGCAACGGAAAAGAAAGCAGGCGTTTCTTATTGGACAAGTTGACATAGCACCTCACCCAATTTCCTTTGCCTCTCTTTTGTCTAGTCTAGGAAAACCCTGTCCCTAGGATTTTAAGCAGTAACCCCCACGCTCGCTGCAACAGGTGGTTTCACAGTAGTCTTCTAGCTATAGCTTACAGGGCCTATAAACCACACCTCTCAACAACTAAGTTTGGTTGCACAAGGAACCTCGTTGATTGACTCTGCACTTGTTTTATTCTTGGCTCACGCTCCTCTTCAGTCTGTGGAATAGTCGTCACAAAGGTTAACACTAGCTTCTATAGCCACAAACTCATAAACCACACCCATTCCTACAATTTGTATTCTTAAAATCTGATTTTAAACCTAGCCTTAACCCTAACATTAACCACACTGCTGACCTTATGCCTAACCCTAACCTTATACTAATACCCCAAAAAACATTTTTGTGGCTGTGGAATCTGACTTTGTGGCTATACAGAAAGAAGCTAGTGGAAACCAAGTGGAATCCTGCCCGGAATCCGACTTTGTGGCTGTGTTATATAGTGGAAACCCTTCTCTCCCGCCTGCCTCATGAAAGAGTGAACACAAATGTTCATGGCAAACAAGGTACTATATGTTATAATAAAAGCAGTTTAGTCATCCTCTAAAACTATCTAGAATTATCCAATCTATAGCTAGGTCACAAAACGACTAATGTTATATTTAGAGTAGCCTAGCTAGATAGCTAGCTAACTTCAGCTAGCTAGGTTGATGCAATCATGCAGCCAGCAGCTAATATTAATAATTTAGACTCACTGAATAAATGTATTTGGCACAGGATAAAGAAGATGAAATTATCTGCTGCTGCTATCCAAAGCCAATGGATACTGAAGTGCCTGAAAAGGTTAGTCAGCCAGTTTGTTAGTCCATTAATGTTTGTTGGCATATTATTATATTTCCACTGCTGGTTATTATTCACAAATATTCGTGGCACAAATTACACTGTCATAAAAGTTTAAAAAACCAACAAATTCGCCACAGAGCAGTCGGCACAGATCAATTGAAAACATTTGTCCAACCATAACAAAATGGATGGCTAATGCAGAAAGAGAGAATTGGTAGATTCTGGCACCACCATAACTTTCACAAATACAATAGGCAGCCATGGTGTCAGTCTTTTTCGACGAGCAGGTTTGGTTAGAATAGAGTGCAATGGAATGAGTGACATTCAATAAAATCTACTTCATTAAAACGGGGATATTGTTTTCAATTAAAATTTTGATTTAATGATTGAATATATAGATTTAACAGGCAATCAGTTCCTACAGTGAGCGCCAGGGAACCAATCAGGACAACAAGGTTAGTGGTATTATTACTTACACATAAAAAAATACTTTGCTACCAAGTCTACTGTGCATAGTGTTAAATGTAACCCTGCCTTACATAAAGCTTCCAGAATGAATAATTGCAGAAGAGCACTGTAATGAGATGAACTAATAGTTTTCATGACATAAAATGTAAATACTTTTCTACACTGAAACCTGTCTCTTTTTTATTTTTCAAAGTCAACTGCTTAACAGTGTGTGTGTGTGTAAAGACTGAAATTACTATTTAAAAATACACTGTAACCATTCTTTGCATAACGCTCACCCCTGCCATAGGAGTTCACTAAACCACAGAGTATGTTGTCCATTGAAGTTGTTCTCTAGCTCTTTTGATATCAGATTCATAATGAATCACAACAAGGTCTGTGGTAGTTTGAAAGTGTTTTTCAGCCTCAGGTCAGGAGAGTTTAGAATTCACATGAGCCGACAAGAAAACCCCCAGTCATAGCACAGATGAAAAGGGAAGCTATCTATACTAATAATAATAATACCTGACCAGGTCATAAGATCAGGAAAAACTCCAAGCCCCAGAAAAGACACATAGGCATTTTGCCACACATCTTTTGAACCTGTGGAGCCACCTCTGTGTAAAATTGCAGGAAATTAACTTCAAAACTAAAAAAAATATCTCCGCCGTCAAGAGGGGGGCCACTAAAATGATTTGCTGTGAGGTAGACGATCCAAAGGCCTTCACAAGACCCTGAATGACCAGGCCTGTGTTGATCCAGCTTTGCACAATCACATGGATTCTGTTTACATATGTCTAATGGTTAACCCTATATTGATTATGCTTACTACTTCTAAGAAAACAGTATAGATACTGTAAAATTCTCAAGGTACTGGAAAATGTTCAATAGTCGGTGGCAACCCCAACCAAATCTCACTTAGGGCCCCCAAAAGGCTAGAGTTGGCCCTGCTTAATCAACAGGTGTAACAAATGGACTGGGTGGGGGGCGAATTTGACCGTGTCAAAAAAACAAAAAAAACAATCACAAAATAAATATTAAAAAATAATATTTTGGGGGAAATTATACCACCAGCCAAAACAGCACTTTAGAGACTGGAAGTGCAAAGGAGCATGAGCATGTGCAAAGGTAAAGTCCTATCTGTGCACATGCCTGTATATGGGCTTCTTCCATCATAAGCACCTTAGTTCCATCATAAGCACAGCCAACATTTAGAATCGTATCATTTAACCAGACATAAATCACTCTTATTTTACTTTAAATTGGCAAAGCAACGTTGGACTTATAGTTAATAAAACTTTTTATAGTGAGTGTAAGAATAATGAGAAAGTGTTTTACCTGAGAAAGACGTTTTCGCCTTGCCTGACGGTAATATTGTCCATCACTTTACTATCGGTTTGGGATTCCCCTTGACTGTGGACAGGCAAACCTGCGGGGACAAGAAACAGCAGTCTGAAAGACAGAACCACCAGGCACTTCCAAGACACGGTAAAGTATCCACAAATACCCATCTTCGGTTTATAAATCCCACTGCTTGTCGAGACAATGGTTCCGTTGTTTTAAAAGGCAAATGCGTATAGCGGTCCTGTGGAATGAGCGCGGGTTAGTTAATAGCCTACTGTTCATCTGTTAATCCAAATATGTTTTCCAGGTACAGCATAGTCTATGCAAGAGGGTAGCTATCCTTACTGCGCACTCCAAAATATATTGTCAGCCTGTTACATTCTGTTCCGCAGCTCGCATGGAAATGTTTACTTTTCCTTTCCGAATGGTCCAAATGCTTGTATTTGATGATGACATTGCGCAATTTCACGTTCATGGAAAATTAACGGTTGCGGTCGTGGACAGCACGCAGAGCAAACCTAAAACAGGTATTTCGGTTGAGATGACGTGATAAAACTTAAACAAACCACTGGTGCCAAATCCGAAGAAGAGAGCACAAACAACAACACACATGATTGATTATCTCTTGTGATTGACTCTATACAATATAGTTTTAGTGATCTCCACCACCCCTTCAGCACTTGGGGTTTGTTGCACATTTCAAATAGGCAGGGATAGCAGCACTAATATCCTTTTCAATTTTCACTCAAAACCAAAAACGAGTATCAGGTTCATTGAATCGATTATTTTCCCCAATCTTTACAAGTATGCACCACCAATTTGAGTTTGTTGCTAAACCCCCTCACAGTAAGAACTCTGGCAAGAGGAGGGAGGGAAGGGGGAGGGGGGGAGGGGTTGTCATGGTAGCAGGGACCTTGGTGAATAGCTCTGTACAGGTGTGTGGACATTACTGTTAATCAAGGATGCAATTGTAAACATGGATCAACTTTGTGTGTGTTGATGCAGATGCTATAGACTAGACCTACAGATAGACTATTTTGTTCAAACCTTGAATCGGAGAAATTGAAGTGAAATTGCTGGGTATGACTCAACTGTTTCGGTGGTGTGGATGAAGGCATGCAGACTAAATATACTGCCCATGACTCATAACATGTATTTTCACACCCCTGGCTATTACATTTGTGTCAATCATCTAATAGCAGTGCATTTATATTCTTACCCCTTCTCCCCAATTGGTAGTTACAGTCTTGTCCCATCGCTGGAACTCCTGTACGGACTCGGGAGAGGTGAAGGTCGAGAGTCATGCCTTCTCAGAAACACGACCATTCCAAGCCACACTGCTCGCTTATCCCTGAAGCCAGCCGCACCAATGTGTCGGAGGAAACATTGTATAACTGGCCACCGTGTCAGCATGCAGGCGGCCGGCCCGCCACGCAAGTCATTAGAGCGCGATGGGACAAGGACATCCCGTCCGGCCAAACCCTTCCCTAACCCGGACGACGCTGGGGCCAATTGTGCGTCGCCTCATGGGTCTCCCAGTCGCGGCCAGCTTCGACACAGCCCGGGATCAACCCCGGATCTGTAGTGATGCCTCAAGCACTGCAGTGCCTTAGACCGCTGCACCACTCGGGAGGCCTAATAGCAGTGCATTTATATAGCCTAAGCGAGCCATCATTCCATTATTGATTCCTAAAAATAATTTGTGCAGCCAAAGTTTAAATGAGTGTGAAGGGTAGGTCCCTAAAAATTTGCAGTTCAACGGCAGTTATTTAGTGGAAGACTCTCCTATACACATTAAGCCCATCTTTTAAGGAGGGGCAAATGAAATTATAGGCAGTCGTTATTAAAAGTATGGAACAGGAAACACTTTGAAACCAAAAACAAGTGTTTTTATAGTAGAAATGCAGTTACAACCTCCATTTCGTGACTACTGAACATGACCCTGTGTCTGTCATTCACAATGACGCAATCACAGAATGAGATTCTATTTATATGGACACAACCACCAATCAGGGAACAGAAACACATCCACATAGTTGAACAATTACTGTGGCAGGTATGCAATGAGCAATTACCACTGGGTGGATAGTTTGCTTTTGTACATTATCAATACCATTCAACAACTAACTACTTGCTCAATGTCTTTCTTTATGCATTATTAAACAAACAAATAGGCTTCATATAGTTTTAGCACCTAAAGTAAAGGCATACACGATTGCAACTTTCTTACCGTATTTATTGCTGAAATCAGTCCTATGTGTCAGTAAAAATATTTTTTTTCAGCCATTTTATAAAAGCTGGGTGTGCTTGATTATGTTTATAACCCAAAATGTTCCCTGAAGTAGAAATTATCCTGTGTGATACACGCAAACATATTTACCACATACAGTATATGACATCGGAGCCATTGAAACTCAGTGAACAATAGATTGCAATTTGCTTAATCTAGCCTATTTTAGGTCCTCAACAAAAGGCACGCATATACACAGTCTGTCACAGTTCATGTAAAGTCATTTATGTGGCAGCTAAGTGTATGTCAGTCTGTACTTCTGTCTGGGCCAGCCATAAATGGTCATCCATGGTCATTAGCCCGGGTGATGATGCTTATTTTTGTTCAGTGTAATTACATCCCATTACATCTTTTGAAAAGCCAATACAGTACATTTTAATGTTTTACTGAGTTTTCCCATAGTGTGGAATAACTGGAATTGCTTTTGGAGCGTCCGGAAAGGTGCGCGACCGCAATATGCTCGTCTAGAGTTTTGAGTTCCAGGAAAAAAACTATAATTAGGAGTAAGCAAACAAGACGTGAAAAACGTCCAGAGAGGCGTCAGTCACCAAAATGAGTCTGTTGAAGAAGACGGTGGTTATGGCTTTGGAGAGGGACTCCAAGTGGCTCGGGATTCCGAATGTGATGGTGTGCCCCCGCCCCACAGGGATGAGTCATCTCCTAGATCTCAATCATAGGAGGGGCTCAAGAAATCGACAAGAGAGAAGGCCCTATAGCTCAAGGTGGCCGGTGGACATGTTGGAAGTGGAAGAGACCATTAGTTTCTAATAAAAAGATTGATGTCGATGAACCCCTCTTTATCACCCTTTGGTAATGTCTCCCTGACTGGAAGGCAAGGCAGATTACAGAAGGCAGATTAAGTGCACTTTGCAGTGACACTATATTCAGCCATCACAGTGTGGGGGCAGTAAAGGTATTGGGCAGTATGAGCACCAACTCGTTTTGAGAGATGAACATGCGTTCTACCTGACCACAGATTAGGCGGGAGTTACATGTATTTTCTAAAGTGTCTTCGTTTGAATCTGTCTCTGCGAGAGAGTTGTGTGGGAAGAGAGAATAGCTGCATTCTGTACAGTATATCATTCTATAGGGAGCATATCTCTTGAAACACTCAATACCGCAGTGCTGCATGTCTCCAGCATGGGCAGTCAAGCAAGCATCATCACCACATAAAAAAAAATATGTAGCCTGGTACTGTTTTGAATCTATTCACATGCAGTTGCCAACGCGCTGATAAGAAAATTGACTTTATTGCTGTATCTTTAATCGAGTCTAAGGCTGCATTTACACAGGCAGCCCAATTCTGATATTCTCTTATTGGTATTTTGACTAATCACATCAGATCATTTTCAGATGAGCTCTTTTTCAGAGCTGATCTGATTGGTCAAAAGACAAATTAGAAAAAAAAGATCAGAATTGGGCTGCCTGTGTAAACGCAGCCTTAGAGGCAATAGGAGATTTATACTGGGACTATTAGGGGAGAACCAGATTAATGAGAATTGTGAGGATGTGTGTGTGTGTGATTATTTTACCTCAGCACTTTCGAGGGTGAGCGACATCCAGCGACACAACAGCTGCTCCGCTTCGAAGGTTTGTTTCCCTCGACGACTGCACTTTAATAAACACGTTTTGCTGTTCTAAGGGCTTTTGCAGTAGATCATTGTAAAAGTGTCCGCTTGAGACGGGACTGTGCACATGGCTATTCGTTATAGGGTTCTATTCTCATGGACATAATACCATCTTCATGGACGAGATTTCCCTCTGGAGGGAGAAAGCTGCTCTCTGTCACTAATAATGTACCATCATGAACCCATAATGATATATAAACTTTAGCTGCTTTCACGCCTAGTTCATTTCACTCTGACTATCAAAGACACAGAAACACACAGTTTGGTAAGATTTTGTTAGAACTTAATTTTGTAAGTTAAAATACATTTTCCAACAGTAGTGCACTGTTTGTCATCATCCTTGTTCATGCAGATGGAGTCATGGTCAGCTAACTCATAACATGTGTAGTAGGCCTTACATAGGCGTCTCCAATGAATATGGAGCACAGTCATAAGGCATCTAAAAATATATATTTCTACATCTCTTTCACAGTTTATAAAGTAGAAAAGTGTATGTGCAGCGCAGGGCCATCTGGTTCACTGTGTTTCCCTTTTCAATTCCCCGACTTTGATTCGTCAATCATCTTTAATGTGCTTTTGATTGAATGCTGTTACATAGCTCCTTTGCTGTTTCCTTCTGTATCTGTAATAATAACACAGTGGGTTTATGAAAGTATTCCAAATGAGCTCACTCGGTAGTCTGAGAAGTCAGAAGGAAAAAAGAAAACATAAGTCAGTCCAGAAGTTAACCCTTTCACAGAACCAACCTTGACACTTTCACAGAACCAACCATAAGCCTTTCACAGAAAACACAGCTGATTTCATCTGAACTGAACTGATCTGAAGTAGAACGGCTGAGAACACCGTTTATGAAAGACAGAAGCGTAAGTATAGACCGCTTTACTGGTCAGTTGATAAGACCTCATCATCAAAGTTGAGGTGGCTGTTGCTTAAGCCCACCACCACAGTTATTTTTCTACCTTCTTGCTAAGAATACCATAACCCTTCATTAAGCTCTAAACCAATGCGTGTCGACATTTTCCTCTTCTTTATCTCACCTCTTCTGCAATATTACTTATAATTACCACGTTTGTCATATTTATCCTTTTTTAACCTCAATGTGATGAGACCCAACCTGGTCTCAGAGCATTTTGTATTATTCTGTTCATACATCCGAGACACTCCATTTTAATTTTGTATTTTTTTATTTAACCTTTATTTAACCAGGTAAGCTAGTTGAGAACAAGTTCTCATTTACAACTGCGACCTGGCCAAGATAAAGCAAAGCAGTGTGATACAAACAACACAGAGTCACACATGGAATAAACAAGCGTACAGTCAATAACACAATAGAAAACAAAGTATATATACAGTGTGTGCAAATGGCGTGAGGAGGCAGGCAATAAATAGGCCATAGCAGCGAAGTAATTACAATTTAGCAGATTAACACTGGAGTGATAGATGAGCAGATGATGATGTGCAAGTAAATTCATTCATGATATCTTAGGTTTGATATGGTTACATAAGACAGATGGTTACTTAGGAGGGTGGTTGGTCGAGGTTGATGGGTGGGCGTATAACGTGAATGTCTAGCAACCCAAAGGCAGTGAGTTTCTTCACAGACAACTTTAGGATTTTAGCTAAATAGCAACTTTTCAACTACTTACACATTTTTTTCTACTTTGCAACTACTTAGCATGTTAGCTAACCCTTCCCTTAACCCTAACCTTAACTAATTTAGCGAGCCCTTTGCCTAACCCTAACCGTAACCCTTTTAGCTAACCCATCCCCTAACCCTACCCTTAACCCTTTAACTTAACCCTAACCTCTAACCCTAACTCCTAGCCTAGCTAACTTTAGCAAGCTAGCTAACGTTAGTCACCTACCTAGAATTCGTAAATATCATACGTTTTGCAAATTTGTAATATATTGAATGTTTTGCAAATTTGTAACATGTAATACAAATTGTAATTCATAACATATTATACAAACAAAATGGTTGATGGACATCCACAAATGAATATATGCCATACGAAACATTACATATCATACTAAATGGAGTGTCTTGGATTTACGTACAGAATAATACCAAATGTTCTGAGACCAGGTTGTAAGACCTTAATCACCATGGAAACCCCGCCAATGTAGAGGATGCAAGTGTTGTGCTGTAATGAGCCTGCTCCTATTGAATTCACAGCATCCACAGACGTGTTAGCTATGCTTCCAGTACAAAAAAAAACAACATTGCGCCTCTCTCTCTCTCTCTCTCTCTCTCTCTCTCTCTCTCTCTCTCTCTCTCTCTCTCTCTCTCTCTCTCTCTCTCTCTCTCTCTCTCTCTCTCTCTCTCTCTCTCTCTCTCTCTCTCTCTCTCTCTCTCTCTCTCTCTCTCTCTCTCTCTCTCTAGTAATTATGGGGTTTCATTTGCACTCGCCTTACTGAAGGGATGCTGCCTGCCTCCCTGCTCTAGCCTGTAAGTGCTTCAGTGAAATGCGAAAGGAAGTACAAAGTCATTAAGACCAAGGGATTGTAGGAAAGGGCTTGTTATGGAGAGGAACACAATGGGAAATTGTATACTGCTTGATCTCTGAATCTCCTACGTATACATCACTGTAGATATCTCAGCATACAGTACCAATTATGTGTTTTATCCTTTACAACACTCCAAAGGTTTGTCGAGAAATGTCACACCACGCTCTGTGAAGGGGAAAACACACAACAACAAAAAACCTCACCTTGGTTTCTAGCAAACTACCCTGCCAGACAGAAGCGACATTCACATGCTTGTTATTTTCCCTTATCTCGTTGATAGTAACTCCTGTGTTCAGAGGTTGGTTGCGATGTGCAAGAACAGAAACAATGATTGGCAGCCACCAGTACTGTGAAAACACACACATCGGCACGAGTCGACACCTGCCTTAACAAAACATTTGCATCCAGCACTGAAAAGCATAGATAGACACAGTACATGCAGGGGGAGGGGGGGTGATGATAACCAAGGAACTTTTCCTACGCTGTGTAATTAATATTTTTCCCAGTGCAAAATAAAGATAAGGACTCCATTAAGCCCTTAAAACATTCCGAGATAATGGATTTTTTTGGGCAGTTGACGGAGCGGCTCATGTGGGACAGGTGAGATTTACTCCTGGGCTCCGTCGGCGCAGTGACAGCAGCCAGCGCCAAGACAACTAGTGCAGGATTCCGCCACCGGAGAAGAAGTCAGAGGCATTTGATGCACCGTTGGCACCAAAGGCAAATTAGATTATGGAGAGGGGGAATGGAATTTATTATTTCGCTGACAGATTTACAGATAACCGCTGCATAGAATACAGGCAAAAGGGCTGTAAAACCCATCATCTGTGGAGTGAATTACACACCGTTTGGAACAACTTGTTTGGTTTAGGAAATCCACACAACCCCCTTTGATTTACCTGCTTCCCACATCCCTCTTCAATTTTCTCACTGGCTTGCCTTCTCTTTTTCTCTCTCTCTCTTACTCGCTTGCTCTTTCTCACTTTCTTTTTCTCTCTCTTTCCAAGGGTGAACAGAAAGGATGGTAGTATTTGTCACTGCCTTGACTCAAGGCTCTAGTAGTCTTTCATCTGTTGGTTAATCCATGATCGTTACCATCATCTGCAACCTTTGATCTTCTCTGTGGCCACAATAGGATCATGTCTATGCCAGGCCTATGTTTTGACTGCTGCACAGTACATTTCTCAATCGGGTGAAATAGGGAAATCTGAATATGACTGGATGGATATTACTATCTAAGACCACTGGTCGTCCTAAACTCCCTTAGCAATAACACGGAGGGGTCACACATAGCTGCCCTGACAATGCAGTAGTAAAGCTGTCAGAACTATTTATTTCACCTTGGGAAATCTGAGACAACCAATAATAACACTAAATGTAATGTCAGCGGGCCATCCATTTGAAAATGATTAAAATCACATTTTTCCCCACTTCCGTTGATCTTTCTATCTGTCTGGGGTAGTGGGAGTGGCCAATGGTGTGGTTTTAAAGGGCGTCCTCTTGGCCGCAGATATAATATTTTGCTGTATTAAAACACATTTCCTGCAATTCAACAGATTTGCCATGGGGCTGAGAGATCATGTGCAGGTTTAAAGTGAATTTCCTGCAATTCTACACCATGACTTGCTTATGCAATCTGAGTGACGCCAACAAAATGGCACGATATTTTGGGAATTCTTGATTCTCCCTGATTGTTTATTTTTCATTTTGGTGATTGTTCTTCAAAAAATACAGTTGAAGTCAGAAGTTTATATACACCTTAGCCAAATACATTTAAACTCAATTTTTCACAATTCCCGACATATAATCCTAGTAAAATTTCCCTGTAGTAGGTCAGTTAGGATCACCACTTTATTTTAAGAATGTGAAATGTCAGAATAATAGTAGAGATAATTATTTACTTAATCTTTTATTTAAACCTTTATTTAATTAGGCAAGTCAGTTAAGAACAAATTCTTATTTTCAATGACAGCCTAGGAACAGTGGGTTAACTGCCTGTTCAGGGGCAGAATGACAGATTTGTACCTTGTCAGCTCGGGGGTTTGAACAGGGTTTGAACTTGCAACCCTCCGGTTACTAGTCCAACGCTCTAACCACTAGGCTACCCTGCCGCCCCTTTCATCACATTCCCAGTGGGTCAGAAGTTTACATACTCAATTAGTATTTGGTAGCATTTCCTTTAAATTGTTTAACTTGGATCACACGTTTCAGGTAGCCTCCCACAAGCTTTCCACAATAAGTTGGGTGAATTTTGGCCCATTCATACTGACAGAGCTGGTGAAACTGAGTCAGGTTTGTAGGCCTCCTTGCTCGCGCACACTTTTTCAGGTCTGCCCACAAATTTTCTATGGGATTGAGGTCAGGGCTTTGTGATGGCCACTCCAATACCTTGACTTTGTTGTCCTTAAGCCATTTTGCCACAACTTTGGAAGTATGTTTGGTGTCATTGTCCATTTGGAAGACCCATTTGCGACCAAGCTTTAACTTTCTGATTGATGTCTTGAGATGTTGCTTCAATATATCCACATAATTTTCTTAGCTCATGATGCCTATCTATTTTGTGAAGTGCACCAGTCCCTCCTGCAGCAAAGCACCCCCACAACATGATGCTGCCACCCTCGTGCTTCACGTACAATCTTTGTTCCCATGTGCAGTTGCAAACCATAGTCTGGCTTTTTTATGGCGGTTTTGGAGCAGTGGCTTCTTCTTTGCTGAGTGGCCTTTCAGGTTATGTCGATATAGGACTCGTTTTACTGTGGATAGAGATACTTTTGTACCTGTTTCCTCCAGCATCTTCACAAGGTCCTTTGCTGTTGTTCTGGGATTGATTTGCACTTTTCGCACCAAAGTACATTCATCTCTAGGAGACAGAACGCGTCTCCTTCCTGAGCGGTATGATGGCTGCGTGGTCCCATGGTGTTTATACTTGCGTACTATTGTTTGTACAGATGAACTTGGTACCTCCAGGCATTTGGAAATTGCTACCAAGGATAAACCTGACTTGTGGAGGCCTACAACTTTCTTTCTGAGGTCTTGGATGATTTCTTTTGATTTTCCTATGATGTCAAGCAAAGAGGCACTGAGTTTGAAGGTAGGCCTTGAAATACATCCACAGGTACACCTCCAATTGACTCAAATTATGTCAATTAGCCTATCAGAAGCTTATAAAGCCATGACATAATTTTCTGTTTGAAGGCACAGTCAACTTAGTGTATGTAAACGTCTGACCCACTGGAATTGTGATACAGTTAATTATAAATTAAATAATCTGTCTGTAAACAATTGTTGGAAAAATTACTTGTGTCATTCACAAAGTAGATGTCCTAACCGACATGCCAAAACTATAGTTTGTTAACATTACATTTGTGGAGTGAATGAAAAACTAGTTTTAATGACTCCAACCTAAGTGTATGTAAACTTCAGACATCAACTGTATATTGCTCCATTATCTGTTATTGATCTGTTATCTGATATTTTATATCTGGTTTTAGTCATTTAAGTTTACAGTGAAAATGTTTTATCATCCCGATAAAGCTAATTATTATTATTATTTGTATTTGTTTTTAATTGCAGTGCTTTATTTAAGGAACATAAGGGAAATATGACTTAGTACCTTAGATTTCATGTTGACCTTGTCTACTGTATCATAAAGTATTTACTGTACAATGAGAGCTATTGTATGTTTATGGCCTTAATCTTATGATTTGATCTATTATTCATAATATCGCTGACGTGCATTATGTCTAATGCACGTCAGCATAACAGCAAGACAACTTCATGAGCTGCTACCCGTTCATTATTCATGGTTTTAATGAGGAATAATCCATTCAATCTAAGAACATTTTACCTACAACTCTTGTTCAAATAAATTGAGAAGTTTTAATTTGGTGCATTTTTATTTTGCCCTGATATTTCGCATTGGTAGCTTAAATATCAAACATAGCCACTCACAGATGTAAAATGCCAAATTGGGTGGTCTAGCTAATCAACAAAACACTGGTAGTGATATAATGATCAAAATCATAGCTGATTACGTGGTTCATTATGACTATACTGTAATGGAATGAGGTCTCCACACACACACGCAGGCGCAATGCACACGGTCATATAATTAGGCAAAGCATGCTCTGATGAAGGCCTTGGAACCGAAAGCTTAGCCTAATAAAATGAAATGTGTGCCATGATCCTGAGTACGTGGACACTTCATTCCATTACAGTATTGCTCGTCATCTCCTGCGCCTCAGCTACAGTCGGATGTGTGACAGATTATTCTACATTATTTCATTATGACTGTACTACAATACATTCAGTTGATTGAAATTCAATTTTTCCCACTTCATCAAGGACTTTATATTAAAACAAATGGCTTCAAATGGATTGTGAAACCACAAGTAAGTTGTGTATTAATGCAATCCAGTTCATCAACAGGCCAATTCAACAACAAGTGAACAGGTTGTTTTTCAGTGCGGCAGGGAGATAACGTACTGTATCTTGGAGCACTTCTTTCAAAAGCTGTGCTTACGTTGTTCAAAGCGTCCCATCTACCTCTTGGATATATATTTGTCTCTCACAAGGTGCATTTAAACCCCACTCTCATTCATCCCTTCTTAGCCTCTGTCCATTTTAGTTACTGCCATTTTGCCATTTTCTACAGTTCCACTCCCCAGGGTGAATAGACTCATTCAACTCCTACAGTAGTGTGGCTACAAAAAAATTAACTAATTTTGTCACCATCCATATATCCCATCATTAAGTTCCATTTGCCATCTCTCCCAAAGAAAGTGGACCTTTCTCAGAAAGAGAAAGCAAAGAGCTGAAACGTTCAAATCCTGTTGCTGCAGAATTATTTTTCTGTTACAATATAGGTGAAATTAAGATCCTACATCTATGCATAGTAGTTTCTCTTAAAATGCCAGGTATGAAATTGCCAGATTACGTTTTCCCTAGTAGGTCTTTCTACTTTATGTGGTGAAACCAGCACACGTGCGCACATGCACAAGCACACACTGAGAGAGTTTCGGCAGCAATTACTTGGTATGGAGATTGGATTTACAACATGCTTTTTACCAATTTAAAACAAATTAAATGTGGACAAATTGAATCTTGCTGGAATTAAGGAAATGCCTTGTACTTATTACCATCTAAGATTATGTTAATGTCACGGCGCCCCTTTGCCGAGCAGCGGAAAATATTGAGCGATTGATTGATGAGTGATCTGTTTGCTTCCATGGGAGAAACCTTTGCTAAAATGTTGGGTTTAGCTCTTTCAAATATAAGGTATTTTATTGATCACCAAATCGTTTAACATTCCAAGGGCTCTGGGCTTATCAGGTTCAGCCTGCTATCTTTCCGACTCAAAATATGCAATTGAATACCCTACTCTCAATGTCATGAATGTTCAAGTTGTTTGTCTCTTCAGCACTAGGAACAGGTAAAAAAAAACGATATCCCTGCTGGTCATTAAAAACAAGTGCAGACAACTCGTGGAATGTGACATGACATGATTGCTGAAGTGCTATCAGAAAAAAATGCATCCTTTTGAATATACAACGGAATAGATATGAGTTTTTTAAACAAATTTCTTCTATGTTCAAAGGCATTTTTTGTGATGCTTGCACTGTTCGCTCTACATGCATACAATTCCAGTAATACACAGACTATAGTAGCTATTACACAGTAACCTTGGTTATTCGCATTGGAGGCAGAATGCCGGTGAGTGTGCAGAGGTATGTTGGGCATACTTATTCCGAGCCCAGGGTCAAGGTTATGCATTTACTGTGGATAACCTTGTGACTACCAGATGGAATTGGGACAAGACAACAAGGTCTCACAGAAATATGTATGTAACCTCCTTGAATGTATAGCTTTTTAGTCTGCAATATTACCCAAATACAGTATTTACATGGCCTTGTAGATATGAAATCTAATCATATTTTTCTGAACAGGAAACCCTGAGAATCATCTACAGTTGAAGTCGGAAGTTTACATACACTTAGGTTGGAGTCATTAAAACTAGTTTTTAAACCACTCCAAAAATGTCTTGTTAGCAGACTACAGTTTTGGCAAGTCGGTTAGGACATCTACTTTGTGCATGACACAAGTCATTTTCCAAAGATTGTTTACATACATATTATTTCACTTATGATTCACTGTATCACAATTCCAGTGGGTCAGAAGTTTACATACACTAAGTTTACACTGCCTTTAAACAGCTTGGGAAATTCCAGAAAAGTATGTCATGGCTTTAGAAGCTTCTGATTGACATAATTTGAGTCAATTTGAGGTGTATATGTGGATGTTTTTCAAGGCCTACCTTCAAACTCAGTGCCTCTTGGCTTGACATAATGGGAAAATCAAAAGAAATCAGCCAAGACCTCCAAATTGTAGACCTCCACAAGTCTGGTTCAGCCTTGGGAGCAATTTCCAAATGCCTGAAGATACCACGTTCATCTGTACAAACAACAGTACGCAAGTATAAACACCATGGGACCACGCAGCCGTCATACCGCTCAGGAAGGAGATGCGTTCTGTCTCCTAGAGTTGAATGTACTTTGGTGCGAAAAGTGCAAATCAATCCCTTAACAACAGCAAAGGACCTTGTGAAGATGCTGGATGAAACAGGTACAAAAGTATCTATATCCACAGTAAAACAAGTCCTATATCGACATAACCTGAAAGGCCGTGCAGCAAGGAAGAAGCCACTGCTCCAAAACTGCCATAAAAAAAGCCAGACTACAGATTGCAACTGTGCATAGGGACAAAGATTGTACTTTTTGGAGAAATGTCCTCTGGTCTGATAAAACAAAAATAGAATTGTTTGGCCATAATGACCATCGTTATGTTTGGAGGAAAAAGAGGGAGGCTTGCAAGCCGAATAATACCACCCCAACCGTGAAGGACGGTGGTGGCAGCATTATGTTGTGGGGGTGCTTTGCTGCAGGAGGGACTGGTACACTTCACAAAATAGATGGCATCATGAGGTAGGAAAATTATCTGGATATATTGAAGCAACATCTGAAGACATCAGTCAGGAAGTTAAAGCTTGGTCGCAAATGGTTCTTCCAAATAGACAATGACACCAAGCATACTTCCAAAGTTGTGGCAAAATGGCTTAAGGACAACAAAGTCAAGGTATTGGAGTGGCCATCACAAAGCCCTGACTTCAATCCTATAGAACATTTGTGGGAAGAACTGAAAAAGCGTGTGCAAGCAAGGAGGCCTACAAACCTGACTCAGTTACACCAGCTCTGTCAGGAGGAATGGGCCAAAATTCACCCAACTTATTGTGAGAAGTTTGTGGAACACTACCCGAAACGTTTGACTCAAGTTAAACAATTTAAAGGAAATGCTACCAAATACTAATTGAGTGTATGTAAACTTCTGACCCACTGGGAATGTGATGAAAGAAATAAAAGCTGAAATAAATCATTCTCTCTATCATTATTCTGACATTTCACATTCTTAAATAAAGTGTTGATCCTAACTGACCTAAGACAGGGAATTTTTACTAGAATTGGATGTCAGAAATTGTGATAAACTGAGTTTAAATATATTTTGCTAAGGTGTATGTAATCTTCCGACTTCAAATCTATATTCTCCTTCGAATTCCATTCAATATGAGTTCACTGTTGTCACATCAAGATAGTTGATTATCCTGAGCTATAGGTAGTATTTGCGAGCAAGTTCATTTCGATGACGAGTTCAGTCGTGAGCACGGCAATTATGAAACTAATGCCATTGTTTGGCAATCAAAAGTGAACAAATGTCATAGCAGATGTTAGGCATCCAATTATTTATGATATTCAGCAGCTATTATTTTTCCTTTATTACACCTGTCATTGTGCGGTCTTGGCATGCCATTTCAATAGACTACATACAGGGACATCAAAAGTTAACCTTTCCCTTGTGAAAGGAAATGTTTTACTTATGAGCCGAGCACAAAGGACATCTCTGTCTGACATAGAAACAGCTGGAAAATTTGAATAGCTGTTAGTTGGCATTTAAAGAGAGTGGACGGCAGACAGTATGGTGTCATACTGTAATTGATTCATTGTTATCTGACGGACAACATATGCAAAACACAAAGACTACGAGTCATAACGATGTATTTTTTTCATTGACACTCAATGCCATTATGTTTTCACAATTTGTTCAACAAAGTCATAAAACTATATGTATTGGTCTATATTTAGTTGCTGTAACCAAATTTCAACTTCCAGCAAATGTAGGAGCAATACAGTGATGCTGGCTAGAGTGATTGAGAGGATTCACAAAACTCATTTGAACCATGAAGGATGTTTTAAACCAGAAAAGCGTTAGAAAGTTCAAATCCCCACACTCAGAGATAACCTCTCCCTGCATTCCACCACTTAACACCCTCCACTGGCTTTTCTCGCTGTCTCCTCTCATACTGATCCACAACGGTACATGAAGCCATTGGGGTCAGCCTGGCCCATTGTGCAACTCTATGCTTTGTTGATAAGAAGGAGTCCTCAGCAGGGGAAATACACTCCATTCCCTGTTCTCTCTCTCTGCATTGATTCAGCCAAAGGTGGCATGATGATCAAGTGGCTCATTACGCGCAGGAGGAATTAGGTGCAAGTGTGGCAGACATGAGACAGCGATGTCTACCCTGAGGGTTGTTGTCGTGGCTTTCCGGTGTCACCTGGGTTCTCTGGAGGGGACGAACCAGCGGGAAGATGCACAGCTGGGCTGGGTATGTGTTTGTGTCCATGTGTGTGTGTGTGTGTGTGTGTGTGTGTGTGTGTGTGTGTGTGTGTGTGTGTGTGTGTGTGTGTGTGTGTGTGTGTGTGTGTGTATGAGTGGGTGTGTGTCCCATGGCTAGTTAAAGTCTATACCACATCAACAGATTTTTCTCTCACCTCATATGATAGCATCCTTTACTTGCCCTCTCACGTAAAAAAACAAAACGTGGTGGTAAACTCCTCTGATAAGTTGCTGTGCCTCAGAGAGCTTTTTGACAAGCCTTGGAGGGAAAACACTTTCGTCCTATCCTGTTCCATTTCACCACTGTGAAAAAGATTATAGGGGACAAGTGGGCCCAGACTCTCGAGTCGATTTCATACCTATATCTACTGTAAAATTAATGCCAGTTCACAGTGCAGGTTATATGGAGGCTACCTAACCAAGGTTAGCTAACCCTCATCTGGAGGCAAAAGCCTACTGGAATAACTCCCACACAACTCAACATCTTCCATTAAATCTGAACAATGTTATTGCCTCACTGTTTCTCAGTAAATAACACCAGTCGGAAACAAGACTGCAGAATAGCGGTAATGTGTGCCCTCAGCCTGTACTTGGGCTACTTGGCTAACTGCCAACTATAGTAGTAAATGGCACAAAGTGGTGCTTCTTTTAATGTATCCTAAAGAAACGCATATGCATTTAACCCTAACTCATTGCTATCTCTACTACTACTAATACTAATACTACTACTCACCAATAACGCACACCTTCAGTAGTTTAAAGATTTCCTTTGAAGCCTTATCTCTAGCTAATGAAAACATAACACTACATTTCAAAAAGTTCAAAACTGAAGACACTTAAGCTTTATATTCTCTTTGGCACAACCCTTGGGAGACTTTAGAAGAAGCAGACATAAAATCTATTGACATAAATCATCATCCATACTCTCAAAACTGGTCATGTCTCTTTTACTGTCACAAATAAACCAAGAGGAAATTAAAAATAACTGGAAAATATAGACACAAAAAAATATATTAAATGGCCACCTACAATCTACCCAGCACTCGATGGAAAACAGACTGATAAAATAGTTTCTGGTCCTGCTTCTTTTACTGCTCAAGAGCCTGAATGTCAAAATGGCTCCAAAATATTGTTCACTCAGTAGGCAGGTTGCCATTGACCCAGGTTTATTCGACAAAAGCAATGTTGCAACACCCAAAAATTCTTGCAACATATGTAATGGAAATGGCCGCTTTAAGAGAAATGTTCTAAAGAGCGATAACATTTGTATCTGTTCGACACGGATAGATTTGTATTTGGTCTGACTTTCTTTATTGCATCAAATTATGATGAAAACTGTGTTTTTCGAATAAATGATGATAATGATAATTGTGAAGGTCCGCCGGGCACGTGATGTCATCACGTAACTATAAAGCTCCACTCCACGTTTAATTCTAAATACCCACTGCTTGCTAAATATAAATGTTCAACTATAAAAATTATGTTTCTTTACAGGACAAGGATTGTCTTGACTTTCAAGAATGCTTGAATTGCTTCACGTTGCATTTCTGGTTGGCTGGATGCAAGTTTTATCATCCAATTATTTCAGATCTACAGGAGAGCATGTTTCCCAATGGCATGGACCATGAGGATACTTTGGCACATGAGAATAATTAGAATATGAAATGTATTAGTAAATTTGTACATTCTATTCATGCTGGCTTTTGCGGGATACTTGAGATATGAAACCGATAGGTGGGAGGGCATACAGGCTGTCGGCAATTTTATTAAAGCGCAATTTGCCTAAATTCATAATAGAAACACTTCAAACTATTTTTTTTGTGATGTCATTATTACCGGTTGTTTTTATTGACATAAGACAGACCAATGGAAGCACACGATAGCAGGTAATTTTCACATCTATTTTCTATGCAAACTTTCTAAATGTCGACAACAAATCCCTGGACAAGTTAATGAACGTAGCTAACAACTGTGTGAACAAATTAGCCAGCTAGCATCCTGACCAAATTAATTGTCTCTGTGTATTGCACAAACTTTTATCATAAACATATTGATCCCTGTTTTATATCTCCCACTGCATGGCCGTGGCGCTTGATAATATGCCAACAAACAGACAGCCAGAAATACAAAGCCTCCATAATGTACTCCCAACCTTGGATACTCAGATGGAATGCTCAGAGTGGCCTACATAGCCTGTTCATTCCACTGTCCTGTCCTCTGATGTCAGCCCAAGAGGCAGACAGGGGAGGAGCAGCTCAAACCCTCGGCAGATGGTTCAAATCCATATTGCATAGAGCACAAGCTGCCTACAACTGATACAGACCGGACTGAGAACAGGGCCTTTGCTTCACAGGACATTTTGTGTGGCGTGGCCAATCTGCACTTTAAGCCATTTGAACCCATCTTAAACCATCGTCTTGCTAAAGCGCGGGCCACATAGCCATGGGTTTGAGTACAGAGTAGACTAGATGGAGGATGTGAACATTGGAAGGTGTTTACATGAAGATCAAATAAGAAGTGGCCACGAATATGGTTGTTGCTGGGGAGAGGTCCAACAACAAGAAAATGGAGTGTTTATTCATTCCCTCTTCATGGTCATCACTATCTCGTATTGTCTACGAGGCCCAGTGATCAGCAGTGCTCTTGCGTTCATTTCACAATGAATATTGTGTAAACTGATAACACCAACAGTATAACACTGAACCGATCAGGATGCAGAAACACAATATGCTGCTTCAGGATTCAAATGCAACTCTTATCCTGACCCCTTTTCACTGCCAGGTACATTCAGTATATAAACAGTTAAAACGTTGGAATTACTTTACGATAAGCTACTGACATTATTACATTAGATAAATGTTGAATTGAATATTCTACCCCACATCATTATGCGTAAGGGCAAATGTAAACAACATTATGAAGGGTACACCAATTGTTGAAGCCATATGTGCAATAATTGCTACAGCCATAAGCATATCAGTGTAACGATATGGGCCTATCGGAGTGTCTGCTTGACTGATCGAAATATGACACAATATGAGAACATTGTACAAGACAAATAGGACCAATCGTTTTTTCCTTATTTTTTTCCCCTATTTTTGTCTACTAAATCCTATATGTTTTCTTTGATTAGGGATAAAATATTTCCCCTCTCATCAACGAAAACACTAATGTGTTCATGTTATTTGGTGAATTATAAACCCTCCCTCGCTCCCCTTCAATTACATAAGGAGAGGTTATTCATGAGATCTTCCCATCAAACAATAAACGGATATGTTTCAAAAACTCAGCACACACACTGAGCAGTTATTACAGGAGGAGTTTCCAGGGGGAGATCACACATGTAGCAAAGATAACAAGCTCTGCTCACTACCCCAAACCCCGCCCCCCCCACTAATAATGCATAAACCACAGCAGGTCTACCACTGGGGTGCTGCTACTGATACCAGACATGTCAGGCTTTGGGGTGAAGAAAAACACTGCAATTTTTTGTTTGTCAAGGGAGCAGCACTAACTGCAGATGCGCCACAGCATCTTTAAAAACAAATCTAACTTTATTACTCGCAATAACTTGAAGGAAGAAGATTTACTATTTCCTCCACTCTCTCAATATTCTAAATGCGCACCACTTCCCACAACACAACCTTGACCTGTTTTTTTAAAACTTCTTGGCTGGTTCTTTCACAAGAATGAGGTGAATTGGGTCGGATGATGTTCAATTAGAAGAAAAAGGCAGTCGTCAGCAATCCCGGCACAATAAATATGGTAACAAAGTCAGCCCAAGGTGTGAGTCCAGCACAGCAAACTCATATATCAGTCAGGTGTCAGGACCCGGTTACGAACCCGGGTCTCCGGAGTGAGAAACAGTCACTTAACCAACTGAGCCACGAATAGTCGGCAGAACCCAGAAGATGAGGCAGACACAGCAGTACTTGAGACGGTGTATTTAATGAAGTAAAAAGTGAAGTTCTTCAGGAAAACATGTAACTCCACAACCTCAAAAGGAATCCTACAAGAACAAAGGTAATCCTCCAAGACAAAAAAGTTAAATCCACAAGGTGGAAGGTAAAGCACAAAAAGCCTCAAAAGATACTCAAAAAACAAACAAACAAGAACAAAAAAAAACAGAATTCCACAAGAGAGTCCACCGGGATCAACAAGAGTTCTCAGAGTACTAGGGCTGGGTGCTAACATACAAACACAGAGCAAAGAACAGAGGAAAACAAAGGGTTTAAATACAATCAGGGGAAACGAGGCACAGGTGCAAATAATAATGGGGATCAAGGGAAAACAAAAGGTCAAAAGGCACAATGGGGGCATCTAGTGACCAAAAACCGGAACAACCCTGGCCAAATCCTGACATCAGGGGCTATGCTCCTCTGATCAGGCCACAATCCTGTCCAATCCAAACAACTTTGCCGACCTGATCCCTAACAACGCTGACAGTAAACACTGTCTTAATGACATAGTGAAACCACCTGAATAACCCAAGATATATTCCATCAGACCTGATTGATCTGCTTCCAAGACTCTTCAGTTACCCCTTACTCTTCAATCTCTGACTCTCGCTCCACTTTCGTTTCTGATATATTCCACGAGTCTAAGAGACGTTACTTATCTTTTCTTCCATATCATTCACACTACATGAATCCATTTGATTTTGTGCATAAGGAACACTTTGAAATGATCAAAAAGAAAATTGCCATCTGCATTTATGAGCGAGTTAGGTTAGTAGTAGCAGGTACCAGAGGCGGAGTGAGGACACAGCTGAGCAAGGGAAAGATGATATTTTATAGGGGTTAGCCTCTAGACACATCCCAGCCGTAGCCAGTGTCTCCTAAAGTAATTGAATTGGATATCGCTCCTGTCACTCAAATAGTCAGAAGTACAGTCATCCTCTTAGTTCAGGCACAGGAGCCCCAATTCTACATTTGAAAGCCTAGAAGCAGAGAGGTGGTCACTGTCATCCTATATACACAACATGCCAGTCGAAAACACAGGGTGTAGCTGTGATGTATCTAACTAGTTCATCAGTGCAATGGGACCAAAACCTTTCCAGTGATCACTCACCTGCACAAGACAAAGACTTAAAGGAACTGAACGTCGTCAGGGCTAACTGCCTTTAAGCAGATATAGAGGGTTTCTTGGTATATCATTGCACAATGTTGATTGCAGACAGGGGGCTTGAGGGGATATAGAAGATGACCAATTCTCGCTTGAATTTATTTAAGGCGACCCTATCTTTCTTTTCCATATGCAATTTAAAGATGGTAAATCCATCGTCTTGAATAAGGTACTGTAAACAGAAGTGGTGGGCACCAACACAGAAAGTCGGTATCAATTTCAGTTGCATTTTGATATGATACATTTGAAAACAGTTCTAAGACTTGCCAAGTGTTAATAAGAGTTGCAACCATTGCTATAAGTTCTGTGTCTTATAATGTCAGAGAGCCCAATCTCTCTGCTCTCAGCTTCCACTCTCCCAGGGGAGCTGACTTGAAGTGTCAGGTTTCAAACCCCACATTTGCATAGGGAGTGACGTGTCACATTCTCTGGCCTATCCAGACAAAGGAACTATTTCCTGTGTGTGTGAATCTCATTGCTGTTATATTTTCAGCCAGATTTAAAACTCTCAAAAAATGTCATAGAATTGAACTAAGATCACTTTTTCTTGGCCTCTTTTCTCTAAATCACTGTGCTTAAAGCTCAAGTTGTAATGAGTCTGCAAACATTTGAAAAATGTCCCAGTGGATATTTAGGAGAAAATTCTCTGTCGACAGTTACAGTGGGGAGTAAACACTGTACATGACTTTGTGCCAATATTGCACTGTCACTAAGTATGATCATATTTATTTTACAGTTATAAAACATTTAAAAATGTTATAGTAAGTCATTTATAATTTGATTGTTACTGTATTTAGAAAGTATTTCAGTCATTTCGAGCCCACTTTTTTTTAATAGAAAAAAAAGTATATAATTTTTCAGATTTTCATAATTTTCTACTATGTACTTGTGCTTGTGTCCTCAAACGTTAGTACACCTCAGCAATGTATAACTATTTTGACCAGAAAGTGAGTTTCAGATTTTTGTAAAACTATTCAACAATACCAGTTATTTTTTATGAAAAATAATTATGTTTGGGTATGTCTATTTAGGCGGAAATCTACATTCATTCAATTGGAGGACCATTCTGACATCTTTCAGATGCCCTGACATTTTATAGACCAGGCACGAGAGTAGACTATCCTCCTGATACAAGACTAGCATCTCTAACAGTTATCACTTTCATCTGAATACCCTCAGGCTTGTTATACATATGCTCTTTATCTAAGCATTGGTGTCATATACACTACAGATAAATAATCAGGCCCTGGACTGGATGGTCCTGTGTGTCAGTGTGGCCCATGATTACAGCCCGCACGCTCATTGTTTTATTCATTTTGGCCCTTGGTTTCGTGACTCATCCCTGGCCTCTTCATTTGCCAATATTCATCTGTAGGTTGATTTCCATTTAACCTCTAATAATCATAAACAAAGAAGAAACCCATGGTCCATTCTGGTGGGTAGATTCTACTATCTGTTGGCCATCTTGAATCAAAGGTGAAGAGAGAAATACCATCACTGGGGCATTTTCTTCTCCCATAACTCATGTTGCATCAGGGCCAGGGTTCATCCGGGTTCTTCGGAAACTGTGCAGGAGTTGACCTTTTAGGAGAAGTGCTCTGATTGAAACATCCGGGTTTCAACTGCTCAAGCAAGGATCTTGATGTACAGGGGCTTTATACACTTGAACATCAGCTAAAATGGGACTCACACACACTCCTTGGATAGCATGGGTGGTGGTTTTCTCTTCATACCGTTTCTGACAGTGACATGACAGCATTTCGTCCTAGCTGCGGGTATACATCCACAGGGTGACAGCGGGGGGATATAGACAAATGCCAGACTCATGGAGTCGGGATCCCTGTCCAGCCCTCCACTGAGACCTATCCTCTCACATCGCTAGGGTCCGCCAAGATAAAGAACCAGCATTAAAGAAAGAGAGAACAAAAAGAGAGAAAAGAGGATTGACACCCATCATCTCAGATTGTTCTAAAATCGTTTCTGTAGTTAAGAAACACATAATATTAGCATTTCTGAAATATTATTTTGTTAAAAGAAATTGAACTTTGAGAAATGAAACTAATTAAATGCACCCAAATTGGCCATTTCAGTTGATAGGATTCATATAATATTCAGTAACTATAGTACTCAATGTCCAATTTGGACCAAAGATGTGAGGAATCTAAATAAATGAGCAAAAGCCACCCATGGACACCCAAAACCCCACAAAATGACCAGTATATATTGGAGAATTGTTTATTTAACCTATGTAATGTATTCTCAGTGAATTTGTTGATGTTTTCCGTTCCCTGTTCAGAAAATGTGTCATTGAAATTGTTAGGCTTAGAGTGCATTTGGAAAGTATTCAGAGCCTTCGACATTTTCAAAATGTTGTTAAGTTACAGCTTTATTCTAAAATGGATGATTTTTCCCCCATCATCAATCTACACACAATACCCCATAATGACAAAGCAAAAACAGGTTTTAAGATTTTTGTTCGAAATTGGGGAAATAAATGCAGCCGGCATCAAAGAGAGCAGAAACAAATTCATTGCTTTAAACTAATTATGACAAATGTTAAGAAAATGTTTAGCAATGTATTAAATGGCCCTAGCCCTCACCCTCAGACTATTCAAATAATTTACTTTACATGTTACGTTGGCTGACAATTTGCTAGCTATCCTTACAGCAGTATGTACAAGTATGTTAGCTAGCTACCTAACATTAGTTGGCTACTAATACATCAAACTTGCCTGTATATGCTATCTAACCAACTATCCAACTGTGTGTTCGTAAATTCCGTTACAGAGATCCTTGATGAAAATCTGCTCCAGAGCTCGGGACCTCTGACTAGGGCGAAGGTTCACCTTCCAACAGGACAATGACCCTAAGCACACAGCCAAGACAATGCAGGAGTGGCTTTGGGACAAGTCTCTGAATGTCCTTGAGTGGCCCAGCCAGAGCCCGGACTTGAACCCGATCGAACATCTCTGGAGAGACCTGGAAATAGCTGAATACAGGCGTGCCAAGCTTTTAGCTTCAGAACCAAGAAGACTCGAGGCTGTAATTGCTGCCAATGGTGTTTCAACAAAGTACTGCGTAAAGGGTCTGAATACTTATGTAAATGTGATATTTCATTTATTTTGCTAAAATAATTCTTAAAACCTGTTTTTGCTTTGTAATGTGGGTATTGTGTGTAGATTGAAAAAAGTCATCAGTTTTAGAATAAGGCTGTAACGTAACAAAATGTGAAAAAAGTCAAAGGGTCTGAATAGTTTTGAAATGCACTGTAAACCTAACAGCTTAAATTACTAATTTCTCTGAACAGGGAAAGGAAAACATCACCAAATTCACTGAGAATACATTACATAGGTTGAAAAAATAATTATCCAAAAAGCAGCTTCATACTACTTGTCAAACATAGGGAACTGATACTGTATACTGGCCACTGGGGTGGATTTGGGGTTGGGTCCGGGGGGTCCGTGGGTAGCTTTTGACCATTTATTTGGATTCCTCACGCCTTAATCAGTTTTGGTCCAAATCGGACTTTGGATAATATATTTATTGAAGATTATACAGTATGAATCCAATAAATTGAAATGGCCAATGTGGGTGTTTCTTAGAGTTCAAATTGTCTTTCAATAAAATAATGTTTTATTTATTTATTTCACCTTTATTTAACCAGGTAGGCTAGTTGAGAACAAGTTCTCATTTGCAACTGCGACCTGGCCAAGATAATGTTGCAGGAATACTTATCTGTTTCTAACTACAGAAATCATTTCAGAACAATCTGAGAAGGTGGGTGTCATGGCTTGCTGAAATGGAACGACCCGGGACAGAGAGAGGGTGAGAGAGCATAAGAGAGAGAGAGAGAGAATACTCATACTAACCGCCCTAACCATACAATTTGTGAAGTAAATTGAGTATGAATTACGCTTGTTGGTCATAGTATGGATATAGGTAGAATGCAAAAAGTTCACGGATGTCATACTACATTTGCCAAAATACGAAGAATACAAGCAGTGGACACGATTTCCATGCTTTTAGGGTCCATAATGCAATTCTTCCGAGCATGGGTGTGGCTTCATAAAACGTTCGACGAGAGCAGATAAAAATGAATTTCTTTAACCTGTTCAGGATACCACGGTTTACTGCCCCTTCTGGAGGATTTGGGTACCCATATAAAACATGATACATTTTTGTCAAAAGTTGCTAATATATGCAAATAAAAAATATTATCGAATAGAAAACACTCTAAAGCTTTTAAAACCGTTTAAATTATGTCTCTATGTATAGCAGAACTCTCAAAATCTGCATTTTCCCAAAATATCTCTTCTCATCTGAAAAGTTGGGTCACCTTTGACCTCATCGCAAACACCCTTCCCAAACAGTCACAACACCCGGAAGAGTCTCCACGTGTTCAGCGTGATCTCAGCTTTCAATGGGACTTCTCATTGTGAGAATCGCCCGCTCGCGAGAGTTTGAGCACGTGGTAAGCTCTCAGTCACTCAAAAAAACCTGTGTGCAATGGTCAAGTCCTCTCTCTTTTCCAAGATCGATTGAACAGTGCTTGTGTTTCTGTTTGTTCTCAAAATTGCTGTACACCTTTATAACATGTTAAAGCTTGATTATGAAGTTAGTTTGACAAGTTTACTCAACATATTATATATTCTTTCGAAGTTTTGGTGCGCAACCACTTCAATTTTGACTACATTTTTACCAAAATCAGGCTATTTTGAGAACCGAAAGACGCAGACTTGAAAACTGAACGCTAATTTGGTGAGTATAATCCCTTACAGGTCGTTTGATGGAAGAATAACAAAGGTAAGGGAATATTTAATGTATTCATTTTGGGTTTCTGTCGACTCCAAGATAGAGGAGTCATTATGCTACTGTGGGAGCGCCGACTCCATATTATAGTCTAGTGAACGCAAAATGTAACGTTAAAATTAAATGTAACAATGCAATTGCATTTAGAAGAAGTGTATCTTGCTATACATATGTAAAACATGCATATTTAGTCAAAGTTTATGATGTGTATTCCTTGTTAGCTGACGTTATCTGCCGGGGCTATCGTCATTTCTCAGGACATTTGGGTAGCATTTTTTGAACGATGCATCATTGTAAACAGAGATTTATGGATATATATAGCATATTATTGAAAAAATGAATGTACTGTGTAACATGTTATATTACTGTCATCTGATGAAGATTTCAAAAGGTTAGTGAAATTATTTTTCTTTTAATCCTGCGTTTGTTGATTGCATATTTTTTCCTACTTGGCTATGCTAATGAGCTATGTCTGCGGTGGTGGTTTGACATAAATATGTGCTATGTTTTCGCCGTAAAACATTTTAGAAATCTGACTTGCTGGCTAGATAAACAACTTGTTTATCTTTCATTTGAGCTATTTTACTTGTTAATGTGTGGAGGTTAAATATTTTTAGGAATATTTTTGCGCATTGTGCGTTATGGTAATGAGCTTGAGCTGTAGTCACGCTACCAGCAGGGGAATAAAACTCCCGAGCTGGTTAACTAATTATGACAAATCTTAAGAAAATGTTGAGCAATCTAATAAAGTAATGACTTTTCAAATAAGTTACTTTACACGTTATGTTGGCTGAAAACTTGTTAGCTACTCTATCCTAACGAACCTCATAGCAAACCATTACAGAAGTATGTACCGGTATGTTAGCTAGCTACCTAATGTTAATTGGCTACTAATACATTGAACTTGCCAGTGTATTAACTAAACTCAGTAAAAAAAGGAACGTCCTCTCACTGTCAACTGCATTTATTTTCAGCAAACTTAACAAGTGTAAATATTTGTATGAACATAAGATTCAACAACTGAGATGCAAACTGAACAAGTTCCACAGACCTGTGATTAACAGAAATTGAATAATGTGTCCCTGAAACAAAGGGGCGGGTCAGTAGCAGTCAGTATCAGGTGTGGCCACCAGCTGCATTAAGTATTGCAGTGCACCTCCTCCTCATGGATTGCACCAGATTTGCCAGTTCTTGTTGTGAGATGTTACCCCACTCTTCCACCAAGGCACCTGCAAGTTCCCAGACATTTCTGGGGGGGAATGCCCCTAGCCCTCATCCTCAGATCCAACAGGTCTCAGACGTGCTCAATGGGATTGAGATCCAGGCTCTTCGCTGGCCATGGCATAACACTGACATTCCTGTCTTGCAGGAAATCACACACAGAACGAACAGTATGGCTGAGGAAGAGCCTGTAGGAAGAGTACCACATGAGGGAAGAGGATGTCAACAAGCTCAGTCCAATGATGCTGTGACGCGCCGCCTCAGCACATGACTGTCCCTCCACCTCCAAATCGATCCTGCTCCAGAGTACATGCCTCGGTGTAACGCTCATTCCTTTGACGATAAACGCAAATCCGAACATGACCCTTGGTGAGACAAAACCGCGACTCATCAGTGAAGAGCACTTCTTGCTAAATCCTGTCTGGTCCAGCAATGCAGGTTTTGTGCCGATAGGCAACGTTGTTGCCGGTGATGTCTGGTGAGGACCTGCCTTACAAAAGGCCTACAAGCCCTCTTTCAGCCTATTGCGGATAGTCTGAGCACTGATTGAGGGATTGTGCGTTCCTGGTGTAACTCGGGCAGTTGTTGTTGACATCCTGTACCTGTCCCGCAGGTGTGATGTTCGGATGTACTGATCCTGTGCAGGTGTTGTTACACGTGGTCTGCCACTCCGAGGACGATCAGCTATCCATCCTGTCTCCCTGTAGCTCTGTCATAGGCGTCTCACAGTACGAACAGTGCAATTTATTGCCCTGGCCACATCTGCAGTCCTCATGCCTCCCTGCAGCATGCCTGAGGCACGTTCACGTAGATGAGCAGGGCCCATGGTCATCTTTCTTTTGGTGTTTTTCAGAGTCAGTGTAAAGGCCTCTTTGGTGTCCTACGTTTTCATAACTGTGACCTTAATTGCCTACCGTCTGTAAGCTGTTATTGTCTTAAGACCGTTCCTCAGGTGCATGTTCATTAATTGTTTATGGTTAATTGAACAAGCATGGGAAACAGTGTTTAAACCCTTTATATTGAAGATCTGGGAAGTTATTTCGATTTTTAAGAATAATCTTTGAAAGAATGGGTCCTGAAAAAGGGACGTTTAGTTTATATGCTATCTAACCAACTACCCAACTGTGTGTTTGTAAATTGCGTTTTGATCTCGGAGCGTTCAGAGCGTACACTGGACGCTCTGGTCGAGGTGTAGGGTTGGTCTGAGTGAGCTTTCTGACCTCAGAACGGGAGTCAAGCCCTCAAGCTAATTGGCTAGCGTTGGTTAGCTTGCTAGCTACTTCCAGACACACATTAATGAATACCTCACTCTGACCATTTTACTCACCCTAGCAGAGATGGTTAAGCTTTTTTCATGCTATCCAGAGTGTTGGTAACTGTGCTCCTGGCAACAATTTAATTCTGCTTTTTTGCCGATGTTTACTGACACCCGCCATAGTGTTCGTAAATTGGTCGGTTATTCGTAAATTGGTCACACTCAGATGAGAGTGCTCTGAAATTGGAGTAGATAGCCAGAGTGAATTTACGAACGCAACCAGTTACCTTGATTATTCATGTCATTCTTAGCTTATCTAAGTGGTAGAGTCGTTGTGCATAATGGAGATTATTAATTAAGTCGTAAAATGTCTAGCTAGTAATTTGTTATGCTAGCAAGAGGTTGCATAGCAACAGCATCAACTTCCGTTAGACAGGCGAAGCGCTAGTAGAGAGAGAGAGAGAGAGAGAGAGAGAGAGAGAGAGGCCTACCACCAGAGGATGTCCCCAAGCCCCTTTGGGAATGCGATTTAATCACAAACTTACTTTATGCTCATTTACTTGCATCTTCGAATGCAACATCGTGCCAGTAATTGATTGAATGGTAAAGGGATCCAAATCCCTCTAATGTATTTTTTACTGTGAGATTTAAAGATCCAATACAGCTGTTTTTATATCAATATCAAATCATTTCCGGGTAACAATTAAGTACCTTACTGTAATAGCTTTACATTAAGCAAGAATTTGCTAGGACTGTCTGGGAGTGGTCTGAGCGGGGAGGGGAAAACTAAAAACTAGCTGTTATTGGCAGAGATGTTTGGAACTCTCTTTGATATCAGTCTATTAACCAATTTATTAAAAACCTGCTGATTAGAAGGTCCTGTGTAGTTTGTATTTTCAACCAGCAACTGTCAGGAAATAACAGTGATAAAAAATGTCACACTTTTACAGCGTTACTTTCATCCGCTGTTGTACAATATCACATAAAACATAGGTAAAACATAATGTTTACTGCACTGGGCATTTAAGTAATATATGCGGCATATAACTAATAGCTTAATACATATTAATTGAATCAGTGCTCTGTGAGTGAGTAAACCTGCTGGCAACAGATCAAAAATGAGCGCAAAGTGCAATGGCCAGTGGCATTTTGGCACTCTGCCAGAGTTAAGTGTTATTCCTCAATCACCTAAATCTGTTGACTAACATTGACTAGCACAGAGCCATGATAGGTTGTCTATCTTTATCTGACGATTTCTGGAGAAGATGGGGAAAAAATCCCGCTATCTCTACCTGTACATGACCATCTGATCATTTATCACTCCAGTGTTAATCTGCAAAATCGTAATTATTTGCCTACCTCATGCCTTTTGCACACAATGTATATAGACTCCCCCTTTTGTTTTCCTACTGTGTTATTGACTAGTTAATTGTTTACTCTGTGTAACTCTGTGTTGTCTGTTCACACTGCTATGCTTTATCTTGGCCAGGTCGCAGTTGCAAATGAGAACTTGTTCTCAACTAGCCTACCTGGTTAACTCTTAGGGAAGCTGCGAAAATTTGCAGCTTTTTGTTAAAAATCGCGCAACATTTCAGCGCCCTGCTATTCATGCCAGGAATATAGTATATGCATATGATTAGTATGTGTGGATAGAAAACACTCGGACGTTTCTAAAACCAGTTAAATCATGGCTGTGACTATAACAGAACGTGCGTTTCATCGAAAAGTGCAGGAAAATCTGATCACTGAAAATGGAAAAAAATATCCATGCATCCATATCCAATTCCAATGATTGTTAAAGGTGAAACGGATTAAATGAGGTCGAGGTTGCAATACCTACAGCTTCCACACGTTGTCTAGAGTCTTGTCATTTGCCAACTATTTGTTTCTTGGTCAAACAGACGCAAGGCAGCGCATTTCTTCCGGTCTCCAACCGGATATTTTGGTTGAGATTTATCCGGACAGCATTTCCAGACGGACACCTATAGAATTGACATCGCCTCGTTATCAATTTTATCGCTTATTAACGTGTACTAATACCTAAAGTTGCATTACAAAAGTATTTCGAAGTGTTTTGTGAAAGTTTATCGTCGACTTTTTTAATTTAAAAAAATTTAAAATTAGAAAACACTATTTTTTTCCGTTGTTCACACAATGTTCATAGATCGATATCTAGGCTATATATGGACCGATTTAATCGAAAAAAAGACCCAAAATTATGTTTATGGGACATCTAGGAGTGCCAAGAAAGAAGCTCGTCAATGGTAATGAATGTTTTATATTTTATTTCTGCGTTTTGAGTAGCCCCCGGCTATCGCAAAATCTATCGTTAGGTGACGTTGAAGTATTTTAGGGGATACGTGCTATCAGATAATATCTTCTCATGCTTTCGCCGAAAAGCATTTTACAAATCTGACTTGGTGGATAGATTCACAACGAGTGTAGCTTTAATTCAGTACATTGTATGCGCATTTTAATGAAAGTTTGAGTTTTATCAAAAACTATACGTGGCGCACTTGAAATTTCCGCTCATTTATGTTCCCACCTCGGAACCACGGCCCCAACAAGTTAAATAAAGGTGAAATAAAAAAAATACAAATAAAATTATATCATGTGTTTTTCCTTGAGTTCCTTGAGACCTCTCCTCCATCCAAGCCCTGCCCTCCCATTTCAATTACACCTCGCATGAATTAATGTAAATACTTATGAAGGATGATTCCATCTGCTTGGCATTTAATTACAGACCCAAGGTTAGCTGGTGACGGCTGACAAAAAAAACCTAAAACAGCAGGAGGATTACATGACATGCCCGTTGTGACATGAAGATGACCGCTCGGGAGAAATGTGGCCCGAAAAAAGCCTTCCTTATTGAAATGTACGTGTTTGACTGGAAAGAGGGGAGGCTGACGTTACGAGCCTGATGTGTGAAAACAGGAACTGTTTCAGTTTGCCTCTACTCTCATCGCCCAAAACAGGAAACGGGTCAATAACCCATCATTAGATGAGCTTCACACTCGGCTGGCTGCAAATTGACTGCCTGAAGGTCCATTTGAGGGATTAAGGAAAAGGAGTAATGCCATTGCTGGGAGATGAAACAACATTGCTCATCTTCTCTACCTACTAAAACACCACAGAGTGGGTGATTTCAGAATTGGGGGCTCGTTCCGTTAGGCCAAAGAGAGGCGCAGTGACAGGACATAATCCTGTCACCGGGGGCGACGAGGGGAAAGACGGCAGGGCATACATTTGCTTGGAGCAACGTCCATAGAAAGACTTTCTCTCCAGTGAGCAGCAAAGAGGAACCCCCAAGTATAATGTAAGACCGCAGAAATTCACCTCGCAAGGTCAAATATTCCCCAAAGTCTCCTTTGGAAATATGAGCCGTAATCTGTCCCTTAAGTTATTAGTGGGAATGTTCTTGAGTTGAAAATTCACTTTCTAGTGGACACTTCTTCCCACTGATATGAGGCCCTATTTTAGTGAAAAGAACATTTGACTAAATATCTGTGACTAAATATGTCCATAAGAATTAGACTTAGAGCTATCCTAAAACATCATTATATCACATGATATCTCTTATATTCTTTGAAAAGGGCCAGAAATAATACAAAATCATTCTTGTTGGGGGTAAAAAGAAATGAGTCTATTCAGCCTCTAAAGCAGGGATTGGCCCCCCAAAAATGTGGAACTCATCATGAGGGGTTGCAGTGGCTCGCGGATCTACGTACCCACATCCACACCACAAATGCAGTGCCCCTGCCAGGTCATGTGAAATCCACAGATTAGGGCCTAATGAACATTTTAAAAATTACTGATTTCCTTATATGAACTGTAATACAGTGAAATTGTTGCATGTTGCATTTTTATTTTTGTTCAGTATAATTATGCCATGGGGAGGAGATAAATTAGTATGGGGGGATACATAATGTTTGTGATCAGGCATGTTTGTGGTGTGGCACAGTACACAGTGGCATGGTTCGGCAGTCTACGGTCTACAGTGTCAATCAATTTCAGTTGTCTCTTAGGCAACATAATGTTACCTTCCCTTCCATTCTCACTAGGACACCAGTGCAGTGCATCTCATTTGCTACAAGAATGTAGATAGACATTACATTTGGTATAACAGAGGGACATAATACTGCTCACAGTGGGCCATAAATGGAGGGACTGACATCCTATTTACACTGCAAAAGCACATTGAAAAACAACAGGCTTATCCTGCACAAATAAACATTGAATCAAATGCACAACGCTGTTATCGGGTAGGGGAGGTTGGGTTGGTTTGGTTTTCACACTTTTACAAATTTGTGTATTTCTCAGCACCAGTATATCTTACAAGACTAAGGTTTTGGGATGAAATACGGACCATTTTTATCCTCATATCTTTTCCAACATGGGAGTGATAAGGCATTAAACACACTCTGTCCACTTGTGACAACCAGCCCGATCCCAGGGTTGGTTGTCACATATGGGATTGTGTATATAGCCAAGTAATCAATACTCATTGTGTATTTATTCCTCGTGTTATCTTTCTATAATTTTTTTAATTTCTCTATGCATTATTGGGAAAGGCCCGTAAGTAAGCATGTCACTGTCAGTCTATGCCTGTTGTTTACCAAACATGTGACAAATCCAATTTGATTTGATTGTCACAGTGTTTGCCTTTTTTTCAGCAACAATTGAAAAAGTAAAGGCTTGAAAATAAAAAACGTTAAGCCTTTAGTGAACAGTATTTTTTACATAATAAGTACTCACACTCAAAATCATGAAAAGGAATAACCCAAGGAGGCCGAGAAAATGGAGCCAAAAGAAATGGCAGTAGTTTTACGGGCGCCCAGCTAATTGTGCTATTATGTGTTTTTTTCACGTTATTTGTAACATATTTTTTCCATAATGTTTTTGCAGCCATATCTTACGGCAAAAACGAGCTTCTGGATATTGGGACAGCGATCACTCACCTCGGATTAGACAAAAAAAAATGTATCCAACAAGCAAGAAGCACAAGACATTCTCCAAACATCATCATCCCCGTTATTTGCAAGAGGAGGCGACGCAGGTATAGAGGACAAAGAGCCGGATGCCTGGTGAGGACCCAGAAAAGGCGAGTGGGAAAGCTGCCGTTACCATCAATACTACTCGCCAACGTGCAATCATTGGACAATAAATTAGACGAGGTACGATCCCAAATATCCTACCAATGGGACATCAAAAACTGTAATATCCTATGTTTCACGGAATCGTGGCTGAATGACGACATGGATATTCAGGTAGCAGGATATACGCTGGACTGGCAGGATAGAACAGCACACTCCGTAAGACGAGGGGGGCCGTCTGGGCATATTTGTAAGCAACAACTGGTGCACGAAATGGAAGTCTCTAGATTTTGCTCACCTGAAATAGAGTATATTGTGATAAATTGAAGGCCACACTACTTGCCTAGAGAGTTTTCAGCTATACTTTTCGTGGCTGTTTATTTACCACCACAGACAGATGATGGCACTAAGACCGCACTCAGACAGCTGTATAAGGAAATAGGCAAACAGGAAACCACTCACCCAGAGGCGGCGCTCCTAGTGGCCGAAGACTTTAATGCAGGGAAAGTGAAATCAGTTCTACCAAATTTCCATCAACATGTTAAATGTGCAACCGGAGGGAAAGAAATTCTAGATCACCTGTACTCCACACACAGAGACACATACAAAGCTCTCCCTCGCCCTCCATTTTGTAAATCCGACCACAACTCTATCCTCCTCATTCCTGTTAACAAGCAAAAATGAAAGCAGGAAGCACCAGTGACTCGGTCTATAAAAAAGTGGTCAGATGAAGCAGATGCTAACTATAGGACTGTTTTGCTACCACAGAGTGGAACATGTTCCGTGATTCTTCCGATGGCATTGAGGAGTACACCACATCAGTCACTGGCTTTATCAATAAGTGCAACGAGGACATCGTCCCCACAGTGACTGTACGTACATACCCCAACCAGAAGCCATGGATTACAGGCAACATTCGCCCTGAGCTGAAGGGTAGAGCTGCCGCTTTCAAGGTGCGAGAAGCTTAGAATAAATCCTGTTATGCCCTGCGACGAACCATCAAACAGGCAAAGCGTCAATACAGGGCTAAGATTGAATCATACTACACTGGCTCAGACGCTCGTCGGATGTGGCAGGGCTTGCAAACTATTACAGACTACAAAGGGAAGCACAGCCGCGAGCTGCCCAGTGACACTGCCCAGTAAATCACTTCTATGCTCGCTTCGAGGCAAGCAACACTGACACATGCATGAGAGCATCAGCTGTTCTGGACGACTGTGTGATCACACTCTCCGTAGCCGACGTGAGTAAGACCTTTAAACAGGTCAACATACACAAGGCTGCGGGGCCAGATAGATTACCAGGACGTGTGCTCCGGGCATGTGCTGACCAACTGGCAGGTGTCTTCACTGACATTTTCAACATGTCCCTGATTGAGTCTGTAATACTAACATTGTTACGGATACAGTTATCCTGTGTCTGTGTGTATCCTGTGTGTGTGTTTCTTTTCTCTCCTTCTCCCCTCACAGGTGAAAATCATCACTCCCCAATCAATCATCAATCAGAAGACACACCTCCTCCTATTTCCTGACCTATCACAGTTCCTTCCCCATGGTTTAAAAACCCCATCATTTGTTTGTTCGAGAGCTCAGCTCAGCTCAGCTCAATCTCTTTGTAATGCCATGTCTGTAGGTCTCTGTGTTTCACTCTCGATTTGTGTCTTAACCTCTCTTTTGTTTAAAGCACTTCATAGCACTTTGTCATCACCTGTGAGTATTATTTTTGGTTATGGTATTTGTTTGTTGCTGGTGGGAAAAGGGGGAAACCAAGACAAGTCGCCCATGGGCATACACTACCCGTAGGTGAACTTTGTTAAATATACTAGTTAGAACTGGGCGGACCACCCACTGTATTTTTGGTTAGTTAGTTAGCTGTTGTTAAAGTAGGCTAGTCTAGCTTAGGGGTGTGTTTTTGTATACTTATTGTTTCTTTCCTTGGGTCCAGCTCAGCCCCTTTTCCTGCTCCCCCCCATTACCGTGTGTTTATAAATAAACCTAGAGTTTGACGGTAGATTTCTGTTGTCGTGGTTATTTCGTTCACACTTTTACTTTGTCACAATAATAATTTGCATGAGTTATGTTACGGGTCTCATTACCATCCCCCCTAGACCGTCGGGCCAAAAGGGATTCGTAACATAAGGGGGGGCTCATCCGGGATCTGTCATAACTGACACCCATGCCGCTCATGTAGATTGGTATAGTTCAGTGTTGAGCGTCATAGCTGAAGTAGCATTAGTGTTTGCTATTTTCTTTGGCACTTGTGAAGTAGTGTAAAATGACTACTTTTGATTTGAAATCCTTTTTGGATAACCCTTCGTGGGAGGTTTTTGACAAATGTCGTAGAGTTGATTTAATGACCTTGGCTGACCATTATTCAGTATCGATTCCGCAGAGTTTAGTTAAGGCGGAGGTGAAACGGCTAGTATTAAATGTATTGTTGGAAGAGCAGGTGCTTGTGTTACCGCTGCCTGAGCCTACTACCCCTGTAGGGGATGTTGCTGCTCCTGTAAGCCCATTGGTGTCTGATAATGAGGGAGAGGCTAAAACCCCAGCCACATTGTCCCGTTTTGATCCACTCTCCCCACTGTCAAATGGTGATGCCAGGAGGGATGTCCGTTTAGCACAGTTCCAACTGGAGGTGGAAGAGAGCCCAAATTAGGCGAGAGACTCTCCAGTTGGAGATGTGTAAAATAGAGGCAGAAAAAGAACGAGAACAACGGCATTTGGAGATGTGTAAAATAGAGGCAGAAAAAGAAAGAGAACAAAGGCAGTTGGAGTTCAAAATGCGCCAGATGGAACTGGAGGCAGAGACAGCGAGGCTAGCCTCCGGTCCTACTGTGCCTGTTTGTGAGCCGTCCTCACCTGCTGTGTCCTCAAACACGTTTGACATTAGTAGGCAGATTGCCTTAGTACCTTTGTTCAGAGAGTCAGAGGTTGACTCCTATTTTTGTGTATTTGAGCGTATAGCCGTAGCATTGAAATGGCCTGAAGAGGTATGGTGCCTATTACTTCAGTGGAAATTAACTGGTAAAGCCCAAGAGGTTTTGTCAGCGCTACCTCTGGAGGACAGTTTGAATTATGAAGTGGTCAAAGCTACTGTTCTTCGTGCCTATGAGCTTGTGCCTGAGGCATACCGACAGAGATTTAGGTCTCATAGAAAGTCTTCTAGTAAGACTTATGTGGAATTTGCTAGAGAAGGGAAATCTGTTTGATAAATGGCATGCTGCTAGTAAGGTAACTGATTTCAACTCTCTCCGGGAGTTAATCTTGTTGGAAGAGTTTAAAAATTGCTTACCCGAACGCATTGTAGTTTACCTAAACGAACAGAAAGTATCCTCCCTGGCAGAAGCGTCTGTTTTGGCAGACAAGTTTGTGTTGACGCACAAGAGTGTGTTTTCGGCTCAAACCGAGAGTAGAGCCACTGAGTTTCCTACCTTTAGCCCTAGTCGGCCAGCAGTAGTATATCAAGCACGCCAGAAGAATGAGCGTCCCTGTTTCTATTGTCATAAAGTAGGACATATGATTAATGATTGCTTCCTGCTTAAACGCAAACAAGGGATGCCTCTTCGTGCCAAGCCACCAAGAGGTGCTGCTCTAATTTGTACGGTTAAGAGATCGGCAACAAAACAGGTGCCTCAGGGTAACTGTAGTTTGAAAGTCTCAGTCCCCGACCGCAGTTATGAACCATTCATTTTCGAGGGGTTTGTGTCCCTAACGAATGACGAAGCGTCTCAACGACCGGTTAAAATCCTTAGAGATACTGGTGCGGCGCAGTCGTTTATATTGTCTGATGTGTTGCCCTTATCTGACGATACATACTGTGGTTCCAGTGTGTTAGTGCAGGGTATTGAAATGGGTTTTGTCCCAGTGCCATTGCACTTTGTGAAAGTACACTCTGAGTTAATCAGTGGAATATTCAGAGTGGGGGTACGCCCTATGTTGCCAGTGAAAGATGTGACCTTTATAATGGGTAACGATATTGCCGGAGGAAAGGTAGTACCCGTATTGGAAGTATTGGATAAAAGTGACCACTCTCTCTCGAATGAGCTGGCAAAGAGTTATCCACATGTGTTCCCCGCTTGTGCTGTCACTCGTGCTCAGGCACTACAAGAGGGTGACGAGATAGATTTGTCAAACACTGTTCTGTTCAAAGAGGTTGATCAAGAGGATGGATTGTGTGATACCTCTGAGAAGCTGATCACCTCTGACAAACAGCCTAGGAAAGAACCAAAGAACGTTGAACTTATTGCTGATGCAATACAGTTACCAGTCACTCGTGAGCAGCTGATTGCTAACCAAAAGGTTGACAACAAGCTTGCTAAATGTTTTTCTAGTGTTGTCTCATTGGAAGATGTGAAGAAGAAGAACGTGGCTTACTTCATTGATGGTAATCTCCTCATGCGTAAATGGAAATCCCATGTTGACGCGGATGGAGATTGGAATGCTGTTTACCAAATAGTGATTCCTACAGCCTTTCGACAAAATGTGTTATCCCTTGCTCATGATCACCAGTGGTCTGGTCATTTAGGAATCACAAAAACTTATGATCGGATCCTTCGACATTTCTTTTGGCCTGGTTTAAAACAAGATGTGGCTCAGTTCTGTCGGACATGCCACACATGTCAGATAACAGGAAAACCAAATCAGGTTATTCCTTCCGCTCCTCTTTGTCCCATACCTGTCATAGGTGAACCATTCGAGCATGTGGTGGTTGATTGTGTCGGACCGTTACCAAGACAAAATCGGGTAACCAGTTTTTGTTAACGATAATGTGTATGGCTACAAGATACCCCGAGGCCATTCCTCTGAGAAGGATTACAGCCCCGGTAGTGAGTAAAGCCTTAATAAAATTCTTCACGACATTCGGGTTACCTAGGGTGGTACAAAGCGATCAAGGAACCAATTTCCTATCCAAGCTCTTCAGGCAGGTGTTAAAATCCTTGTTAATTACGCACCGTGTGTCAAGCGCCTATCACCCAGAGTCTCAGGGTGCACTTGAAAGATGGCATCAGACACTGAAGTCTATGCTACGTAAATATTGTTTGGAATCTGAGAAAGATTGGGATGAGGGAGTTCCTCTAGTTTTGTTTGCTGCTCGTGAAACTGTGCAGGAGTCCCTAGGTTTCAGCCCGGCTGAACTGGTGTTTGGTCACACAGTGAGAGGACCAATGAAAGTCCTTAAAGAACAGTTCTTGTCCCAAGAGTTGTGTACCAGAGATGAGAATGTGTTTCGTGAGCGCCTACACCAAGCCTGTGCTCTCGCAAAGGAAGCTCTGTCTTCCTCACAGAGGAGCATGAAAAGACACTATGATAAAGAGGCTGTTTCTCGTCCACTACAGCCAGGTGACCAAGTACTGGTGTTATTACCTGTTCCAGGATCTTCACTGTCAGCTCGTTTCTCGGGTCCTTATTTAATTGAAAAGAAAATAAGTGAAACTGACTATGTGCTTCAAACTCCTGATAGACAACGCCAATCTCGTGTGTGTCACATTAACATGTTGAAAGCTTACCACACCCGACCCATCACACAGTTAGAGAGTTGGCAGATGCATTGTCTCGTGTGTGAAAATTATTTCTGAATGTTTTGCAAGGTTGTTGCTTTGTTGTAAGTATTAATTGAAATACTGTAGTTGCAACCCCTAGGGTTGCTCTTTTAAGGGTGGGAGTGTTACGGATACAGTTATCCTGTGTCTGTGTGTATCCTGTGTGTGTGTTTCTTTTCTCTCCTTCTCCCCTCACAGGTGAAAATCATCACTCTCCAATCAATCATCAATCAGAAGACACATCTCCTCCTATTTCCTGACCTATCACAGTTCCTTCCCCATGGTTTAAAAACCCCATCATTTGTTTGTTCTAGAGCTCAGCTCAGCTCAGCTCAATCTCTCTGTAATGCCATGTCTGTAGGTCTCTGTGTTTCACTCTCGCTTTGTGTCTTAACCTCTCTTTTGTTTAAAGCACTTCATAGCACTTTGTCATCACCTGTGAGTATTATTTTTGGTTATGTTATTTGTTTGTTGCTGGTGGGAAAAGGGGGAAACCAAGACAAGTCGCCCATGGGCATACACTACCCGTAGGTGAACTTTGTTAAATACACTAGTTAGAACTGGGCGGACCACCCACTGTATTTTTGGTTAGTTAGTTAGCTGTTGTTAAAGTAGGCTAGTCTAGCTTAGGGGTGTGTTTTTGTATACTTATTGTTTCTTTCCTTGGGTCCAGCTCAGCCCCTTTTCCTGCTCCCCCCCCCCCCATTACCGTGTGTTTATAAATAAACCTAGAGTTTGACGGTAGATTTCTGTTGTCGTGGTTATTTCGTTCACACTTTTACTTTGTCACAATAATAATTTGCATGAGTTATGTTACGGGTCTCATTACCATCCCCCCTAGACCGTCGGGCCAAAAGGGATTCGTAACAAACATGTTTCAAGCAGACCACCATAGTCCCTATTCTCAAGAACACAAAGGCAACCTGCCTAAATGACTTCAGGCCCGTAGAACTCACTTCCGTAGCCATGAAGTGCTGTGAAAGGTTGGTAATGGCTCACATCAAAACCATTATCCCAGAAACCCTAGACCCACTCCAATTTGCATACGGCCCAAACAGATCCACAAAGGATGCAATCTCTACAATCTCTTGCACTCCACACTGCCCTTTCCCACCAGGACAAAAGGAACACCTATGTGAGAATGCTGTTCATTGACTACAGCTCAGTGTTCAACACCATAGTACCCTCAAAGCTCATCACTAAGCTAACGATCCTGGGACTAAACACCTCCCTCTGCAACTGGATCCTGGACTTCCTGGCAGGCTGCCCCCAGGTGGTGAGGAGAGGTAGCAAACATCTGACATGCTGATCCTCAACACTGGAGCTCCCCAGGGGTTCGTGCTCAGTCCCCTCCTGTACTCCCTGTTCACCCACGACTGCATGGCCAGGCATGACTCCAACATCATCATTAAGTTTACAGACAACACAACAGTGGTAGGCCTGATCACCAACAACGACGAGACAGCCTATAGGGAGGAGGTCAGATACCTGGCCGGGTGGTGCCAGAATAACAACCTATCCCTCAACGTAACCAAGACTAAGGAGATGATTGTGGACTACAGGAAAAGGAGGACCTAGCACGCCCCCATTCTCATCGACGGGGCTGTGGTGGAGCAGGTTGATAGCTTCCAGTTTCTTGGTGTCCACATCAACAACAAACTTGAATGGTCCAAAAACACCAAGACAGTCGTGAAGAGGGCACGACAAAGCCTATTTTGCCTCAGGAAACTAAAAAGATTTGGCATGGGTCCTGAGATCCTCAAAAGGTTCTACAGCTGCAACATCGAGAGCATCCTGACTGGTTGCATCACTGCCTGGTACGGTAGTTGCTCAGCCTCTGCCCACAAGGCTCTATAAAGGGTAGTGCGTACAGCCCAGTACATCACTGGGTCTAAGCTGCCTGCCATCCGGGACCTCTACACCAGGCGGTGTCAGAGGAAGGCCCTAAAAATTGTCAAAGACCCCAGCCACCCCAGTTATAGACTGTTCTCTCTACTACCGCATGGCAAGCAGTACCGGAGTGCGAAGTCTAGGACAAAAAGGTTCTCAACAGTTTTTACCCCCAAGCCATAAGACTCCTGAACAGGTAATCAAATGGCTACCCGGGCTATCTGCATTGTGTCACATCCACCACCCGTCAAGCCCTTTTTTACACTACTGCTACTCTATGTTCATCATATAAGCATAGTCACTTTCACCATATCTACATGTACATACTACCTCAATCAGCCTGACTAACCGGTGTCTGTATGTTGCCTCGCTACTTTTACAGCCTCGCTACTGTATATAGCCTGTCTTTTTACTGTTTTTATTTCTTTACCTACCTATTGTTCACCTAATACCTTTTTTGCACTATTGGTTAGAGCCTGTAAGTAAGCATTTCACTGTAAGGTCTACTACACCTGTTGTATTTGGCCCACATGACAAATACACTTTGATTTGATGTACTTAATTTAATCCATGCTCAAAAGAATACTGAAAGTGAAAGTGCAATATGCTATTAAACAAAAACGATGCATACGTTTCGTCTTATGCCTTCATCAGTGCTGTACAAACAAATTAGGAAGAGACGTACTTAAGGAGACACACCTGATGTGCGTAACAGGCACCACAGGTGCAAGCAGATAGTTGATTACCTTCTGATATCATTTTTTGTAATTATTTGTGACATTTGAATTGTCCATTTTTTTATAGTCTTCTACATATTCCTTGTTAATATGCATTGACTCCCTATTCGCCAGTATCTAATCAACTATCTGCTTGCACCTGTTGCGCCTGTTATGCACAGCAGGCGTGTCTCAAGTATGTTTCTTCCTAATTTGTTTGAACAGCACTGATGAAGGCATAAGCAGAAACGTATGTTCCGTTTTTATTTTATACCACATTGCACTTTCACTTATATCAGGTTTCGGGTAAGACCCAAGTTTTTTTTTTAAAGTTATTTTATTTCACCTTTATTTAACCAGGTAGGCTAGTTGAGAACAAGTTCCCATTTGCAACTGCGACCTGTCCAAGATAAAGCAAAGCAGTGTGACACAGAGAGCAACACAGAGTTACACATGGAGTAAACAATAACCAAGCCAATAACACAATAAACAAGTCAATGACACAGTAGAAAAAAAGTATATATACAGTATGTGCAAAAGTCTATATACAGTGTGTGCAAAAGGTATGAGGAGGTAGGCAATAAATAGGCCATGGGAGCAAATAATTACAATTTAGCAGATTAACACTGGAGTCATAAATGAGCAGATGATGTGCAAGTAGAGATACTGGTATGGGGATAAGGTAGGTAGATTGGGTGGGCTATTTACAGATGGACTATGTACAGCTGCAGTGATTGGTTAGCTGCCCAGATAGTTGATGTTTAAAGTTGGTGAGGGAAATAAAAGTCTCCAACTTCAGCGATTTTTGCAATTCGTTCCAGTCACTGGCAGCAGAGAACTGGAAAGAAAGGCGGCCAAATGGTGTGTTGGCTTTGGGGATGCTAAGTGAGATATACCTGCTGGAACGTGTGCTACGGGTGGGTGTTGTTATCGTGACCAGTGAACTGAGATAAGGCGGAGCTTTACCTATTTACCTTTACCTAAGTGCAGACTGTGTTACGTAACAATGTTTATTGCAACAACAGGGGGAGGCAAACGACAGGTCAAGGTAGGCAGGGGTTGATAATCCAGAGTAATGGGGCCAAGGTACAGAACAGCAGGCAGGCCCAGGGTCAGGTCAGGCAGAGATCGGTAATCTAGAGTAGTGGGGCCAAGGTACAGAACGGCAGGCAGGCCCAGGGTCAGGTCAGGCAGAGATCGGTAATCTAGAGTAGTGGGGCCAAGGTACAGAACGGCAGGCTGGCCCAGGGTCAGGTCAGGCAGAGATCGGTAATCTAGACTAGTGGGGCCAAGGTACAGAACGGCAGGCAGGCCCAGGGTCAGGTCAGGCAGAGATCGGTAATCTAGAGTAGTGGGGCCAAGGTACAGAACGGCAGGCTGGCCCAGGGTCAGGTCAGGCAGAGATCGGTAATCTAGAGTAAGGGCAAAGGCACAGGACGGCAGACAGGCTCAGTGTCTGGACAGGATCAAAACCACGTATGATGAGATAAGGAGAGACTGGGGAAAAGCAGCTGCTGAGACAAAATGCTGGTAGACTTGAACAAACAAGACCAACTGGCACAGACAGACAGAAAACATAGGCATAACTCCCCAGGGGTTAAGTGGGGAAGATGTGCGACACCTGGAGGGGGGTGGAGACAAGCACAAGGACAGGTGAAAAAGATCAGGGCATGACACTTTTTGTATTCTTTTGCGTCTCGACCTCCTTGAGTTATCAATTTTCATGGTTTTAAGTGCGAGTACCTTTTGAATTCAACAGACACTACCGTTCAAAAGTTTGAGGTCACTTAGAATTAAACTCAACTGTACTCTACTTTGCTTTACTGTGTGCACTGGGAGTCGGAAAGCAAGTTCAGGAAGTGAATAATTTAATAAATAAACAAGAAACATGAACAACACACAGACATGAAACAGAAACAGAGACAATTACACCTGGGGAAGGAACCAAAGGGAGTGACATATATAGGGCATGTAATCAAGGAGGTGTTGGAGTCCAGGTGAGTGTCATTATGCGCGTAACGATGGTGACAGGTGTGTGCCATAACGAGCAGCCTGGTGACCCAGAGGCCGGAGAGGGAGCACATGTGACAACTGTACTGTGCTCTGCTACACAAAATTGAACTGTACTGCACTGCATTGTTCTGAACTGCACTGTCCTGTGCTCTGCTAATCTGTACTGTCCTGTCCAACTTGTGAAACAAAGACATCTTTTCAACTATTGGAAAAGAAGCCTTCTACTGTAGGCGTCTTTTCAACACCATTTAGCTTACTGGGTAGATTGTTACAATGGGGATGGTTGTCAGATTGTGACAATCTGGCCTGGACATTCTGTGTTTTCAGATGCAAAAAGTGATTGGTGTTGATGAAAAACAGTTTATCTGCCTTCAAAACATATGTTTTATGGAAAAGATATGTTTTATGTTTCTGGATGATGCATCATGCTGCCTTGTTGACAACATGACCGAGCAGTGCAGATTACTGATCAATTTGAGAAGGGCGCTCCTACCTCACCGGGTAGATTATAGACCGGTGCCCCGGGGCCCAGTGTAATCAAATCCGCCCATTGTGACAACCCCCCCCAGATGCTAGTTAACAATAGGCTTGAAATGAAGCTCTTTTTAATGAAAGTAATTGTTTATGGATACTCCCATTATACAACTATTTAATAAAGAAATAACAAGCATATGAGTATTTACTTTCAACGATGACAAATGCAAATATTCTTCTCACCTCAATGTTTTGTGATCCTGACCTGAATTGACCACATGGATGACCTCTCCCATAGAGGACACACATTTGTATCTTGAAATTATTAGACAGCCCCCCCAGATTTTGAGTAATACGCACTGTGACAACCAAACCCGGTCTCCCCTAAACACTGTCATTGTGCCATCTTTTGTCTCGAAACACCTGTTGTGATATTTGTTCACCATCTCACATTATTAGACAAATTGCCATTTGACAGACACTCAAAGTTATATTTAGAAACAAAATCTGTTTATGAGCCTAAGTCATCTGTTCTACATACGCCCAGCAGCCACGTAATGGAGTCTGAGCTGCCAAAGAATGTCACGCCCTGGTCGAAGTATTTTGTGTTTATCTTCATGTATTGGGTCAGGCCAGGGTGTGGCATGGGGTTATTGTATTGTGGTGTGTTTTGTCTTGCGGTTTTGGTGTGTATGTATTGGGATTGTAGCTAGTGGGGTGATCTAGCAAAGTCTATGGCTGTCTGGAGTGGTTCTCAATCAGAGGCAGGTGTTTATCGTTGTCTCTGATTGGGAACCATATTTAGGCAGCCATATTCTTTGAGTTTGTCGTGGGTGATTGTCCTTAGTGTCCTTGTTCCTGTCTGTGTTAGTTTTCACTAGTATAGGCTGTTTCGGTTTTCGTTACGTTCTTTGTTTTGTAGTATTTGTGTTTTAGATTCGTGTTACGTTTTTGTTCATTAAACATGGATCGCAATCTACACGCTGCAGTTTGGTCCGACTCTCCTTCACCACACCTAGAAAACCGTTACATAGAATCACTAAGCCAAACTATTCCTGCATTTTGTGAGGGGGGAATAACCCTTCTATATGCAAAGAATAGAAAGCAGAAAGAAAAATGGAGGGGGGAAAAAGCTCAAATATTTCATTCATGAGCAAATACCCAAAAGGATAGAAAAATAAAAAGAATGTAAGTCAATACGGCTTTAATACTGCATCACATCCCAAGGGGGGAGCTCTCCTGATTTGCTGATGGTTTTATTATCTCGTTGAGGGCAAAACAAGGTGGGATGGCTAGCTACTGGGACTAATGGAATTCCAACACCAGGGCCTCATCTCTCAGGTTTTGATGGCTGGCTGACAGGCCATGATGGATGGCCGGGGCTGAAGACAGTTGTGCTTGCTTGATGAATTGTGAAATGAGACAGACACACAGAAAGCTGCGGGCAGCCTCGGACCAGACGGGCCACCATCAGTCGACCTGTGTGTTTCTTTGCAACAGCAAGCGATGAACTGATCCCCCACCCCCCTTTTCTCATCCATCTTCCCCTGACTTGTTGCCACGGTAATGTTTGAGTGCTACAGACGAGGGACATCAGACAATAAGCTGCATATTAACCGGTTTTAAATTGGCCGTTGGGGGGTCGAGGAGTGACTGGAGAACAGGCAGCCCAGTCAAATTGATAGGATCAGAGTCCCTGACCTAAAAAAGTATGTCAGTCAACCGTGTCTCATCTGAGAATGATCTAAAAGGGAATAGGTGGGTGGAGTCAACGGACAGTGGGCCACCAGAGAATGCCTCGGCCGTCAATAGTAGCCAAACATTCCCATCAGACATCATGATCATAAAAAGGCATAATTTAACAGTCTGACTGCGTTGCTTTTATTAGCTGCTCTGAGCAGATGGCGGCGGGCCGCCTTTCATCCTCACTGTGCCAAGACAGTTTTCAGTCAGACAGAGGGAAGAGGATTAATAGAAATAAGTAGTGAACGGACCTCATAATGGATCTCATAATGAAGGATTAATAGCATATCCTCTCCCTCATACATCTCTATATTTGTGCACAGGACACCTCCTGGTGATTATGTGACCTGTAATTGGGTCCTAGATTCAGCCCAAAAGGAGCACACAGGGGGCTTTTGGCTGGCTTTCGGTAACACTGATCCATTTCTGGGCCTCGCTTCCCAGCTGCTTGATAACTCAAAAGTCCAGATCGCTAGGGCCATTTTTAGGCTTGAAAATCCATTCAGCCATTTTCGCACAGTGAGGTACGACCCAAACCAGATCACACCAGACACATATGGTTTCCAGTGGCCTTGTCACATCATGTGATTTTCTAATGGACTAACTTGAAATCAGACAGGAGATCTGATTACATCAGGGAAAAGGTTACGACTTCAGCTTTCTCCTCATATGTATATCATTCCTGTAAGACGAACAATGAAGGCATGGCACATTGCATAAGTGCTTTTAAAATGACGTGTTCCTATGAGAATGTGTCTGCTTAGAGCACCCCCGCCAGGTAAGAGAACATTCTTTTGTCCTTTTTTTTAATCCTTTTGGAATGGTAATTGGTAACATATTTTATTTCAAATTGAGACATTCAAAACTCTTATTTCCAACAAGGGTAGAATTTGGGAACCAAAACCCTACAATTTTGTTAAATATTTGTATTTCGCTTTTCTTTGCCTGCTGTTGCTCTGGCTCTGTAGTCACGTTGTTGATGTAGAACTGAATCAGAGCCCCACTGTTCCTAACATTCTAACAGTACTAAACATGTTTGTAGGACTAGTTTTGAAATTAAAGTGTATCTACTGTAGGTAGTTTACAATTTAGGTCTGTGCATATTTGTAAACAACAGCTGGTGCACGAAATCTAAGTAAGTCACTAGAATTTGCTCGCCTGAAATAGAGTATATTGTGATAAATTGAAGCCCACACTACTTGTCTAGAGATTTCTCAGCTATACTTTTCGTGGCTGTTTATTTACCATCATAGACAGATGCTGGCACTAAGACCGCACTCAGTCAGCTGTATAAGGAAACAAGCAAACAGGAAACCACTCACCCAGAGGCGACGCTCCTAGTGGCCGGAGACTTTAATGCAGGGAAACTTAAATCAGTTTTACCAAATCTTTATCAACATGTTAAATGTGCAACCGGAGGGGAAACAAATCTAGATCACCTGTACTCCACACATAGAGACGCGTACAAAGCTCTCCCTCGCCCTCCATTTGGTAAATCCGACCACAACTCTATCCTCCTCATTCCTGTTTACAAGCAAAAATGAAAGCAGGAAGCACCAGTGACTCGGTCTATAAAAAAGTGGTCAGATGAAGCAGATGCTAAACGACAGAACTGTTTTGCTATCACAGACTGGAACATGTTCTGGGATTCTTCCGATGACATTGAGGAATACACCACATCAGTCACTGGCTTTATCAATAAGTGCAACGAGGACGTCGTCCCCACAGTGACTGTACGTACATACCCTAACCAGAAGCCATGGATTACAGGCAACATTCGCACTGAGCTAAAGGGTAGAGCTGCCGCTTTCAAGGTGCGGGACTCTAACCCTGTTATTGTGGCCGGGTGGTGCCAAAATAGCCTATACCTCAACGTAACCAAGACTAAGGAGATGATTGTGGACTACAGGAAAAGTTCCACCGAGCACGTCCCCATTCTCATCGACGGGGCTGTTGTGGAGCAGGTTGAGAGCTTCAAATTCCTTGGTGTCCACATTAACAACAAACTAGATTGGTCCAAACACACCAAGACAGTCGTTAAGAGGACACGACAAAGCCTATTCCCCCTCAGGAAACTAAAAAGATTTGGCATGGGTCCTGAGATCCTCAAAAGGTTCTACAGCTGCAACATCGAGACCATCCTGACTGGTTGCATCACTGCCTGGTACGGTAATTGCTTGGCCTCCGACCGCAAGGTACTTCAGAGGGTAGTGTGTACGGCCCAGTACATCACTGGGGCAAAGCTGCCTGCCATCCAGGTCCTCTACACCAGGCGGTGTCAGAGGAAGACTCTAAAAATTGTCAAAGACCACAGCCACCCCAGTCATAGACTGTTCTCTGTACTACCGCATGGCAAGCGGTACCGGAGTGCCAAGTCTAGGACAAAAAGGCTTCTCAACAGTTTCTACCCCCAAGCCATAAGACTCCTAAACAGGTAACCAAATGGTTACCCGTACTATTTGCATGTTGTGCCTCCCTCCAACCCCTCCTTTACACTGCTGCTACTCTCTGTCTTATATGCATTGTCACTTTAACTATACATTTTTTTTAAAAAAGTACCTTTATTTTACTAGGCAAGTCAGTTAAGAACAAATTCTTATTTTCAATGACAGACTAGGAACAGTGGGTTAACTGCCTGTTCAGGGGCAGAACAACAGATTTGTACCTTGTCAGCTCAGGGATTTGAACTTGCAACCTTTCGGTTTCCAGTCCAACACTCTAACCACTAGGCTACCCTGCCGCCCCAATTCATGTACATACTACCTAAATTGGCCCCACCAAACAGTGCTCCCGCACATTGGCTAACCGGGCTATCTGCATTGTGTCCCACCACTCGCCAACCCCTCTTTTTACGCTTCTGCTACTCTCTGTTCATCATATATGCATAGTCACTTTAACGATACCTACATGTACATACTACCTCAATAAACCTGACTAGCAGGTGTCTGTATGTAGCCTTGCTACCCTTTTTTCAAATGTCGTTTTACTGTTGATTTATTTCTTTACTTACTTACTTACCTCCACACACACACACGCACACACACACACGCACACACACACCTTTTTTTCGCTCCATTGGTTAGAGCCTGTAAGTAAGCATTTCACTGTAAGGTTTACAAATGTTGTATTCGGCGCACGTGACAAATAAACTTTGATTTGATTTGATTCATCACCCAACGAAATTCTTACTTGCAGGTTCCTTCTCAACATTGCAACAACAAAAATAAATAATACAAGATAAGAATATGAAGATAAAGTAAATGTCAGGAGAATAGAATTGACATTTTAGCATACGGTGCATTCCGAAAGTATTCAGACACCCTTGACTTCCTCCCCCCCCCCCAAAAATTGCTTTATTCTAAAATAAATTAAATATTTTTTCCTCATCAATCTACACACAATACTCAATAATGACAAAGCAAAAACAGGATTTTCGAAATCTTTGCAAATGTATAAAAAATACAAAACATATCACATTTACATAAGTATTCAGAGCCTTTAAGCACTACTTTGTTGAAGCAACTTTGGCAGCGATTACATTGATCCATTCTTCCTCACTATCAGAGGGTATGATCCTAACTGCTCGATTAGGTTTTTTTTCGCCCATAGAATGTCCCTGTACACATTGCCTGTGAATGTCAGTGCAGGTCGAGCAGTCTGAGTATCTCCTTTCTGTATTTTTTATGGATAGCTCCATTATTGTGAGTTTGCAATGGGCTCAGGTTTTAGCAAATATGCACATTTATATACACCAACCAACTGTACCGCCGGTGATATTGGAGAGCATGCTGTATTATTGTTGTTCCCCTGACCTCTGACAATAGCTTGGCGTTTATAGTGTTCCAGGTGTTTCCAATTTGTACCGGATAGGATTCAGCTTTGGATAAAACTAAGCTTGACAAAATGTTTCAAATACATACAGTACTAGTCAAAAGTTTAGACTCATGCAAGGGTTTTTCTTTATTTGTACTATTTTATACATTGTAGAATAATAGAGAAGACATCAAAACTATGAAATAACACACATGGAATCATGTAGGAGAGTGTTGGAGTGCTGCATCAGATGACCTAGCCTGCACCATCACACAACCTCAATCCAATTGAGATGGTTTGGGATGAGTTGGACCGCAAAGTGAAGGAAAAGCAGCCAACAAGTGCTCAGCATGCGTGGGAACTCATTGAATACAGTTGGAAATGCATTCCAGGTGAAGCTGGTTGAGATGCCAAGAGTGTGCAAACGTGTCATCAAGGAAAAAGGTGGCTACTTTGAAGAATTTCAAATTTCAAATATATTTTCATTTGTTTAACACTTTATTGGTTACTACATGATTTCATATGTGTTATTTCATAGTTTGATGTCTTCACTATTATTCCACAATGTAGAAAATAGTACAAATAAAGAAACCCTTGAATGAGAAGGTGTGTCCAAACCTTTGACTGGTACTGTATTTGTAATATTACATTAGAAGTCTAACGATACACTGGTCTGAATCACTAGTACATGCCCAAGGTTTATAAGAGCCATGTTACTAACTAAGACTCTGGGCTAAAGATACAGCATAAGATTGTTCTAACGATGATCTTAATGCTACGAAGGCTCTGGGAAATGAGGCCCTGGTCTGTTGAGAATATGCTCGTGTGTCGTTTACCCAGCATTTGGACCTCTCTCTCTTCTGCAGCTGTTCACAAACACATTCAATTCCCACCTCATGAACATTTTAATTCCATCTTTCATTCTATCCCTAATTTATTAATCTATTATTCATGCCTTTATTCATGTTTGTATTCATGTTTGTTTGTTTTGTATCAAACACTATTACCTCAGTTATATCAATGCAACAATGTGATCACGAAGAATTCCATTCGCCTCTAGAGGCGTTGATGCCACAGTAGGCCTACATCATAAGGCTTTGGTTGATGAAAACACTTTTAATATTCTCAATATTAACATGATTTCACCAAAAGAAACATCATGTTTATTCTTGCACTAAATGGGACATGTGGAGGAGTAGAGGGTTATGCAGTAGAATCCATTAAAACTTCCACTATAATGATTACAAGGTATTGGATTAAAACTAGTGCTGTCAAACGTTAAAACACAATGAATCGAGTTAATCACAGGATTTGCCGTGATTAATCACTAATTCAGAATTTGCTCAAAGTTAGCTGTAATTTAAAAAAGAGAATCATACAAAACATTGCAAGAATATTGACGTCTTGATTTTGTCTAAATAACGATTAGCAAAATTAGGTACATTTAGAAAGCAGACGTTCTTTAATTAACCTCAATGGCAACTTGTTTGTACATGGCATTGTAGATTTTAGCAATATAGATTTCGTATTTTGGTTGTTTTCAGTGTATTTTCAATGCTTTCAAACAATGTGATTAATTGCGATTTAAAACAATGTGTGCACTAAAATTACAAAAAATTAACTGAAAGTTAATTGATTAACCTTGACTGCCCTTATTTTGAACCTTGATATATAATGGATTTGTAATGGATTTATTGGAATTTATGAGTAAAATCAGCAATCTCTTCTGACATGAGATTTAAATGAACCACCTCAAGATTTGGACAGTTGCCTTGATTTTCCAGAAAACAGTATTCCTATTATTTTAAAGTAACAGATACTCTTGAACTTGAACGTGCACAGTGATGGTGTAGGCTACTTTCTAAATGTAATCCATTACAGTTACTAGTTACGAGTCCAAAATTGTAAACAGTAACATAACATTTGGATTACCCAAACACAGTAACATAATCTGATTACTTCAATTTCTTGTAGATTACTTTCCCCTTAAGAGGCATTAGAAGCAGACTCAAATTAATATTATCAATTGACTGACATCTGTTGCAGGATAAATCAACGTTTGAGTTTACATAGCTGGCCATAAATGTATGTTACATTTTACTTTATGGCTTATGTAAGCTTCTTCTAACCCCATTGCTTTCTACTTCAGTACAGATAATAATATGATTAGGATATATCTTTACATTAAAGATATAGATTTCCAGTCATTACAATTATTTTAGTACCCCTTGATCTTCAACAATAGGACTTGGAATCATTGCTTTGAGTTAAAAAATAAATGATGCTCTAATGGAATGGTATGCTTTGTGCACTACCAAAAAGTGCTAATTGCAAGTTAAAAATGAATGCCGCAGGCCTATTGGTTATGTTTTTGTTGGTGACACTTTGATATCTCGATCATGTGCAGCTGTTTAAGGCCTAGATTCAATCAGATCAAGCGTTTACCCTTTAAGAACCAAACGGAGGCAAACAAAAACAAGAGCTTCTATTGGACAAATTCCAGTATATCCCTCCCCGTGTTGTTCCGTTTGCTTCCGCGTAAGAAACGTTTCACAATAGAATCGGCGTAATGAATACGCCCCTGATATTTTGCCGATGTAACTGTAACTGCGTTGGAGCTGCCCTTGATCAATGCCATGAAGCCACACCCATCCCAATTGCGTTAGAACTCCAGAGCGAGAAACTGTCGGCTATATAGAAATTATTGCACTCAAATAGAAAATCATTCAATTTAATACTGAGGATTTCTAACTGCTTAATCGAGGTGTAGATTACATCTTACATTTCAGTGTTCGAACTTGTAAATAAGGCTGCATGAGTTATCTTAATTCAGTAGAGTACAGTACGGCACAGTACAGTTTAATTTAGTAGAGTATATAAGTAAAGTACAGTAAAGTATGCTATACTACAGTGCAGTAAAGCATGCTATAGTACAGTATAGTTTCATTCAGTAGAGTACAGTACCATGCAATACAGTAGAGTTGAATTCCGTAGAGTACATTAGAGTAAAGTAGGGTAAAATACAGTACGCTATACTTTATTTTTCTCTACAGTATTCTAGTGTGCTCTACTGTATTGTAGTGTAATGTGCTGTACTCTACATTTTACTTTACTGTATACTGTAATGCACTGTGCTCTACTGTACTGTCCAAACCTGTGAAACATAGATGTCGACGATTGGTTCAGGCAAAATCAGAGTGGAAAACCTGGGTCAGTCGGATTTCTAACAGATACAGGGAGACAAATCCATCTTTCAGCAGGACAATAACCTAAAACACAAGGCCAAATATTCACTGGAGTTGCTTACCAAGACAATATTGAAGGTTCAATGGCCTAGTTATAGTTTTGATTTAAATCGGCTTGAAAATCTATAGCAAGACTTGAAAAAAGAAAAGTGTGCAAATATTGTACAATCCAGGTATGCAAAACTCTTAGAGACTTACCCAGAAAGACTCACAGCTGTAATCGCTGCCAAAGGTGATTCTAACATATATTGACTAAGGGGTGTGAATACTTATGTAAATAAGATATTAATAAAATGTTCAATAAATTTGCAAACATTTCTAAAAACATGTTTTCACTTTGTAGTTATGGGGTATTGTGTGTAGATGAGTGAGATTTGTATTTTATTCAATCTATTTTGAATTCAGGCTGTAACACAACAAAATGTGGAATAAGTCAAGGGGTATGAATACTTTCTGAAGGCACTGTAGAAATGAATGGTCATGCTCATGTTATGTCATCGCTTATGCAGGAATTGTCTGTGCCATTAGCGCATAGAATCTTCCAACTGACATGTCGCCCAAAATATCCCGCCACTCTCCTATGGATAACGTACAGGTCACATTTCATAACATTTCCTTTGGGGATTGAGCTGTTTCTTCCTCCCAACGTTTTGTTATCTCACTGAATGTACTGTACCTCAGTCCAATTCTGTAGCCGTCACCGTGCACACAAAGTATCACACAAAGTATCACACCAACCTGCAGTCAGCATCAGTCACTCAGTAGCTGGGTCAGATTAGTGGCAGGAAACAATTGTTGTTGTTTATTTGGGGTCATCATTATAAAACTTTGTTTCCTTTCTCTTGAATTGTTCACCTCTATCTGAAATATTGAGAGCCTCAGCATACCACCAGCAACATACCACCCTGCATATCACTGCTGGCTTGCTTCTGAAGCTAAGCAGGGGTGGTCCTGGTCAGACCCTGGATGGGAGGCCAGATGCTGCTGGAAGTGGTGTTGGAGGCCCAGTAGGAGGCACTCTTTCCTCTGGTCTAAAAAAAAATATCCCAATGCCCCAGGGCAGTGATTGGGGACACTGCCCTGTGTCGGTTGCCGTCTTTCGGATGGGATGTTAAACGGGTGTCCTGTCATTAAAGATCCCATGGCACTTATCGTAAGAGTAGGGGTGTTAACCCCGGTGTCCTGGCTAAATTCCCAATCTGGCTCTCAACCAGCACTGTCACCTAATAATCCCCAGTTTACAATTGGCTCATTCATCCCCCTCCTCTCCCCTGTAACTATTCCCCAGGTTGTTGCTGCAAATGAGAATGTGTTCTCAGTCAACTTACCTGGTAAAATAAAAAATAAATAAATTGAGTCTGTGAATCTTGTCTTCTGACAGTTACTGTATATCTTAAAAACGCACTCAATTTACTTGAGTAAGTGAGGTCGAGGAGAGAAAACATGCCTGATATGGAGCTAATGCAAATTTTATGAATAGGGAATTCAGCTTTTTGGACGAAAGTTAAATTATTGTGGTTGATGGTTTGGAGGCCCAACTCTTCATCTGCATGCCAACGAGACGAAATTAACTCAGATCGCGATGCATCAGACATCAAGCCCCGGGCTAAAAAGCTTTAGGGAAATATATTCATGATGTATTACAAGTCATCCATATGGCCTGTCATCCTAATACATCACTATGCCATCTGATCGATGTCGAGAGAGAGAGAACCACATCGGTCGTGGGGATTGTGGGGAGGGCTAACGGACAGACTGATAGGATGATATGAGAATGATATCTTCATAAGAGGATTTGTTAGATTAGGTTACTCACGAGCGGTAATGACGAGGGAATACCGCAATGTCACATGACCTCAGACCGTATGACATTAATGAGCATGGATCATCTCGCCTCTAAGCCTCAAAAACCCAGAGGGCAGGGATGAAGACATTAATACCAAAGGGCACGGGAGAGAGCACTGGAAGATCTGATGAGTCATTGCTTGGGATGTAGGTTGGATGTTGGCTATCTTAAGATGGATACAGTCAATGAGGGAGTTTTATTAAGATATAACGGGGTGCACCGGGCTGTGACCCATGACGTGAAAAAAGCAGTGAGGGGGGAGCGCTCTTCGAAAATTGAACAGTAATCTGCGCCACCTGGTCATATTGTCAACAAGGCAGCATGGTGCATCTTTCATAAACACATAACATGTTTTCCCCATAAATTATATGTTAGAATTTGCGAACCAGTTTTTTTATTGGGAAGGCAGATAAAGTACAAACAGTGCATTCTGAAAGTATTCAGACTCCTTGACTTTTTACACATTTTGTTACGTTACAGCCTTATTCTAAAATGTATTAAATTGGGCTTTTTCCTCATCAAGCTACACACAATACCCCATAATGGCAAAGCAAAAACTGGTTTTTAGAATGTTTTACATTTATTTAGAAAAAAAAGGGAAAAAATGAAATATCACATTTAAATAAGTATTCAACCCTTTACTCAGTACTTTGTTGAAGCACCTTTGGCAGCGATTACAACCTTGAGTCTTCTTGGGTATGACGCTACAAGCTTGGCACACCTGTATTTGGGGAGTTTCTCCCATTCTTCTCTGCAGATCTTCTCAAGCTCAATCAGGTTGGATGGGGAATGTTGCTGCACATCCATTTTCAGGTCTCTCCAGAGATGTTCGATTGGGTTCAAGTCCAGGCTCTGGCTGGGCCACTCAAGGACATTCAGAGACGTGTCCCTAAGCAACTCCTACATTGTCTTGGCTGTGTGCTTGCAGTTGTTGTCCTGTTAGAAGGTGAACCTTCACCCCTGTCTGAGATCCTGAGCGCTCTGGAGCAGGTTTTCATCAAGGATCTCTCTGTACATTGCTCCGTATCTTTCCCTCCATCCTGACTAGTCACCCAGTCTCTGCCACTGAAAAACATCCCAACAGCATGATGTTGCCACCACAAGGCTTCACTGTAGGGATGGTGCCAGGTTTCCTCCAGATGTGATGCTTGGTATTCCGGCCAAATAGTTCAATCTTGGTTTCATTAGACCAAAGAATCTTGTTTCTCATGGTCTGAGAGTCTTTGGGTGCTTTTTAGCAAACTCCAAGCGGGCTTTCATGTGCCTTTTACTGAGGAGTGGCTTCCGTCTGGCCACTTTACCAAATAGGTCTGACTGTTGGAGTGCTACAGATGTTTGTCCTTCTGGAAGGCTCTCCTATCTCCACAGAGGAACTCTGGAGCTCTGTCAGAGTGACCATTGGGTTCTTGGTCACCTCCCTGACCAAGGCCCTTCTCCCCCAATTGCTCAGTTTGGTGAGCTAGCCAGCTCTAGGAAGAGTCTTGGTGGTTCCAAACCTTTAAGAATGATGGAGGCCACTGTGTTCTTGTGGACCTTCAATCCTGCAAAAATATGTTGGTACCCTTCCTCAGATCTGTGCCTCAACACAATCCTGTCTCGAAGCTGTACGGACAATTCTTTCAACCTCATGCCTTGGGTTTTTCTCTTGACATACATTGTCAACTGTGGAACCTTATATAGATAGACTGGTGTGTGCCTTTCCAAATCATGTCCAATCAATTAAGTGTACTACAGGTGGACTCCAATCAAGGATGATAAATGTTAACAGGATGCATCTCAGCTCAATTTCGTGTTTCATAGCAAAGGGTCTGAATACCTATGTAATTAAGGTATTTCTGTTTTTATTTTTCATGAATTTGCAAAGATTTAGAAAATCCTGTTTCGCTTTGTCATTATGGGTTATTGTGTTTAGATTGATGATTTTAGTATAAGGCTGTATCATAACAAAATGTGGAAAAAGTCAAAGGGTCTGAATATTTTCCAAATGCACTGTATGAGTTTTTGTCACGAGAGCAAACACTTTTGCATCATTACTCCACGTGCTTAACATACGTCACTTTGTTTTGAGGCAACTTTGCCATTGGCTGCTTGGCATCAGAAAACTGATTAAAGTCCAGTACCACTCCATAAAGCTCATTCTCACTAGATAAAAAATTGGAGGATAAAATTAAGAAGGAGCTGTCTAGTTCCTACCTAATATTTAATACCTAAAAATGCTTTCCTTCTCTCCGTAACCCACCACCTCAAATTCCCTTTCCCCTTAAAAAAGTCCTAAAAAACAACATTGTACAAAAGAGAACATGCTTAAGCGATGTATACATCATTCTATAGACAATTAGATGCATCCCCAGTCAGTCAGGTATTCAAGGGTTTGTGTTTTCTGTGGGATCACAGCGTGCAGTTCAAACAGCAGCAATGCTAAATCCCACAAACATTGAAAATCCCACCCCAGAGGGATCAATTAAAAACCATGATGCATAATCTGTCAGAGCAAAAGGAGAGAAAAAATCTGGATATTCATGAAGAGAAAAGGGAGAGAGATTTAAAAAGTTTGCTGTCGCTCCCTCTTTCAAAAGAGAGACCCCGAGAAAATGGCACCTTAGCAGAATGTTAAGCAGTGGAGAACAAACAAACAGTACTCTGACTGATATAAACACCAGTCGACACTTTCCTCCAAAACGGACCATTGGATTTGCATATTGGCAGCCTTGGGTTGTTTGTACAGCCAGACAGATGTGGATGACATGAGGAAACGAGGAAGACTTTAGACTTAGATCGTTTTCCAAAGGCAGAGTTGGTTGTTGTTTTGCCATGATGTATTTATAATATATTATGTATATTTACAACCAATTAGTTTACCTTGAGAAATGACCCCTCCAAACTGCTTATTGTTTGTACTGTGAATCAACGGATGGTTTCAAGCTCCTGGTTTGTCTTTGAGAACCCTTGATTCAGGAATGAGCTCCAACTCTATGAGCTACTGCATGTGTTGTATCAGGGGTCTTAAAGGTACAATACAGATTGAAGTTAGTTGATAATTGTTTACCTTACATTTAGGCTGTATAGTTTGTGTACAATATGTATACATTTCTGTATGGTTGAGGGCCAATTGCTTTTAAATACAAGTAAAACTAAATGCATGCTCTTCAACCGATCATTGCCTGCACCTGCCTGCATGTCCAACATCACTACTCTGGACGGCTCTGACTTAGAATATGTGGACAACTACAAATACTGTACGTAGGTGTCTGGTTAGACTGTAAACTCTCCTTCCAGACTCACATCAAACATCTCCAATCCAAAGTTAAATCTAGAATTGGCTTCCTATTTCTCAACAAAGCATCCTTCACTCATGCTGCCAAACATACCCTTGTAAAACTGACCAACCTACTGAAATAGCCTCCAATACCCTACTCAATAAATGTGATGCAGTCTATCACAATGCCATCCGTTTTGTCACCAAAGCCCCATATACTACCCACCACTGCAACATGTATGCTCTCGTTGGCTGGCCCTCGCTTCATACTCGTCGCCAAACCCGCTCCAGGTCATCTACAAGACCCTGCTAGGTAAAGTACCCCCTTATCTCAGCTCGCTGGTCACCATAGCAGCACCCACATGTAGCACGCGCTCCAGCATATCTCTCTGGTCACCCCCAAAACCAATTCTTCCTTTGGCCGCCTCTCCTTCCAGTTCTCTGCTGCCAATAACTGGAACGAACTACAAAAATCTCTGAAACTGGAAACACTTATCTCCCTCACTAGCTTTAAGCACCAGCTGTCAGAGCAGCTTACAGATTACTGCACCTGTACATAGCCCATCTCTAATTTAGCCCAAACAATTACCTCTCCCCCTACTGTATTTATTTATTTACTTTGCACCCCATTATTTCTATCTCTACCTTGCACATTCTTCCACTGCAAATCTACCATTCCAGTGTTCTACTTGCTATATTGTATTTACTTCGCCACCATGGCCTTTTTTTTTGCCTTTACCTCCCTTATCTCATCTCATTTGCTCACATTATATATAGACTTATTTTTCTACTGTATTATTGACTGTGTGTTTGTTTTACTCCATGTAAATCTGTGTTGTTGTATGTGTCAAACTGCTTTGCTTTATCTTGGCCAGGTCGCAATTGTAAATGAGAACTTGTTCTCAACTTGCTTACCTGGTTAAATAAAAAAAATAATATGTATACATTACTTACCTCATTAAACCACAAAATCCTTTGTTTTAGGATACCAAACCTTTCAAACAAATGTCGTAAAAAGCTTATGGGTTTGCTCACAAGAACCCCTAAAGCCAAAAGGTTATGCATTTTCGATTTTTTTACGTGGTGTAATGCCACTTCAAGAATGTGGCATTATGACTTTTTAATGACAGCGGGTAACGACTTTGAGATAGAAGACGTTGACTTGAGCAAACTAAGTCCAATGTTACAGGATCCATATTAGGAAATTGTCAGTTGTCAGCCAAAACTTATGCCATACTTATTCCATACAAGGTACACTATTGCAAGAAACTACTGTCAGGGGCCATTCTAAGATTTATTTAGTAGGGTGGCAAAGGGGGGACCGAAAACCATTCATGGGTGGCCATGGGAAATCAGCAAATTGTAACACAAACCGTGTTGAAAATTTGCCTCAACTACGATCCATTGTTTTGAATAACTATTTCAACTGTTAATTGGTATCTGCCCTAATGTATTCAAATATATCCATTTGAAAATAAACATAAGGAACATATTCAAGTCAGATACATCATGTTCAGTGGTAATGAATTTTAGGCCTAGCTGATTTAGGCCTAATGCACTTGTATACAATTTAAACGCTCTAAAATCCTATTAGGAGAACAGCAAAAACAAGCAAGAAATGACTTGGCCATTATCACCTTGGCTGTGTAGTGCAGCTTTGTATTGCTAGGGTAAAAAACAAAATGTGCACCCGGGGAGGCAGAAACCCTGGACTACAGCACCTGCTCCCCATCAGTGATTCCACGGGGATTCTCAGGCTAATTCAGTCGACTCTGAAGTGTGCTAACGGATAAAGAGCAGTGATTGTGGTGGTACCAGTTTGAGGGGTGGATGGCGTGGATATGAGCTTGTGTCTACAATGATGAAGGGATGCTGTAGCTTGGTTATGTAGGTTATGGCAGCATGTGGAGGCCAATATGAATAGGAACCAATAAATAATAGGGCCCTCTGCTGTTGGAATGAATGTGCAATCTCATACTATGGAGATATTTGACTGTCATGAAGGTGACCCATTTTAAAACAGTGTACAGCTATAAAAACAGCAGGGAGTGAAATAGTGTAGACATCTTGAACGACGGAAGCCACACGCTGAAATAACCTAACACACCCACATTCCTCAAAAATGAGCATAACAGCTTTCACACCTTTCATAGAGAGTCTACTGAAGACAAATTAAATACCATTGTCCGAAAGGAAAATAGAAAAGGAACCCCAATTGGGATATATAGAGAGCTGCATTTCAACAGTCTCTCTCAAGCCTTTAAAATCATTCTGATTACTGCAGTTCTGCTGTTGCAAACATGTTACTTTGTCGATAATCTCATTCTTATCGACGGTGTACAGAGAAAGCAATATGTTCCTTTTCTCCACAGCTTTGCCTTGTGTCGTGAAGCAGCCTGGTGCATCTCAAATCATGAATATTTGGATAATTTTTTTCTACCAGGTTGTCCCATTGAGATTCAAATATCTATTTTTCAAGGGACACCTGGCAGTATCCACATTTCACTTCCCATTCAGCGACATTAAGGCGAGAGAACAAGGTCAGGACATACGGTCACGGGCCCCGGCACTGACATCTGTGGGAGGGAGCGGTCGGCGGGCACAGTTGGCACTCGCCACAGTCAGCTGTGTGAATCGAAGATCTCCCATGTCACCCCAGAACGCCACCACTGGGAGGTGGTGCAATTCCAAAGAGGCTACTAACTGTCACTTCATCACAATATCACAGGTCCAACACACAAGCTGTTCCTGGCCAACACCTGTGCTCTCTCAGTGCAGGAGGACAGCGATGGGCAGAATCATTGCCGTGCAATATTGGGAGTGCTCAAGATGATTCTGAAAGTCTGAAGTCTCCTTTTTCCCCCCAATGAAGCTAGAGGAATGAGGACTCACTCGGGTCACTGAGCTCACACATTGTTTCGACACAGAAGTAACCGTTATGGTGTCAGCAGAGGGTGATTAGAGGTGTGAGAACCAGGGGCCTCATTTATCAATCATGCGTAGGCACAAATATGTGTGTAAACCATGCATGGGATCACTTCCACGCAAAGTGTGAGATTGATCAATATGAACGTTTGCTTGAGAGTGTGCGTAAATTTACGCACAGCCATGACCATGAGTAAGGACAGTGACATGTGGAGGAACAAGGGAAGCTTAGCCTAGTGAACGGGGGAAAAATACTGAACAAAAATATTCTGAACAATAATATAAACGCAACATGCAACAATTTCAACCATTTTACTGAGTTACAGTTCATATGAGGAAATTAGTTAATTGAAATCAATTCATTAGGCCCTGATCTATGGATTTCACATGACTGGGAATATAGATGTGCATCTGTTGGTCACAGATACCTCTAGAAAAATGTATGGGAGAGGATCAGAAAACCAGTCAGTATCTGGTGTGACCACCATTTTCCTCATGCAGCAAGACACATCTCCTTCGAATAGAGTTGATCAGGCTGTTGATTGTGGCCTGTGGAATGTTGTCCCACTCCTCTTCAATGGCTGTGTGAAGTTGCTGGATATTGGACGATCGATAAAATGCATTTGTGTTCATTTGTCCGTAGCTTATGCCTGCCCATACTATGGGGCACTATGTTCACAACGCTGATATCAGCAAACCGCTCGCCCACACAACTCCATACACATGGTCTGCGGTTGTGAGTCCGGTTGGATGTCCTGCCAAATTCTCTAAAACAACGTTGAAGGTGGCTTATGGTGAGAAATTAACATTCAATTATCTGGCAACAGCTCTGGTGTAACAAAACTTCACATTTTAGAGTGACCTTTTATTGTCCCCAGCAAGAGGTGCAACTGTGTAATGATCATGCTGTTTAATCAGCTTCTTGATATACCACAACTGTCAGATGGATGGATTATCGTGGCAAAGGAGATATGCTCACTAGCAGGGATGTAAACTAATTTGTGCACAAGAGAGAAATAAGATTTTTGTGCGTATGAAACATTTCTGGGATCTTTTACATGTCACATTAATATTTTTTTTCAGTGTATATGTTGAAAATGTGTGAAAGTATTTATTTGTATTTCCATTGTGAATTCATGCATCTATATCTTGACAGGCGATATCATATATTTTGACTACATCAGTGCATTTGTTATGATAATAATACATATAAAGTACAGATATTTGTTAAATTAGAGGCACGTGTGAAAGTGGAACCATTTATGAAATGCTATAAAAGACTGAGATAATGTGAAATTGTTTGAGAATGTAAGGAATGACGCTGGGGAATAGAAGCAGGTGCGGGGAGTTGACACTTAATTAGGAACGGACATGCAACAGGACAGGAACCGCGTCAGAACTGGGAAACACAAAGACAGTTGACAAACAATGCAGCAATGGGGAACTGACAAATATAGTGGGGGTAATAAACAGGTGGTTGAGTCCAGGTGAGTCCAACGCCGAGACATGCCTAGCGCCGAGACATGGGCGCTGGGCAAGCCGGCTGGGGGTAACCTCCCCTCTAACAGGCAGGGGCGTGGGAGCCTGGTGAGCCGGCTGAGGCATAGGAGACTGACCGACGTGACCAACAAAACAAGAACTCATGGGCCGGCTGGACGAACAAGACCTGACGATCCAGCTGAGACCCGATGTGGGATGGGCACGTTCTGAGCCAACCGGGGCACGGAAACCTCTCGATCCAGCCTGACAAGCTGTCTAGGCACCCCCGGTTCCGGCGGCGGCAACCCAGGACCAACGTCACAACCAACCAAAACGCCAGTACTCCCCGATGCTTTGTGCGATGACTGCTGCATTCTGTAAGGAATGCTGGAGAATATAAGCAGGTATGGGGAGTATAAACAGGTGATTGAGTGAGTCCAGGTGAGTCCAATATTGCTGAAGTGCGTGACGAGGGAAGGCAGGTGTGCGTAAATGATGGTGGCAGGAGGGCGTGATGCAGGGCAGCCTGGCGCCCTCGAGCGCCAGGGGGGAAGAGTGGGAGCAGGCATGACAGAGAGGCTGATCTTGCTCTGTTGGAAGATTTGGCACATGCCAAAGAGAGCGCGTTTTTAGAGACAGGTTGGAATTTTTGCAGAAAGTACAGTTTGGCTCATCATATATTGTTTCCCAAAGCTAATCTTATAGGATTTAAGAGGATTTGTGAGGATTTAAGACCTCCTTTAGAAAGACAAACACATGCCATTCCAAGTGCTATCTACCCTCAGTTTTTTGGCAACGGACACTTTTCAGCGGGAGATTGCCGGCGGGAGATTGCCGATCGGCGTCTCACAGACAGCGATGAGCCAATGTTTTGGATGCAATCAGCAAAACAAACTGTAACATACAATTTCCATACACCATCGCACCACAGGTTGAAGTCAAGAGGGGTTTCTTTGACAACAATGTGTTCCCAAATACAAATAGAATAATAGAATGCACCCCACATAATCATAAAAGCACCATCCCAAAATGAGTTCAACTCTGTGAACAGAAAATGCTTCCACTCTTAATGTGCATGTGATGCTTAAAAGATGCTGCTGAATGCCGTTCATGGCTATACGCCTGTAGGACTGAGCTGCTACGAGTTCCCTGCCGGTAACTGTTATCAGCACCTCACAACACTAATGTTACTAAGGGGCCCGGACATCTGCCCATCCTCTTGTCTATACAGGTCACACAACACAAGCAGTGACAGAGAGCAATATCTCTATCTCTGCCCATCAACAACTGGACTCAATAACATCTTTCTGGACCTGTGGGATGGTGTGCGTGCACATTTGTATATTGATCTTAATAGTTAGGTACTATTGTTGTATGCTGCCTTTGTGTATAGCTGTATTGTAATACATGCAGGTAGCATATACATCTTCATACAGTCCTTCCCTTGGTAATACCGAGGGTAGTGTCAGGGAGTCACAAACCAGTTAAACACATAGAGCCGAGTCGCTGTCTTTCACTACTCCTTTAAAAGTATATTTGAAGCTAAAGCAACTAATTGTCTTAACGGTCCTCTCTTTGTAGCTACGTTTTTATTTTCACAACTGACTGTGCTTAACTGACTGAGCTTAATTAACCATTTTGGTTGTACTCTAGCACCTCTATTTCAGACTCTGAAATGTTTTTTTTTTCTTCGCTTTTTTTGGTTGCGACATCGTATTTCATGCTACGGCGTTGTATATTCTCCACAGACTCTAAAGGGATGATTTTGACCATATGATTAATTATGTGCATTTCAAAATTAATCTAGAGGCTGAGAACAATTCGTATTTATTTATGGTTATCATCTAGATGTATGTATGACGCAGGTAGGATGGTTTGATAGATCACACTTTTTCTATAGGTGTACGAACATTCTAAATTATTTTCATAAGTAGTATTTTAGAATAGTTTCTACGCAATATTGATAAATGAGGCCCCAGGACCTCTGCCTTGCTAGCACGTGACCGCCCTCCTGAAGTGTCTTACCAGTTAGTGGGGAAACTTCAGGTTGAAGAGGAAGTTTCACACATCTCCATGTAATACATTCACCCCTCAAACTTACTCAACATCGCAACTGTAGATCCGGGTCACCACACCAGTGTAAAGGGTATCATGCTGCTTGCTTAGCGAGTACTACCTCCTCCTGATTCAGTTCACACCGAGTTTCGAACCCATGACCTCTGCCTTGCTAGCGCACGTGACCACCCTCCTGAAGCGTCTTTCAAGTCGGCGCCACACATAAAAGCTAGCAAATCACTGGCACAAGTGTGGACATTTCAGGCTGTGGAGTAAGTTTCACACATCCCCATGTGCTACACTGGCAACATACAGTAGCAAAACACAGATTTTGATATTGCTAAATTTCGTATACACATTTAAGCCAAACATAACAACACGGCTGGTCTTGCCTCAAATGTTTACATTAAATAATGGTGCCATCCAGGGCAACAAAAACAAATGTCATTGGTAGCCCTGGTGCACCACATGAAATGTAGAATCACCAGAAAATACTTTTTAAAATTGAGATACAGCATTTATTGGGCCTTTATAAATTCTAGCTAGTTTTGAAGCACATGTTCTACCCTAGAAACTAATATGTAACACTGTAAAGACATCTGCTTATTATAAAAGCTAAAATGTTGACACGAATCCCTGTCATTGAAATTACAAAGTCACCTGTGTAAAAGCACACGTTTCCTAATGAGGTGCATTCAATTGGAAATTGTACATTGTCTCTTGTTATGGTTTGTGATGACCACATGCAAGACGTCTGTCATTCATTCCTTGCTATGATCATTGATTTCCTGAAGAAGCTATCCCTTTTCCTTTATTTCTGTGCCCCTAAATGTTTGGATATACTGGTAAAGTTAGCCAGCTTACCAATGAGGTTTAGTTTAGTTTATTCGGATTCCCATTAGCTACTGCACATGCAGCAGCTATTCTTCCTGGGGCCCACATACAATGTACAAATACATGATAAAGTACAGAACAGTTATAGACAAGAACAACATAAGATATTCAAATAAACATTCCAACACTTTTTTAAAGATGAATGGAAATGAAAAATTGCAGTCCACATTGTTCTAACTGCATTTCTTCAATATGGAAACACATTGTTAAACATAGGCATACTGGACATGGGCAACATAGTCAATAAGCAAGATTAAATTCACTAGGTACTAACAAGACAGTGTACAGCTAAGGCCGAACAAGACAGTGTATAGCCTAATTCGAATCAACTTTGAATAAAAACTAAACAACGACTTGTTTTAAATAGGCTGTCTAAATACAGGTACAGGTACCATAACTGCTCCCCGTGGGCGTATAATACATACAAGGCAACTTGGACTTTTCACAGGAGCTGGATAAAGATACAATATAAAGATAAAGCGGGAATGTCCACTCACCGTTATAGTGTTGTGGTAATGGTTGGCTTTTGCTGAACTCTGAAAATGGCAGGAAATGTCAAGGTAATATGTGACGGACATTCTGAACTAAACAATGAAAAACAACTGCTGTAAATACACAAAGGTTAGCTGCTGATGGTTATATGATTAAGTGACCTTAGTGGTGAGGAAAGAACTTGTGTTGAATTAATGGTTTATAAAACCCTGTGACATTTCAAGGTAACAGTGCTATTTGAGACCTATTCAAAGTAAAGCTGCGCACATATTTTCTAAGATACAGTAAGTTAAAAACCTCTTCCCGCAAAGTAGAAAAGCATGTTTGAATCACTATGCAGTCATTTAATTTTGTTAGAAAATGTGATGTTGTTCAGTGCATGAATCCAAAAGTGATTTTCTGACAGTACAAGAAGTATTTGAATGCACTAAACCTACTACTTTTAATAATGAAGCACATTCGAAAAATATATTGTAGTGGCATCTACAATGCATTATAGGAATGTGGTGGGTACTTTCCTGGAGATTACATTTTAAGGACGCTAGTTTAGAGTGATGGAGAATGACTGTGTGATGTGATATTATGTGTCTTCTTTTCTTCATAATGCACCTTCGCCTTCTTCCCCATCGATTGTGGCCAAAGGAGGTTGTCATTAAGTCAATTCTTCCCAGAATAGAAATGGTTTGTGTATGAATGCTCCTTGCCCCTACTATCAATGGAAGCAGCACCAATGAAATGAATAAGGGGGAAACAACCAAGATGTAAACACATTCTAATCATATTAACTAAGTCCTGTCTGGGCAAAATCAGCTATTTGTCACTGAAGAAGAGAATATCAAGAAGACTGATATTCCAACTCTGAACTCCATGCGGGAGATGGTGGGTCTCTAACAGAATCTTAATCCCGAGCACCTTTTATTTTATTTCCTTTTATATGGACACTGGAGATGAAGCGTCTGGGTGATGGTGACAGTGTTGCCAAGCCTCTCAACCTATCTATTTGCGGTGGCCTAGAGTGGGTGCCACCCAGTGATCAGATGCTTTTAACAGACATGGAATAAGATTCATGGCTTCTGGCAATGGAGAGATAAGAGAGATACATTTAACCCTGATCAATGTCTCTCTACCTCTCTATCTAGCTGCAAGTCTCTGTTCTGTCATCTGTTAATCATATGCCTGCACATAACTGGGAATAAGAATTTGTTCCTCCACTTTGGATGGCCTTTGTGAGTGAATACTAATATTCAAACTGAAAATATGGAAATATCTTAGTGTGTTAAGAAATGTGTTGGTGTGACTTAGTGCTTCTATTTCTATGGGTGACATGTCCATTCATGATCACGCAAGTCAGATGACCTTTGTCGTGACAGAGGTATCCGTTTGCATTATGACTGTACTGATGCTGCATAACAACCTTCCTATAGCATGGTAGACTACATTTAATAGTGAAACGGTCATGTTCATGTCATGGTGAAGTGTCAAATGAAGTGTTATCGAACATGAGGCCATAACAATGAAGTCCACCACCTCCATTAAAGTACCACCAAATAAAAACAAATATATTGAGCTCAGCACACATTGGACATATTCAAATTGAACATGAAACTCAGGTGAACTTCATCACTCCTGCAATGATCACATTTTGATCTCCGGCGACTGACGTTTGTGCTCTTGAGTCATCTCATATGGTGTTTTTGGAGCAGTGAATTTATCAATGTGGTGATGATCGAGGAAGAACCAGGTTCATTCAGTAGAACTCTTCTGCCACCAAGTGGGGGAGGACACACACACGACACACACAGACACGCACACATACACACATGCTCACACAGTCACACACTATGCAGACCTGCACACAATGACATGACAGTAAACGGACTTCAAAGCAACAACTTATTTTGTGGAATCTTTGTACAAATTGAACCTTTTCAACTTTTAATACAACCAGTGTTAAACAACAGCTAAACGAACCTGGCACAGTGTATCTGGGGTCACCCCGCCTCACGGTGGGTAGAACAATGGAAAGCTGAAAGTATATAGCACCTTTTGTCTCGCACTTAAAACTTCCATGTTCATCTTGTACTGCCGAGGTACAATTCAGCCCTTGACAGCCCTTCTTTTTAATTAGCACGTCCCAGGGGCCCCCTTATCAGTGATGGACTATTCTCTTAATGAGCTGTTATTAAGCAGTTTCTCTCCGGGCTGATAGTCTCCCAGCCACCTATGGCACGGGCTGATTAGAACCAACCTCGGCTAATTCCTATTCCCTTACGCTCCAGTGAACTTGAGCTCCTTCCCGACCATTATTTTACATTTTACTCGGGTTAAAAAACTGCGCCGAGATAGTCACAATAAAAAAAAGAGAGGAAAAAAAATGTAGTTTGATGAAGTCAAAAGTATAAAGGCTTTTTCTGCTCTGTATCAATCCCTCAGCTCATCAGACTCACTCCTGTGGAATGATGATCTGGTGTAGTTAAAGGTGGAAATTGAAAAAAAGAATCAAATAAACATATTTTGGGTCAGAGAAGGTAATCTAAAGGTAGATTATACTTTGAATAACTGTATATGTAGGACGTTTGTGAATAGGAAAATTATTTAAGGTGCACAGTAGGCCTAAGCAGTAGTAGGACACTGAACTGCCCACAAAGAGATATGCCTCTTCTGGTTTACTGTATTCCAAATAAAGTGCTGCCTTTTTTACTGTAGCGTCAAAACGGAATATTAAGACACAAGAATGAATCCACAACCCGGATGGAACAGACACAATCTCTGCAATGGATTCAAAGTCATGGTTTGACGGAGAGAGAAAATAAGTGTGATCTATTTTGCAATGACATGGACATCTATCCCAAAAAACATACTGTCAATCAGATCAAACATGAAAAATAACGAGATCACCAAAACTTTTGAGGTAAAAAAACACAACTAGATTCTTCCCCATTCAATACTAAATTGCCCTGATTGAGCTTGACCATTACAGACTCAACAAAACTTTTTTAGAGTCCCGAGGATTAGGGCCTGGCCTGAGAAAGCAGAATGTCCAGACCTGCCGACTTGTTGAATTAGAAATTGTAATCCAAATCAAGGTTAGAGATTGCTGTTATGATCTCCAGAAGCAGTTTTTTTCGTCATAGGAAACGATGGTGGAGACATTATGTCCGTGCTTCTACACCTACATTGCTTGCTGTTTGGGGTTTTAGACTGAGTTTCTATACAGCACTTTGAGATATCAGCTGATGTAAGAAGGGCTATATAAATAAATGTGATTTTATTTGATTTGATTATGTACATAAAAAGTTCAGATCAGCGTAAAAAAATACACAAAATAGCAGAATTGGTCAGGATCCCGTAAAACGGCTGCTATCCACTGCAGCGTCATCTTAATGTTCCATGACACACTCTCGCAATTGAACGAGCGTAGACGCTAACCATCATTTGAGGTGATTTATAAACCAGATAAGAAGTATGTGTCGAGTCTTGCTCACGCTGACCCTAGTGAACCAGAAGTGTGTCTAAGATAACCAGTCGGATATTCGTGACATGGGGATGCTGGAGCAAGCTAAATTCAGTTCATCTCAATATATTCAGTTGCTGCAGCTACAGTTGCTGTGGCATTACCAATACTTCCACATCTACCACTTTATCAGCTTCTCACACTGTTGCCACAAATAGAACCACTACTAAGCCCATTCTGTACATATGCAGTGTTGCCTGTGCACAGTGCCGCTTTTTTAGAATCAATGTCTTTCGTATGTTCTAGTAATCCAGCTTCAGCATGCTGTCTCCAACACCGGTCCCGAAGAGCCACTGGGTGGGCATGCTTTTGTTATAGCCCAGCACAAACAACTGTTTCAAATATTTCTAAATACTTCTACATAGGTCCACAGACGATGCAATCTCAACCACACTGCACACTGCCCTAACCCACCTGGACAAGAGGAATACCTATGTGAGAATGCTGTTCATCGACTACAGCTCGGCATTCAACACCATAGTAGCCTCCAAGCTCGTCATCAAGCTCGAGACCCTGGGTCTCGACCCCGCCCTGTGCAACTGGGTACTGGACTTCCTGACGGGCCGCCCCCAGGTGGTGAGGGTAGGCAACAACATCTCCTCCCCGCTGATCCTCAACACGGGGGCCCCACAAGGGTGCGTTCTGAGCCCTCTCCTGTACTCCCTGTTCACCCACGACTGCGTGGCCACGCACGCCTCCAACTCAATCATCAAGTTTGCGGACGACACAACAGTGGTAGGCTTGATTACCAACAACGACGAGACGGCCTACAGGGAGGAGGTGAGGGCCCTCGGAGTGTGGTGTCAGGAAAATAACCTCACACTCAACGTCAACAAAACTAAGGAGATGATTGTGGACTTCAGGAAACAGCAGAGGGAACACCCCCCTATCCACATCGATGGAACAGTAGTGGAGAGGGTAGCAAGTTTTAAGTTCCTCGGCATACACATCACAGACAAACTGAATTGGTCCACTCACACTGACAGCGTCGTGAAGAAGGCGCAGCAGCGCCTCTTCAACCTCAGGAGGCTGAAGAAATTCGGCTTGTCACCAAAAGCACTCACAAACTTCTACAGATGCACAATCGAGAGCATCCTGGCGGGCTGTATCACCGCCTGGTACGGCAACTGCTCCGCCATCAACCGTAAGGCTCTCCAGAGGGTAGTGAGGTCTGCACAACGCATCACCGGGGGCAAACTACCTGCCCTCCAGGACACCTACACCACCCGATGTTACAGGAAGGCCATAAAGATCATCAAGGACATCAACCACCCGAACCACTGCCTGTTCACCCCGCTATCATCCAGAAGGCGAGGTCAGTACAGGTGCATCAAAGCTGGGACCGAGAGACTGAAAAACAGCTTCTATCTCAAGGCCATCAGACTGTTAAACAGCCACCACTAACATTGAGTGGCTGCTGCCAACACACTGTCATTGACACTGACCCAACTCCAGCCACTTTAATAATTGGAATTGATGGGAAATGATGTAAATATATCACTAGCCACTTTAAACAATGCTACCTTATATAATGTTACTTACCATACATTCATCTCATATGCATACGTATATACTGTACTCTACATCATCGACTGCATCCTTATGTAATACATGTATCACTAGCCACTTTAACTATGCCACTTTGTTTACTTTGTCTACATACTCATCTCATATGTATATACTGTACTCGATACCATGTACTGTATGCTGCTCTGTACCATCACTCATTCATATATCCTTATGTACATATTCTTTATCCCCTTACACTGTGTATAAGACAGTAGTTTTGGAATTGTTAGTTAGATTACTTGTTGGTTATCACTGCATTGTCGGAACTAGAAGCACAAGCATTTCGCTACACTCGCATTAACATCTGCTAACCATGTGTATGTGACAAATAAAATTTTATTTGATTTTATTTTGATTTGATTTACATTAATGTGGAAGGTACCATGATTGCGGATAATCCTGAATTAAACGTGAAATATTAAGAGTGAGAAAGTTAGATGCACAAATATCATACTCCCCAAAAAACTAACCTCCCCTGGTACTGTTACTGTGAGAGGTTAGCATGCCATTGTGGGTATGGTATTTGTGTGTCTGTAACGTTACTCTTCATCACGATTCATTCCGGACTATCCGTAAACACAGTAACATCTACATTAATGTAGAAGTGTTTATAAATATATTCTGTTCTTCTTTACAATAAAAGTGACTCAAAAATGACACAATTCATTATTTACTATTCATTTCTATTGGGCACAAAATAATCTGAAACACAACCAAAACAAACAGCAAATGCATCCAACAAGTTTGTCGTCACAAGCTTGATGTAATCATTTGCATGCTAGAAATACTTTTGACTACTTTAATACACCTATAAGTGAATTTGTCCCAATACGTTTGATCCCCTAAAATGGAGGGATGATGTACAATAAGTGTTTCTAAACGGTTCACCCGATATGAAAATACCCTCAAATTAAAGCTGACAGTATGCACTTTAACCTCATAGTCATTGTACCATTGTACCAAGTGCTGGAGTACTGACATACTTGTGGAGCTCACTGTGTGATCCACATACACCACTGATGTTATTCACAATTGTCACGGTCTTTTGTGGAATTAACGGACTAAGGCGCAGCATGCATAGAGTTCCACGTTTAATTAAAGAAACTCACCAAAACAATACAGAACAAAATGCAAATGCAGTGCACACTGGCAAATGCAGTGCACACTGGCAACTACGCACAAACAAACAAGATCCCACAAAAAGGGTCCGGGTGGGCATCCAAAGTCGGAGGCGGCTCCGGTGCGGGGTGAAGTAGCCACTCCACTCGCGGATACGTCGGCTTCGGATCATCGCCGGAGGCCTCGGACCGTGAAATGTCTTCGGAAGCTCCGGACCGTGAAACGTTGTCGAAAGCTCCGGATCGTGGATCATCGCCGGAGGAACCGGACTGTGGATCGTTGCCGGAAGAAGTGGATCATCGCCGGGGACTCCGGACCGTGGATCATCACTGGAGGCTCTGGACTGGGAACCCTCGCTGGAGGCTCTGGACTGAGAACCCTCGCAGGAGGCTCTGGATCAGGAACCCTCACAGGAGGCTCTGGACCGGGAACCCTCGCAGGAGGTTCTGGACCGAAGGCCATAGTTGGAGGTTCCGGACCGTGAATTATCGTTGGAGGTTCCGGACCGTGGACCGTCATTGGAGGTTCCAGACCGTGGACCATCGTTGGAAGCTCCGGACTGGGAATCGTCGCCGGAAGCTCCGGACTGGGAATCGTCGCCGGAAGCTCTTGACTGGGGACCGTCGCTGGAAGCGCTGGACTGGGGAGGCACACTGGAGGTCTGATGCGTGGGGCGGGCACAGGTGGCGCCAGACTGGTAACACGCACTTCAGGGCGAGTGCGGGGAGCAGGCACAGGACGCACCTGACTGGGAAGGCGCACTTGAGAGAGAGTGCGAGGAGCAGGCACAGGACGTACCTGACTGGGAACACGCACTTCAAGGAGAGTTTGTGGAACAGGCACAGGACGTAGCGGACTGGGAAGGCGCACTTGAGGAAGAGTGTGAGGAGCAGGCACAGGACGTACCTGACTGGGAACACACACGTCAAGGAGAGTGCTTGGAGCAGGAACAGGACATACCTAACTGGGAATGCGCACTGGAGACACGGTGCGTAGAACCGGCACAAGACTTAATGGGCCGTGGAGGCGCACTGGAGGTCTGTAGCGTAAAACTGGCACAACTTGTCCTGGACAGATGACAACCTTCGCACGGCAAGTGTGAGGAGTTGGCACAGGACGTACCGGGCTGTGGAGGCGCACTGGAGACATGGTGCATAAACCGGCACAGGACGTACTGGGCCGTGGAGGCGCACTGGAGGTCTGGAGCGTAGAGCTGGCACAACGTGTCCTGGACAGGTGACAACCTTCGCACCTTGGCACAGGACGTACCGGGCTGTGGGTGTATAGAACCAGCACACATTGTACCGGAACGATGACACTCTCAAAGCTCAGTGCGGAGAGCTAGCACAGGTGGCATCGGACGGCTAACACGCTCCTCAGGGCGACTATCTTTCCTCTCCAGCCAAACCAACAGCTCTCTCTCATCACTCTCCTCAACTTTCGCCAACCACTCCTCGCTCAATCTATCCCAATATTCTTCCTCGGTCTCTGACTCACCCCTCAGCGTTGCCGACCACCTAGTGTGCCACCCTAAAGAAATTCACTGCACGCTGCTGTTGTGGTGGGATCTTCTGTCACGGTCGTTTGTAGAATTGACGGACCAAGGCACAGCGTGCGTAGAGTTCCACATGTTTAATTAAAGAAACTCACCAAAACAATACAGAACAAAAGAAGTCAAATGCAGTGCACACTGGCAACTACACACAAATAAACAAGATCTCACAAAAACCCAGTGGAAAAAGACTGATTGGGGATCATATTTAGGCAGAGACAACGATAAACAGCTGCCTCTGATTGGGAACCATACCAGGTCAACATAGACAAATAATAACCTAGATAAACCACCCTAGTCACACCCCAACCTAACCACCATAGAGAATAAAAGGATCTCTATGGTCAGGGCGTGACAACAATGGCTATTTTTTAACATGTAACCAATACAGTGGTTACAATTCTGAACATGCAATGACGATGAGTCCACTACTGAATATGCAAATTGCAGTGAACACATGCATACATCTGAATGGCTGAATACATTAATACTGAACTAAATCTTTGCATATTTCAAGTGAAAGAGAATATGGTTTCTTCATACAACTGAGAGAGAACAGACGGTTCTCATGATAATGACAATTGTCTTTTCTAAACATAGTCTGAAGATTAAGCTGATGAGCCACAAGAAAAGGTGTGCGTGTGCGCAAGTTATCCATCTTTTCTGTATCCCACTTTCTGAATACCTTGGAGAAGCCAAATCTACTAAAAAGCCAAAGCCAAACTCCAATATCTGTAGTCCCACTAGGGTTGGCTAGAGAACAAGTCTTTCCCAGAGTGTTTGAAAAGTCACAAATGGTCTAAATGGGTTTACCATGCCATTGAACTGAGTGAATGGTGCTGACGGCCTGATGGCAGTGCCTTTAAAATGCTCTCGTCTCGCAGCTCCTGCACTCCAGTCACTCTCTGTGCTCAATACAGGGCCTTTTAACCACAACGGATCTGTCAAAACAACCTTATTCGCCGGGCCATTTGGACGGCTTGGCCTCCGCGGGATCCGTCAAGTCGGATTCAGGCAACACCGCGCTCGATAGCATCAATCGATTGGAATTTACAGTGAACACCTGAAACAGGCCGTCTACGGGATTGCCCACAGTGTTCAGTGTTGCCTTTCCCTTCTCAGAATTGAACCACATGAAAGGGTACTGCAGGCGCCACAGCCTTGCAAGCTTCAGCGAACTTGGATTGCTGCAGTGGTGGCAATTTAATGGCAATTTCGAGCATACTGTATTTGAATGGGAAATGGCTTTTTCCCACATCAGATGGACAGGAGTGGGGGGGGCTCTTAACAATAGGGGAATACGGGGACACTGTATGTGAGGCCTTCCGATGTGCTCTCTCGCAATGATTGAAAAAAATGTGGGATGGGGTGTGTGTGTGTAGTGGTGCGAACATGTGAATGTTGCTTCAAGTTGACACGACAGATTCCAGTGAAATATCTTTTGCGAGAGTGAAATGTACACAAACAATACAGTACATGAAATAGTTTTTGTGTACTCAGTTCACGAGTCATTGATTCCGATAGTTCAAGGCAGACAATGACCCATCTGCCTCCGTTCTCAAGACATGTGATTGCGTCATCTCCTTATTTATTTATTTATATGCAACATAAACAAACAATTGAGAACGTGTTGAAGTGACAAAATTCAGTTACCGTACAGGACCAATTCAAATTTCTCAAGTCCCCTCAAATGGCGCCCTTCTTTCCTTCCCAAACTGAAGCGATCCCTGATTTGAAACAATTAGGCCTAGTGAAAGCAAGCATTGTAAAACCTCACTTTAAAAAAATCCAACATATTCGATCACTGATCTCCTTTAATCTATCCAACACAACCTGTCCAGCATATCCGATCACTGATCTCAAGAAGGAAGGAAGCCTTCCAAATTATTCCACAGTAGCTGATTTAAGTTTATCCTATAAGCACGCTGCCACCGCACTGCCAAAGGCCATGTCCATATTTACATCTGCTGAGTGACAGGATGATGCATGTGTCATTAGGACATAGGGAGACAGGCAGATATCCCCCATTAAACAGAGCGATTCCACCAGGCTTATAGTGATCAGGGATGATAATGGCAAACATGTGGGGACGAGTATCTATACGTTCCATTAACCCTCCGCTCAACCTTAAACTCTCTATACCGCATACCAATGCCGGTTGCTAAGTTACCAAAGGTAGGATAGATTCTCAGCTGTGCAAATGGGTTGAAGACGTTGTTCTATTTTAATTCCTGCACAGTACTCTCTGTTCTTGACAATGAAGTAGCATATAGAGAATAAAATGCCTCAGCTTGTGAGTTGTGGACGGCTGCAGGGGAAAGGGTTACAGAGGCAGTGTGGAGTTTATGACTTGGTAAAATAGGAGGATTTGTGTTAAACAATTATTCACTTGTCTCTGTGTGAATGGCCTTTAAAATGCTTAAAGGAGTAAATAGTAGTAGTAGTAGTTGTAGTAGCAGTAGTAGTAGTAGTAGTAGTAGTAGTAGTAGTAGTAGTAGTAGTAGTGGTAGTAGTAGTAGTAGTAGTAGTAGTAGTAGTAGTGGTAGTAGTAGTAGTAGTGGGTAAAGGAGAAGCAGCCAAGTATTAGAAATGGTAGCGGCCAAGTGGTAGCGATTTTTAGTATTAGTAGCTGCAGCCTCATAGTAGTAGTAGTTTTAGTAGTACTAGTACCAGCAGCAACAGTAGTAGTTTTTTTTTTGTATGATAATGCTAAACCAATTGAGCTTAAATAATTTCCTCTGCCATTCTAAAACCACATGAGCTACGGTAGTCACACATCCGGACAAAATAACTCATCGCTGAAGTAGCTTAATTATTCAAGCTTAAGTTCAATTTCCATTCAAGCCATATCTCACTGCCTTACAGCAGCCCACAACATGTTGTTGACCCAAAATTGATGTGAAGTCCTTTTCCGACCCACAAAGATCAAAACATTTAACACATTACTGAGTACAAACTATTCTGCAACAAACAGTGATGTGGAAAGGACAGGTCAACACATGGAAATGTTAATGGAATTATCAATATGCTCAACATAATAGTCCATAGTATAGCAGAGGTGGAAGGTATTTTCCAGGTTCTAACTACTTTCCCCGTGGGAGGTCAACAGTATTTTCCAGTAGTAAAGCTATTAACATTTAGATGATAGGGCTGACACAGTTCATTTCTCATCCACATTCTAGGCCGTATACTGGGCCTTACCTATGCATTTTTAAGGCCCCTTGGGGACAGTTTTTCTTCACATTCAATTCAGATTAAAAAGTGATTGTGTTGAGTTATGTTATGTTATGCAAACCCTGTTTCAAATTGTATTGGAAATCTTTCAGATGTTTTGAATATTTGGTTGAGCTTGCCCTGTTAGTAGTACAAAGGTTTTACAGCAATGAAAGAAATTAATGAAATAATAAATAAAATGATGTCTGCAGATATTTCTGCAAAGTACAGAGCTTGCATAAACAAATCAAAATAAACAGTCAATTTAATATTAACATTTAAATGTTTTCCCCTGCCAGGAAAGTCAGTGAGAGCCAACAGCACCCCCCTGGGTCTGCCTGCAGGTGGCGATATGACCACATTTTCCAGTTGAATCACTGTTGAGAGTATTGTAGATGTGCCAACCAACCATATGCATTAATTATTGTAATATTCAGAAGCTCCATGTACTATTCTGTGTTGTAGCTGTCATTTGAAATTACATTGTAGGTTATATTGTTCCCTGAAAACTCAGATTATAGTCTGTTAAAATGTCTATTTGCCAAGTAGGCCCACATATTTCTTGATATTTTAAAATGTAGATTGTCCCCTTTGTATTTATGTATAAGACCATGGCCACCCACACAGCTCATTCTTAAAAAACAACTAATGACAAACTGACTGAATGTAGTTGTGGAACAAAGCATTGTATGAACTAGGAAGAAATGCATCATCCCAACAACTATTTACAAGGGTGGCAAACGTCAAGTTATTTTTAGTTCACGGAGAAGCTCACTATAATAGTGTGCGCTAATGCTCCGCTACTCATATTCATTCATCCATAACATAATAAGAGAGGAAAACACAGGGATCACCCTCTCTTTCCCTTTCGCTTGGTTTATCACTCAGCCAGACCTCTACTTCACAGCCTACAGTACAACCCGAGAGGATTAAAAGCCCTGGTATTAGGCATTAACCCAGCTTTAGGAAGAAGCAGCAGTGAAGACCAGGCAGAGGTCTTGGATTTACCCCCTCAGAAAGCAAGCAGGAAGGAGTGGAAACTGGAGAGGACACAGAGTAAGGGCTTAATGTTACCCCTCCAAAGTCACCCAAATGGGCATGTACCCATTGACAGCCTGGAGAGAGAAGTTCTCCGTCTCAAATGGCACCCTATTCCCTATAGTGCACTACCTTTGACTGGGGCCCATGGGGCTCTGGCCAAAAGTAGTGCACTGTATTAGGAATAAGGTGCCATTTGGGATGTAGTCAAGGAAAGAAGAGGAGACATGACCTGGGGAATACATTTTCTTCTCGGAATGCCTACTTGCTATTCCTCAGTAAATCACTGAGGCATAACTCACTGCCATCCAGGACCTCAAAAAATTGTCGAAGACTCCAGCCACCCAAGCCACAGACTGTTCTCTCTGCTACCGCACGGCAAGCGGTACCAGTGCACCAAGTCTGGAACAAACAGGACCCTGCACAGCTTCTACCCACAAGCTATACAACTTCTAAACAAGACTGCTTAACAGCTAATAAAATGGCTGATCCTTTTTTGCACTAACTCTCTTGCACTGACTCACACACACACACACACACACACACACACACACACACACACACACACACACACACACACACACACACACACACACACACACACACACACACACACACACACACACACACACACACACACACACACACACACACACACACACACACAGCACTCATTGGATGTTGTCCATCCAATCATAGAATAAGGATCAGAGAATGAACCTAGTGTGTTGTATTGGGATTGTGCCACAGAGCATTATGAGGGTTGGTGAGCATCTTGGTGACGTTGTTGGTTAGAGGTGAAGAGTGATAGTTGAGCATTTTTGGGATATTATTAAATTCAAATTCATTTTTTCTTTCAAATTACAGGAGATGGAGGAGGTATATTATAAATAGTTGTCTTGGTTTTATCTTTATTTTTGTGTCCAGTTAGTGCAATTTATATACATTTGCTACCAATGCGAGTGTGCAGTTTTGTCCACCAGAATGGTCAATGCTGCCAAAAATGTTGTGGACTTTTTATTTGAGAACCCATTTCATTCTCTGGGATACACGGAAAAGGTGCGAATTAAAAACGAGGGTCAACCTTTGCTTGAGATCAGTTTCTTGATGAAAAGGTGAGGGCGTTCAATACAAACTGGTATCAAAAGATGAACTGGTTAACAGGGAGCCTTTCATCGACCTGTATCGCTGGCTTTGCCTGCTTTTTGGAAAGTCGAAGTCTTGGTCAGAGGGTGGGTACTGTGACCTGAAGAACATTGATCGTTCAGCTAAACGACAAAAATAAAAGCAGGGAGAATTTTAGGGGAAAAAGCTGCATCGATAATGACGAAGGTCTGTGTATTCAAAGTGGCTTATCACCACCACTGCATTTTTTGGCATGCAAGAATTTGGTTTTACACTATGGGACACGACGAGAGGGAAAGCCAACAAGGGCAACTACAATGACCTTGCAGAGGTAATTGCACGTTACATTTGCTTTACTTGCTGAACATATTGAGCATTCGACTGTCTTTTTTGGGATGTCAAAAACAACTCCGAATGATTTGAACGCTTCCATCGCATCATCCATTCAAAGATAGATTAAAGAGAGAGTTTGACGCAGCACATTATTTTCACCTGCGCTTAAGTAGGCTTTCCACTTTCCTCTGGTATTTATTTAGCAAAGATGATAACGCATAATCACTCCGGATAGACACAAGCAAAATCACATGACATAAATGTAACAGCAGCCTAGGCTACACCTAAACAGTGTAGACTTGACTGCTGTATGGGATGAAAATGAGACTATTTTTTCAGTCTGATAAACTGTAGGCTACTAGTTAGAGCAGCTGCATATAGCCTATGCACCCTGTCCATCTGGTCAGGGTAAACTAATTGGTAACATTATGTATTTATTGTCCATTTGTGTATTAGGAGAAAATGTGAATGTGATCAAATGTGGTTAATATTCCAAATTGGGCTGTCTAGGCTGCCTATACGTCTTTAATTATTAACTGGAATTATTCAATCAACATAATAGTGATGACAGATGTGAGTAGATTTTTTATGAGGCCTACTGTACAGTTGCATAGGCCTGCATGATGCAAACATGCATGAAACAAACTCAGCCCTGTTAGTTCTGTTGTCTATCAGTTGTTGTCTATGTGTCTGGGTAGAGGAAATCCCCCTCCTAATCTAGTTTAAATATATTTACATTAACAAATATAAGGTAGCTGGAGTTTGGCAGGGTTTTCATTCCCGCCCAAGACCAGGAATTTTTCAGGGTTTTTTAAAAACCATGTGACCTGATTAGGAAAAACTGGTCCCATGATAGCCTATATAAAACATTTTTACAACTGATCACTGTCATGCCTTATAGGGTCCAGAGTTTTCCTAGATAGGTTAACATATAAGGAATAACTCCAGGCCCCAGGGGGTAAAAATTGCCCCACCGCTCTGGGACCTGTGGTGCCACCAGTCTGCTTGCAGTTGTCAGTTATCGTCGGGTATGTGAATGATCAGGGATTTATTCAGGAACGTTTCAGGGGTTACTTTGATGTGTCAAGTGGGCAAAATGCACCTCAGTCTGTGTTTGACTTTATGAATTTTGAGATGTCTTAGTTTAACTTCATAGAGAAACTCGTTGTCCAAACCTACAATGGCGCAGCTGTATTTGTATTTGTAGGCAAGGCAGCATCTACTCTTCCTAGGGTCCGGGCAAAATTAAGGCATTTATGCAATTGTAACATCATTACAAAACATTAATTACAGAATTCACAACACACTAAGTGTGTACACTCAGGCCCATACTCCACTACCACATATCTACAATGTAAAATCCATGTGTACGTGTGTGAATAGTGTGTATGTTATCATGTGTGCGTATGCATGTGTCACAGTCCCCGCTCTTCCATAAGGTGTATTTTTGACTGCTTTTAAAATCTGTTTCTACTGCTTGTATCAGTTACCTGATGTGGAACAGAGTTCCAAGTAGTCATGGCTCTATATTGTACTGTGTGCCTTCCATAGTCTGTTCTGGGGACTGCGAAGAGACCTCTGGTGGCATGTCTTGTGGGGTATGCATGGATGTCCGAACTGTGGGCTGGCATTTTAAACAGCCAGTTCGGTACATACAACTTGTCAACACCTCTGACAAAAACAAGTAATGATGAAGTCAATCTCTCTTCCACTTTGAGCCATGAGAGATTGACATGCATGTCATTAATGTTAGCTCTCCGTGTACTTTTAAGGGCCAGGGGTGCTGCCCTGTTCTGAGCCAACAGCAATTTTCCAAAGTCCTTCTTTGTGGCACCTGACCACACCACTGAACAGTAGTCTAGGTGCGACAAAACCAGAGCCAGTAGGATCTGCCTTGTTGATAGTGATGTTAAGAAGGCAGAGCAGTGCTTTATTATGGACATACTTCTCCCCATCTTAGTTACTGTTGTATCAATATGTTTTGACCATGACAGTTTACAATCCAGGGTTACTCCAAGCAGTTTTAGTCACCTCAATTTGCTCAATTTCCACATGATTCATTACGAGATGTAGTTGAGGTTTAGGGTTTAGTGAATGATCTGTCCCAAAAACAATGCTTTAAGTGGGAATATTTTTGACTAACTTATTCCTTGCTACCCATTCTGAAACTAACTGCAGGTCTTTGTTAAGTGTTGCATTCATTTCAGTCGCTGTAGTAGCTGACTTATATAGTGTTGAGTCATTTGTATACATAGACACACTGGCCTTACTCAAAGCCAGTGGCATGTCGTTAGTAAAGATTGAAAAAAGCAAGGGGCCTAAACAGCTACCCTGGGAAATTCCTGATTCTACCTGGATTATGTTTGAGAGGCTTCCATTAAAGAACACCCTCTGTGTTCTGTTAGACAAGTAACTCCTTATTTTAATTATAGCAGGGGGTGTAATGCCATAACACATATGTTTTTTCCAGCAGCAGACTATTATCAATAATGTCAAAAGCTGCAATGAAGTCTAACAAGACATCCATCCACAATCATTTTATCATCAATTTCTCTCAGCCAATCATCAGTCAAGTGCTGTGCTTGTTGAGTGTCCTTCCCAATATGCGTGCTGAAAGTTTGTGGTCAGTTTGTTTACTGTGAAATAGCATTGTATCTGGTCCCAAAAATGTTTTCCAGCAGTTTTCTAAGGGTTGGTAAAAGGCTGATTTAGTCAGGTATTCAAATCACAACACAGATAAGAATGAGAAATAAAAGTAACAATAGCGAGACTATTTACAGGGGGTACCGGTACAGAGTCAATGTGCGGTGGTAACGGTTAGTTATTAAAGTGACTAGGTGTGCGACAATGCTGTACTGGGCCGTTCACACTACCCTCGGTAGTACCTTGCGGTCAGAGGCCGGGCAGTTGCCATACCAGGCAGTGATGCAAACAGTCAGGATGCTGTCGATGGTGCAGCTGTAGAACCTTTTGAGGATCTGAGGACCCATGCCAAATATTTTCAGTCTCCTGATTGGAAATAGGTTTTGTCATGCCCACTTCATGACTGTCTTGGTGTGCTTGGACCATGTTAGTCTGTTGGTGATGTGGACAGCGCTCAACCTGCTCCACTGCAGCCCCGTTGATGAGAATGCTCTGTCCTCTTTTTCCTGTAGTCCACAATCATCTCCTCTTTCTTGATCACGTTGAAGGCGAGGTTGTTGCCCGGGCACCACATGGCCAGGTCTCTGACCTCCTCCCTATAGGCTGTCTCATCTCTGTCGGTGATCAGGCCTACCCCTGTTGTGTCATCTGCAAACTTAATGATGGTATTGGAGTTGTGCCTGGCCATGTAGTCATGAGTGAACAGGGAGTGCAGGAGGGGACTGAGCACGCACCCCTGAGGGGCCCCTGTGTTGAGGATCAGCATGGCATATGTGTTGTTACCTAACCTTACTACCTGGGGGCGGCCCGTCAGGAAGTCCAGGATCCAGTTGCAGAGGGAGGTGTTTAGTCCCAGGGTCCTTAGCTTATTGATGAGCTTTGAAGGCACTATGGTGTTGACCGCTGAGCTGTAGTCATAGGTGTTCACATAGGTGTTCACATAGGTGTTCCTTTTGTCCAGGTGGGAAAGGGCAGTGTGGAGTGCAATAGAGATTGAATCATCTGTGGATCTGTTTGGGCGGTATGCAAATTGGATTGGGTCTAGGGTTTCTGGGATAATGGTGTTGATGTGAGCCATGACCAGCCTTTCAAAGCATTTCATGGCTACAGACGTGAGTGCTACGTGTCGGTAATCATTTAGGCAGATTACCTCAGTGTTCTTGGGCCCAGGCACTATGGTGGTCTGCTTAAAACATGTTGGTATTACAGACCTCTAAATGAGGTAGAAAGAAGGGTACATGGGTGGGTTAGAGCTGGAAGGCAGAGAGTGGAATGAAGCATAAGGCAGGAGTCAGAATCTATCCCACTGTAGACAAGTGTATGTGGCGAAGTTAGTTTTTGTTCCAGCCAAGCGATAGCACATCTGATTTTACTCATCAACTGGTCATAGTCTTCAATCAAGCCATTGATTGAGCAAAAGCCCGAACAAAAGCCCGCATCCACATTGACCCTTGCATGGTAAGATTGCCCATCCTCAATCAGGACTTTGATTAGGAGAGTCAGGTGTGTCACTGCTTGCCTGGCACAAACGCCTGCACCTCACCAGCCCTCACAGGATACTGTATGATTGCCCAAACCTGATCTACAGGAAACAGATAGGGGCATATGAACATTTCATACACAGCCAATGCATCCCAAATGGCACCCTACTCCCTATGTAGTGCACTACTTTTGACCGGGGCCCATAGGAGTGGCATAAGTATAATATAATAATATATGTCATATAGCAGACGCTTGTATCCAAAGCAACTGACAGTCATTTGAGCATGCATTTTACATAGGGTTGGCCCTGGGAATCTAGACCACAATCCTGGTGTTGCAAGCGCCATGCCACAGAATCCATCCTTCTGAAGGCAGGGGAGTAAATGTGGGCATATTGTGAAGCTGCCATTAACCATAAATATCTCCAGAGATAAGGGAGGTCTGGACTGAATCTGTGTTTGTATCTGACTACTGAAAGCCTGTCACAAGAGTTGTACATGCTACTGGGCTGCAATTATTAATTGGATGTCCGTAGAGGGATGTGACAGTAAAACAAGGCTGTCTTAGTTAAGTGAAGATCTGTAAGAGAAGGTATAGTACCATATGTACCCCTCTAATAAAAAGAGGACTGGGCTACAATTGCAGCTAGGACTATTTAGGTATATCTATAGAAAGGCAGACAGTGGGGGACGGTGTAGAATAACTTAAAGCTGCCATATATAGAAATATCTCCATTTCCTGGTTCAAAAATTCGAAATAGATTTAAGTTTAAGTGACACAGCAAGCAATGTTTTGTGTAAAGAATCATTGTACCATCGAAACCACAATTAAATATATTTTAAATAACCAAACATATATGTTTCTGTTGCAAAATTGCTGTTTGAAGCTGATGTACAAAACAAAAAGTAAAAAGAAGTAAAAACAGTGCACATAGAACAGATCTACCGCTTATCAAACATGCTTTCAATGAGAATGACAGATCTATAACTTGCATTTCTATTGGAAATCAGTTGTACACAAACATTCCTAATGGATCTCTTAGAGAAAATGACTATTAACTTATTATGGCTGCAGGGGCACTATTGAGTAGCTTGGATGAAAGGTGCCCAGAGGTGCCAGAGGAAACAGCCTGCTCCTCAGTCTCATTTGCTAATATATGCATATTATTACTAGTATTTGATAGACAACACTCTGAAGTTTCTGAAACTGTTTGAACGATGTCTGTGAGTATAACATAACTCATATGGCAGGCAAAAACCTGAGAAGGAATCCAAACAGGAAGTGAGAAATCTGAGGCTGGTATATTTTTAAACCAGTCCCTTTTGAAATCCCTGTTAGATATAAATGAATTCACTTCCTAGGACTTCCACTACATGTCAACCGTCTTTAGAAATTTGAATGAGGCTTCTGCTGTGAAGTGGGGCTGAATAAGAACAGAATGCATCAGACTACTGGCAGAGTGCCAGTTCCAGGTCATGCGCAAAGCACATGATATCTTCCTGCGTTCCGTTCATCCTCTAGACACAAAGCAATTCTCCGGTTGGAACTTTATTGAAGCTATATGTTAAAAACATCCTAATGATTGATTCTGTAGTTAGTTTGAAATGTTTCTTCGACCTGTAATTTAACTTTTTGAAGTTTTTGTCCGAATAAACTGTTGACCATTTGGATAGGTGCACCAAAATTTGCTAACAAAAGTAGCTAATTGGACATAAATAATGGACACTATTGAACAAATCAAGCATTTATTGTGAACCTGGGATTCCTGGGAGACTTTCTGATGAAGATCATCAAAGGTAAGGGAATATTTAGCATGTAAATTATGGTTATAGTTGACTCCACCATGGCGGCTATGCGACTATTATTCTGAGCGCCGTCTCAGATTATTGCATGGTTTTATTTTTCCGTTTTTTTGACACAGCGGTTGCATTAAGGAGAGGTATATCTATAATTCCATGTGTATAACTTGTGTTATCATCTACATTTATGATGAGTATTTCTGTTGAATCGATGTGGCTATGCAAAATCACTGGATGTTTTTGGAACTAGTGAATGTAATGCGCCAATGTAAACTCAGATTTTTTTATATAAATATGAACATTATCAAACACAACATACATGTATAGTGTAACATGAAGTCCTATGAGTGTCATCTGCTGAAGATTATCAAAGGTTAGTGATTAATTTTATCTCTATTTGTGCTTTTTTTCTCTCTTTGGCTGGTAAAATTGGCTGTGTATTTTAGTGAGTTGTTGGTGACCTAACATAATAATTTGTGGTGCTTTCCCCGTAAATCCTATTTGGAATCAGACACTGTGGTGGGATTAACAAGACTGCCTTGAAAACGATATAAGATACATGTATGTTTGAGGAATTTTAATTATGAGATTTCTGTTCTTTTGAATATGGTGCCCTGTACTTTCACTGGTTGTCATATCGCTCCCGTTAATGGGATTGCATCCATAAGAAGTTTTAACCAATAAAAAGGTTGCAGAGAGAAGAAAATACAGCATAGGCCTGGGAGGGGTGACGTTTGGGATTTCACATAACAGGGATCGAGCCATATGGCTTTACTAATCTCTCTAAATAAGTGCAGGGGACTAGTTTAAACCATAGGAAGTCTGAAAAGAGGAGATGGGAAGCCATAAGACTGCATATACCTCTCTAAATAAGTGAAGGGGACTACTTTCTTAATCCATATTAAGGCTAAATAGAGAAGATGTGGCATAAGGCTGTAATAACGCCTCAAAATATGTGACACAGCACACACCTGCATCAATCATGGAGAGTCTAGATCGAAAGCGGCTGACAGGCAAGTAATAGGGCAACATGACAGAATAAAATAGAACACATGATATGATGTGACACAGCTGTATTAACCCCTCGACAAGTAACGTGGCACACAGGAAAGTATCAATCCACTGACCATGCAGAGTCAGGTAAAAGAGTCACAAGACCTGCCTAGTTTAAATAAAGGTTAAATAAATAAAAATGAATATAAAAAAGTTCAACAAGGAATAGGGCCATAGAAATTTAAGTAACATGGAGAATCTGTTTCAATTCAAGGAACATTGAGAATCTGCATCAATTCAAGGAATATCAACAATATAGATCTAAAATTTTGACAAAGAATATGACCATATATCAACCCTTCTAAATAACAGGACAATAACAGGCGGTGTTCGCCTTAGCAATCTCACTAGGATAAAGACCTCCTCCATTCCTGCCATTATTGAAAGAGATCGTGATACCTCACATCTCAAAATAGGGCTACTTAATGTTAGATCCCTTACTTCAAAGGCAGTTATAGCCAATGAACTAATCACTGATCATAATCTTGATGTGATTGGCCTGACTGAAACATGGCTTAAGCCTGATGAATTTACTGTGTTAAGAGGCCTCACCTCCTGGTTACACTAGTGACCATATCCCCCGTGCATCTTGCAAAGGCGAAGGTGTTGCTAACATTTACGATAGCAAATTTCTTTTGAGCTTCTAGTCATGAAATGTATGCAGCCTACTCAATCACTTTTTATAGCTACTGTTTACAGGCCTCCTGGGCCATATACAGCGTTCCTCATTGAGTTCCCTGAATTCCTATCGGACCTTGTAGTCATAGCAGATAATATTCTAATTTTTGGTGACTTTAATATTCACATGGAAAAGTCCACAGACCCACTCCAAAAGATTTTCGGAGCCATCATCGACTCAGTGGGTTTTGTCCAACATGCCTCTGGACCTACTCACTGTCACAGTCATACCTTGGACCAAGTTTTGTCCCATGGAATAAATGTTGTGGATCTTAATGTTTTTCTTCATAATCCTGGACTATCGGACCACCATTTTATTACGTTTGCAATTGCAACAAATAATCTGCTCAGGGGCCTCCCGGGTGCTCAGGGGCCTCCCGGGTGGCGCAGTGGTCAAGGGTGCTGTACTGCAGCGCCAGCTGCGCCACCAGAGACTCTGGGTTCACGCCCAGGCTCTGCCGTAAACCGGCTGCGACAGGGAGGTCCGTGGGGCGACAATTGGCCTAGCGTCGTCTGGGGTTGTCTCATCGCCTACCAGGTGTTTCCTCCGACACATTGGTGCGGCTGGCTTCCGGGTTGGATGCGCACTGTTTTAAGAAGCAGTGCGGATTGGTTGGGTTGTGTATCGGAGGACGCATGACTTTCAACCTTCGTCTCTCCCGAGCCCGTACAGGAGTTGCTCGGGAGAGCCCGTACAAGATAGTAGCTACTAAAAACCGTTTTAGACACCACTATTGTTTTCACTATATATTTTACCTCTTGGGGATGTCATTCGAAAACATAATGTTAACTTTCACTGCTATGCGGATGACACACAGCTGTACATTTCAATGAAACATGGTGAAGCCCCAAAATTGCTCTCGCTAGAAGCCTGTCTTTCAGACATAAGGAAGTGACTGGCTGCAAACGTTCTACTTTTAAACTTGGACAAAACAGAGATGCTTGTTCTACGTCCCAAGAAACAAAGAAATCTTCTGTTGAATCTGACAATTAATCTTAATGGTTGTACAGTCATCTCAAATAAAACTGAAGGACCTCCGCGTTACTCTGGACCCTGATCTCTCTTTTGACGAACATATCAAGACTGTTTCAAGGACAGCTTTTTTCCATCTACGTAACTTTGCAAAAAATCTGAAACTTTCTGTTCAGAAATTATGCAGAAAAATGCATCCATGCTTTTGTTACTTCTAGGTTAGACTACTGCAATGCTCTGCTTTCCCGGCTACCCGGATAAAGCACTAAATAAACTTCAGTTAGTGCTAAATACGGCTGCTAGAACCAAAAAATTTGATCATATTACTCCAGTGCTAGCCTCCCAATTTATAAGCAAACAGCTGGGGGCAGGGCTTTCTCCTATAGAGCTCCATTTTTATGGAATGGTCTGCCTACCCATGTGAGAGACGACGACTTGGTCTCAAAGTCTTTACTGAAGACGCATCTCTTCGGTGGGTCATATGATTGAGTGTAGTCTGGCCCAGGAGTGTGAAGGTGAACGGAAAGGCTCTGGAGCAAGGAACCGCCCTTGCTTTCTCTGCCTAGCCGGTTCCCCTGTTTCCACTGGGATTCTCTGCCTCTAACCCTATTACAGGAGCTGAGTCACTGGCTTACTGGTGCTTTTTCATGCCATCCCTAGGAGGGGTGCGTCACTTGAGTGGGTTGAGTCACTGATGTGATCCTCCTGTCTGGGTTGGCGACCCCCCTTGGGTTGTGCCGTGGCGGAGATCTTTGTGGGCTATACTCTGCCTTTTCTCAGGATAGTAAGTTGGTGGTTGAAGATATCCCTCTAGTGGTGTGGGGGCTTTGCTTTGGCAAAGTGGGTGGGGTTATATTCTTCCTGTTTGGCCCTGTCCGGGGGTATCATTGGATGGGGCCACAGTGTCTCCTGACCCCTCCTGTCTCAGCCTCCAGTAATTATGCTGCAGTAGTTTATGTGTCAGGGGCTAGGGTCCGTTTTTTATATCTGGAGTACTTCTCTTGTCTTATCCGGTGTCCTGTGTGAATTTAAGTATGCTCTTTCTTTCTCTCTCTCAGAGGACCTGAACCCTAGGACCATGCCTCAGGACTACCTGGCATGATGACTCCTTGCTGTCCCCAATCCACCTGGCCTTGCTGCTGCTCCAGTTTCAACTGTTCTGCCTGTGCTACCTGTCTCAGACCTGCTGTTTTCAACTCTCTAGAGACAGCAAGAGTGGTAGAGTTACTCTTAATGATCGGCTATGAAAAGCCTACTGACATTTACTCCTGCGGTGCTGACTTGCTGCACCCTCGACAACTAATGTGATTATTATTATTTGACCATGCTGGTCATTTATGAACATTTGAACATCTTGGCCATGTTCTGTTATAATCTCCACCCGGCACAGCCAGAAGAGGACTGGCCACCCCTCATAGCCTGGTTCCTCTCTAGGTTTCTTCCTAGGTTTTGACCTTTCGTGCTTCTACCCCTGCATTGCTTGGGATATCATCTGGTGTACGAAGGGCTATATAAATACATTTGATTTGATTTGACATGGCACAGGGTTATAATGTCCCATCTCAACAAATATTGGGGAACAAAACAACATAGAGGCCTGTATCAATCCACACTAAAACCCAGGGAAAAAGAGAAAAGGGGACGGAGGCATTGGGCAAGGAATCAGACAGCCGGTGGAGTGGGCCGCTACTCCACCACCACCTCAGCCCGGGCCCAGCGTGCTACGGGATCTCCACAGGAGAGGAATGAAAAATCTATTTATTAACCCCCAGTCACCTTCCACCATGCACGGAGCTAATGCATGGGGAACGGTAGCAAAGCAAGGGCGCTTCGAGTTAGCACTCCTCTTCTCCCAGCCCTGCCAGGAGCGAGACAATCAGGTTCAATCTAGACCAGGAGTTTTGTCACACCCTGATCTGTTTCACATGTCTTTGTGCACCCTCCAGGTGTTGCCCATCTTCCCCATTATCCCCAGTGTCTGTTGTGAGTTACTTTTGTTCAACAAGCCTACCAGTGGTTTTCCCTGTGCTCCTGTCTGTTTCTAGTTCCTGTTTTCTAGTTTTCCCAGTTTAGACCATTCTGCCTGCCCTGACCCTGAGCCTGCTTGCCGTTTCTGTACCTTGTCACACCACCCTAGATTATTGACCTCTGCCTGCCCTGATCCCGAGATTGCCTGACGTTCTGTACCTTTTGGACAAGTAATAAACTTTTGTTACTTCGACATTGTCTGCATCTGGGTCTTCCCTGAAACGTGATAGGTTCCAGAGCTAGGGGGGTGGGGGGGTACGGCTCTTCCTTGATTGAGGACTAAAAAGAAAATGTGAATAATAATAATGTTTTTTTTAATAAATCCGTGATGCTTTAGGCTAGAAACAAATGGTAAAATGCCAGATGAAGATGTGACTCTGATGCACATGGGAAATAATATTATACAATGTATAACTCTTGTTGCTATGAATTGATCTAATCACTTTTTGTAAAATAAAATACGTATAAATAAATTCATATAAATTATCATGCTAAAAAATATTTGGTAGGGGAATATCATTTTGGGAAATCAGGTCTGGACTTTATTTTCCATATTTATTATTATTATTATTATTATTAATTAGCCTACCTAAAATATGTCATGAGTTTATGTCATCTACATTGACATCAGTGGAGGCTGCTGAGGGGAGGGTGACTCATAAGAATGGCTGGAACGGAGTAAATGGAATGGCATCATACCATGTGTTTGATGTATTTCATACCATTCCACTCATTCTGCTACAGCCATTACCACGAGCCTGTCCTTCCCTCCCAATTAAGGTGCCACCAACCTTCTGTGATTGACATCTAATTTGCCCAACAAAAGACACCATAATTTTAACGTGTAGCTCGGTACACTATGATTCATCCATGGTTGATTGGATCTTTGGAATTTTAGAAGTATTAACATTAGCCCTACAAATAGAATGTCAAATTCATGATATTAATAATACACTTTTAACTTTAGATATTGTCTTGTATATTGGTCGATAATTTTTTTTATCTACAAGTAATTAATGTGTTGGATTCCCATCTCATCTAAAATCTAAATTAATTCATAGGACAAAATCAAATCAAACTTTATTTGAAGTGCATTTAATTTGATTTGATTTAGTGCCATTTTTTTACTTAGATTTTTGGTTAAATTGTAGACGTGAATCCAACATATTAATCATTACAATTGTAGACAAACTGGATATTGAAATGTAAACGCAACGAGATGCGTCTTCTGCTTAAATAGTACAGTGCTTTCGGAAAGTATTCAGAACCCTTGACTTTTTCAAAATTTTGTTTCGTTACAGCTTTATTCTAAAATGAAAGACAAATCCTCAGCAATCTACACACAATAGCCCGTAATGACGAAGCAAAAACAGGTGTTTAGACATTTTTGCTAATGTATTAAAATAAAAAACAAATACCTTATTTACATTCAGACCCTTTGCTATGAGACTCAAAATTGAGCTCAGGTGCATCCTGTTTCCATTGATCATCCTTGAGATGTTTCTACAACTTGATTGGAGTCAACCTGTGGAAAATTCAATTGATGATTTGGAAAGGCACACACCTGTCTATATACGGTCCCACAGTTGACAGTGCATGTCAGAGCAGAAACCAAGCAATGAGGTTGAAGGAATTGTGCTTACCTACTTCTAAAGTTCAAAAAACCCAATCACCCATGGATGAATGATATTATACCTTCACATTGAAATCATGGTGTCCTTTGGAGTTACTTTCTATTCAATGTAATTTAGGTAGTCTACGCAAATAAGTATGGAAGCTGCTGATAGTTTAGCTGAATTGAACATAGTTTTGATCTGGATGGTCGACTTGTTTTCTCACTGAAGTGCATTAACACTCATATACCTGTTGGAGTCAATGTTCAGGCATGAATCATTGCACTCTGGCTTCACAGTTTATTTCAATGTACCTCTTTATTTGGGTTGATGGCATGACAATTACGATGATTCAAACATACCATTTTACTATCAACACTGAATCAATGTATACATAGTGCTGATGATTATGCTGAAATTAGATTGATGTAACAACCTGTTGGTCAGAGAGCGAGAGTATTGGTGTTGGTATTGGTATAATTTGTATTTAATTGCTTAGGTTGGACTCGTGAGCATATTGGATGACAGAGGCAAGACAGACAACCAGAGAAAGAGTACGGTAAAACTTGAATTAATAGCCCGGGCGTTTACTTGCTTTAATCACTGAACACAACTTTGCTTTTTAGAGACTCTTCTATTTCAGCCAGGCATCTATTTCCTTAACGCACACAGCTTTTGCTCAATAAAATGTTGAAAAGACAACCACACTGTGTATGACCAGTATGACTATTATGACAGCAAATCCATCGCAGCTCAGACTTGTAAAAACTAGACTGACTATCATACACCCTGATTTCATGCGTAAGCACCATTCTCTCACTCGATGTGCCTAGTATCCTCCATAGTTGCAACAACATCTCAGTCTCACTTCAGTATTTGATGTTTGTCCTGGTCCCTCAGTAGAAATTGATGCCTAAAATGAACTATCATGTTTTTTCTCGTTTAAAAACCTGCTCTGACATGCAATTCTCTGGACAAATGTTGAATACTGAAGTGAGACCGTGAGATCTTGTTCCGTATCCCCCATACAATAGTTGAATCGACCATGTCAAACCACACTGCTGTCTCATTCATGGCAAAAATGTTGCTCTCCTTTATAATTTTTTGGCGCAATCTTTATGGTACTCACTGAAGTTCAGTCATAAACACTTAATTTAGACCTGGTTTTTATTTGAAATGGTCTAAATGGGAAAGGCTGCTATAAGAGACTGCATTTAATTGCATTTTTACACCCCTGCTTTAATCAATCTGTCTCAAAACCATTCTCCTTTACACTGCTACTTCTTGGAATCCTCTGTATTTAGAATTGATTTTAACTAATTTAAAAGACTATTCAACATCAATGTGTTGCTAGGAGACATCATGGGAATTAATTGAGTATAAATATAGTAAATTTCACTTTCTTCCAATTACCAACTTTTCCCTCCCAGTACAGAATCAGCAAAATCAGATGCTCCCAGATGCCATCTTTTATTGTTAGTTCCCGGTTGTGATAAATATCAACAGGTATTTTACTCATCACTCCTCATGAATCCTAATTTGCTCCAAATCAAACTTGGTTGGAAATTAGGCATCCCCATAGAGGTGTTCCATTTTTCTCCAGCTGACATAAGAGATTTTGTGCATTTAAAAGAAACGTAGTTAATGGCATTTATTTCTGTTTGGTGAATATCAGAGGGAGGGAGACTCAATGCGCACACACACACGCACACGCACACGCACACACACACACAGTATATATCCATACACACTGTACAAACACACTCACATATCCACCCACATACATACACACATATGTCAGTCTACGGCCTACAAAAGTTCCGGAGTTGATGACTCTATTGAGGCGTACAGAAGGAGCAGAAGGAGAAGGCTTCAGAGTGCGTCACAAATGGCACCCTATTCCTTATTTGGTCCACTACTAGCTCACAATAGGGAATAGGGTGCCATTTGGGACGCAACCTAAGTCGAGGCCCGCAGATGGATAACAACACAAAACCAACTGGGAGATGCAATAAAGATACACAGGCCCTTTATACATCAGCAGCCTGGCTGTCATGAGCTGGTCTCTAACTACTAGCTAGCTACCATGTGGGTGGGGCGATTCAACATCATAGAGTAGCGGGGAGGCTGTACAATACATGCAGCATTTACTTATTTCAGATTATATTTTGTGACAAACTTGGTTGCACTTGTACTTGGGGATGTTGTCGATAAGACATTGCATAAATATTGACATGTTTTTAAATATTTTTACCTTATTTTTAAAAAAGCATCATGTTTTTCATCAAATTGGACTGACCAAAGTATGAAAAATGACTGTAGCTGGTACGTTGACAAAGTTGATCATAACGTTACTGGTCCCCTTCCCCCATGTCAAACGCTTGGATTCAGGAGGCAAGCATTACATCAGGTATTATGCAACGTCATGTAATGCCATACATTTTATACACCTATGGTAGCGTCTTATCTTAACTAATTTAAATATATAACGCCTTAAAACCTTCATCACATATGCTCATCATACAGCATTGTTTACAAACCGTAAGATAGCTCAAGAAGAACGTGGCAGAACAATACTGGTAACTAACCCGGGAAAAGCACACTGTGTTGTGACTGGATTCCATAGTGTTCGTTCAACATGACACTATTTTACAAAGAATGAAGACATCCAACAAAAGTGTCTGCTTTTCATTTCGGGTGGACAGGCTGCACCGAAAATTACGATCATGTCACACGTGTGCAGTGCACATATCGAGTGAAGTTGCTTTATCAGTTGGGAAGAGCATTCGATGGGTCTTGCCAGGAAGCTAAATCCTGAGGACGGATGCTGTTCCATCTTTATCAGTGGATCTTGCAAGCGCTGATCATAATGTAAGTATCAGTTTGTTGAGTCTGACACGGTGGCTGTAACTGTGGCTGCTTTGACTTGTGAATGGTATATTTTCTGTAGCACACTTGATAGTCACCATATGGTTTTTGTTCTTCCATCCCTAAGCCCTGAACATGAATGAATGAATGTTGTCCACAAAAGAAGTTGCGGTGTGTATACTCTTTGTAATATACCCCTGAAAATCATATTTTGCCATTCCATTGTGTGGGTTGTTGTCGTACAGTTGATGTAGGTTGTGTCACTGGGGCTCATCATGATGATGGGGTGGGGGTTATTATTGTTTCACTTTCCATCTTCTTAGATCTTTCCACTATCATCAAGATGTAATGATAGACATTCCTAAAATGTCTACATTTAATGTCTGCACAGCTTCCCAGGCCACCACCACAGCAGAAATGCTGTGATACAAAAACCCGCTTTCCCCAAGGCAAAGAAGGGGGGGATATGCTGTGAAAACAGACCAAAGGGGGATATGCTGTGAAAACAGAACAAAGGGGGATATGCTGTGAAAACAGAACAAAGGGGGATATGCTGTGAAAACAGACCAAAGAAGGGGGATATGCTGTGAAAACAGACCAAAGGGGATATGCTGTGAAAACAGACCAAAGGGGGATATGCTGTGAAAACAGAACAAAGGGGGATATGCTGTGAAAACAGAACAAAGGGGGATATGCTGTGAAAACAGACCAAAGAAGGGGGATATGCTGTGAAGCCTGTGAAGACAGACCCAACATACTGTAAGTCATAGTTATTCATTTCAAATCAATTGATCATTTCTGGTACACACATTCTGGTACACACATTGCACAACCAAATATTGCACATTGAGTACTTCAAAAACACCAGAAAGCACATTGTAGAATGAGTAGATCATCATAACACAGAACAGTAGATAAAAGGAAATTCAATTCACTACCCATTTAACAAACATTTGCCCTTTCAAAAACATTACAGGCTACGAAGACAGGCTCCTGAATCTCCTCTTCAATGAGGTCACCCTTGATCCATCGTCATATGTGGGGAAGCTGTGCATCACAGGACCCGTCTGCCCAGTGTGAGAGGCCTGACAAGCAGGAGGCCAATGCTGGATTTGTCTCCCTCTTCAATCTTGGGGGTGACTGAAGCCAAGTGTGTGACTGAAGCCTGCTTGATTGAAGTGGGGTACATGGGTCTCTCTCCTCTCCCGGGTCCCTTTCCATCAATCTCTGTAGTTGGTTGTATTCCTGAAGCATAAGTAATTCACTTTTATATGATATCACATTGTTTGTTTTGTGTTTTTTTTTTAAACATTCGGATGGGAGATGAGGGTTCCAAATTGTACGAATCAAATGGGGTGCCTACAATATATTTGTCTTATTGTTCTAATATTTATTTTTCTGTCAGATGACAGTTCACCATTATTTCTCACCTTTATTTCTCAAGAGTGTATATGTTGATCAATATTTCCTCTATGATGGCCTATTGTAAATTATAAAATAAATATCTGATCAATATATACTGTACAATTCGGAACATATTGTCATTTATAATGCAAAAGGCAGGCTTCAAAAAAATTGTCCAGTACAATTATAGTAACATGTAAAGTGTTGGTCCCATGTTTCATGAGCTGAAATAAAAAAGTTCCCAGAAATGTTCCATATGCACAAAAAGCTTGTTTCTCTCAAATGTTGTGTACAACTTTGTTTACATACCTATTAGTGAGCATTTCTCATTTGCCAAGACAATCCATCTACCTGACAGGTGTACCATATCATGATCATTAAACAGGTGCACCTAGGGCTACTGCATTACTGCCACACCAGTGGTCACGAGTCACGAAGACAGTCAAATTCCACATGACCGTTTAGTCACGGTAATTAGGCATCTCCAAACTCTGATGCTGCTAATGGTCATTAGTAGCCTACCAAAATTGCTAACTACCTGGTACTCAGCACTCTATTGTACCTCTAATCAATCTGATATCAATGCAAGTTGAATCGGAAATTGAATCAAATACTTCATGAGAGCCCATGAGCTCATGGTGCACAACATTTCCATAGGCTATGAAATTGCGGGAGAAAACGGAATGATGGCCACTAATAAAAAGAAGAGGATCGCATCAGCTTTCTATAGGCTAGGCCTACTATATTTATATATCAACTTTCCTATTATTAAGCACATTGCTTATATTTACAACAGGAGTATAGCCTACCTGGCTGGTATGAAAATAAACCATGGGGGAAAGCATTTTCCATTTGATATTTAAGTGCATAGATGACATGTATTTTTTCAAGAATAGTCTGATGGGTGACAATATTAGCCTATCACTTGTGAATGATATATTATCACTTGTGAATGATGCCCAGCAGAAGAAAAAGCTTTTTTTGCGACATTTTCTAACCATAGTCGCGTACCTCAACTAACCGGTGCCCCGCACAATGACTCTGTACCGACACCCCCCTGTATAGATTGTTCTTTTATACTGCTCTTTAATTAGGTTTGCATCACAACTAAAGTGGCCCAATAACTTCTTAAAATTAAGCACATGATTCTGCTTTACAAGGGGTATAGAGCCTAACTGGCATACCACCCTGCATCCCCCTGCTGGCTTGCTTCTGAAGCTAAGCTGCTTTGGTCCTGGTCAGTCCCTGGAGACCAGATGCTCCTGTAAGTGGTGTTGGAAGGCTAGTAGGAGGCACCCTTTCCTCTGATCAAAAAAATGCCCCAGGACAGTGACTGGGGACTAAACTGGTGTCCTGACTCTCTGTGGTCACTAAAAATCCCTTGGCACTTATTGTAAGGGTAGGGATGTTAACCCTGGTGTCCTGGCTAAATTCCCAATTTGGCCTTAGTACCATCATGGCCATCTAATCATCCCCAGTTGAAAATTGGCTCATTCCTCTCCAATGTAACTGTTCCCCAGGTTGTTGTTGTAAATGATAATGTCCACTTACCTGGCAAAATAAGGGTTAAATAAAAAATAAGCAGTGGGTGGGTTTCAAGTTTAGGGAAGAACATTTTCACCGTAAAATGTACCTTTATAATAAAAGCATTACATTCATAATAGCATTTGCGGTCACTTTTAATTATGGTGTTTAAAGCTAATGGAACATTGGCACTTATAGCCTACTACCATGCACACATTTCTACTCTTATAATGTGAAGAAATAGCCTAATAGTTTATCAACATTTTAAGCTAAATGGTCTGATCTGTTGCGTCTGCCACATTGCATAAAAAATATATATTTTTGATGCATCCCACAGACTATGTTTGGAATATTTACTTCGCACACAGAATAGAACAGGTCGACTTTTGTACTATTTGGGATAGTAGATTGACATAGGCTAGTGCTTTTGCTGTTCGTTAGGCCTACTCATCTTGCCGGCCGACGAAAAGTCGTTTTTCCAATATCTTCAATATGCATCTTGGAATTGGATAAGGACTCGCACAGTTGAGACCCCTTCACTTGTATGTAGCCTGTGAGAAAGACCTGATCAAGTGACAGAGAGCCATGTGAGTGATAAAGCTTTGGATTGCGCAGCACACCAAGGAGAAGGGCACAAAGCGGCACTCCAGGCCGCAAAAGACAGATTTTTTTAGGAGCATTACAGCCACAAAGGGGATGCCGCCATGAAATTCGAGGCATTATCAGGTGCTTGTAAAATTGTGAATGAGAGACTATTGGAGTGTGTACAGCCTGCGCAAAAAAACGAAGCAGGGCTCATGCCTTTCAAGCAACCTTTTAAAAATCATCATTAGAGTCTCATCATGCAGCATTACAATGTGTTGAGGAATATTTTGCAACATAATCGGCGAAGTGAATACAACCCTCATCACAGGTAAACACAGTTAACTTTCATAGCAGCCACATAACAGCATGATCACATTGCTTGTTGTAAATATAATTCCTTCTTGCAACTACAATATCTACGCACTCTCCTACTCTCACCTTTTCCCTACTTTCCACGGTCTTCCGAAAAAACCTTTCCAAGCTAAACCTTCATATCATTACCACTGACCGCTAACCACGACTATCAACCCACAGAAACAGCAGGGGTTCAAACTTTAGAACCCAGTTCCTAAATTTGAATATAGTTATGTATTTTATCAAACAAAACTATGCTACATTTTATCTCTGGGACCCTCAGGATGACAAATCAGAGCTTTGAGATTACCTAATGTAAGTACATTATTTACAGTTGAAATCGGAAGTTTACATACACATTTAAACTCAGTTTTTCAGTTTTTCACATTCCTGACATTTAATCCGAGTAAAAATTCACTGTCTTAGGTCAGGTAGGATCACCATTTAATTTTAACTATGTGAAATGTCAGAATAATAGTAGGAGATGTTAATGCAGGTGTAGCAAAATGTTGTGCTTCTAGTTCCAACAATGCAGTAATATCCAACGAGTAATCGAACCTAACAATTCCACAACAACTACCTTATACGCACACGTGTAAAGGAATTAATAAGAATATGCACATAAAAAAATATATGAATGAGTGATAGAACGGCATAGGCAAGGTATAGAACGGCATAGGCAAGATGCAGTAGATGGTATAGAGTACAGTATATACATATGAGATGAGTAATGTAGGGTATGTAAGCATTATATGAAGTGGCATTGTTTAAAGTGGCTAGTGATGCATTTATTACATACATTTTTCCATCATTAAAGTGGCTGGAGTTGAGTCAGTATGTTGGCAGCAGCCACTCAATGTTAGTGCTGGCTGTTTAACAGTCTGATGGCCTTGAGATAGAAGCTGTTTTTCAGTTTCTCGGTCCCTGCTTTGATGCACCTGTACTGACCTCGCCTTCTGGATGATAACGGGGTGAACAGGCAATGGCTCAGGTGGTTGTTGTCATTGATGATCTTTTTGGCCTTCCTGTGACATCGGGTGGTGTAGGTGTCCTGGAGGGCAGGTAGTTTGCCCCCGGTGATGCGTTGTGCAGACCTCACTACTCTCTGGAGAGCCTTACGGTTATGGCCAGAGCAGTTGCCGTACCAGGCGGTGATACAGCCCGACAGGATGCTCTCGATTGTGCATCTGTAAAAGTTTGTGAGTGTTTTTGGTGACAAGCCAAATTTCTTCAGCCTCCTGTGGTTGAAGAAGCCCTGCTGCGCTTTCTTCACGACGCTGTCTGTGTGGGTGGACCATTTCAGTTTGTCAGTGATATGTCTATGATCATCTCCTTTGTTTTGTTGACGTTGAGTGTGAGGTTATTTTCCTGACACCACACTCCAAGGGCCCTCACCTCCTCCCTGTAGGCCGTCTCGTGGTTGTTGGTAATCAAGCCTACCACTGTAGTGTCGTCTGCAAATTGATGATTGAGTTGGAGGCATGCATGGCCATGCAGTCATGGATGAACAGGGAGTACAGGAGAGGGCTGAGAACGCACCCTCGTGGGGCCCCAGTGTTCAGGATCAGTGGGGTGGAGATGTTCTTACCTACCCTCACATTCTGGTTGCAGACCATCAGGAAGTCCAGGACCCAGTTGCACAGGCCTGGGTCGAGTCCTGGGGTCTCGAGCTTGATGACGAGTTTGAAGGGTACTATGGTGTTAAATGCTGAGCTGTAGTCGATGAACAGCATTCTCACATAGGTATTCCACTTGCCCAGATGGGATAGGGCAGTGTGCAGTGTGATTGTGATTGTGTCGTCTGTGGACCTATTGGGGGCGGTAAGCAAATTGGAGTGGGTCTAGGGTGTCAGGTAGGGTGGAGGTGATATGGTCCTTGACTAGTCTCTCAAAGCACTTCATGATGACGGAAGTGAGTGCTACGGGGCGGTAGTCATTTAGCTCAGTTACCTTTGCTTTCTTGGGAACAGGAACAATGGTGGCCCTCTTGAAGCATGTGGGAACAGCAGACAGGGATAAGGATTGATTGAATATGTCCGTAAACACACCAGCCAGCTGGTCTGCGCATGCTCTGAGGACGCGGCTGTGGATGCCGTCTGGGCCTGCAGCCTTGCGAGGGTTGACACGTTTACATTTTTTACTCACATCGGCTGCAGTGAAGGAGAGCCCGCAGGTTTTGGTAGTGGGCCATGTCAGTGGCACTGTATTGTCCTCAAAGCGAGCAAAGAAGTTGTTTTGTCTGTCTGGGAGCAAGATATCCTGGTCCGCGACGGGGCTGGTTTTCCTTTTATAGTCCGTGATTGACTGTAGACCCTGCCACATACCTCTCGTGTCCGTTGAATTGCGACTCTAAATTGTCTCTATACTGATGCTTAGCTTGTTTGATTGCCTTGCGGAGGGAATAGCTACACTGTTTGTATTCGGTCATGTTTCCGGTCAGTCTTGATTAAAAGCAGTGGTTCGCGCTTTCAGTTTTGCGCGTTTGCTGCCATCAATCCACGGATTCTGGTTTGGGAATGTTTTAATAGACGCTGTGGGTATGACATCGCCGTTGCTAATAAACTCACTCACCGAATCAGCGTCTTCATCAATGTTGTTGTTAGACGCAGTGCAATACATATCCCAGTCCACGTGATCGAAGCAATCTTGAAGCGTGGAATCCGATTGGTCGGATGGGCCTTATATGCGTCGCGGAAGTTATAATAACAATGATCTAGGGTTTTGCCAGCCCTGGTTGCATAATCGATATGCTGATAGAATTTAGGGAGCCTTGTTTTCAGATTAGCCTTGTTAAAATCCCCAGCTACAATAAATGCAGCCTAAGGATAGGTGGTTTCCAGTTTACATAGAGTCAAATGAAGTTCTTTCAGGGCCGTCGATGTGTCTGCTTGGGGGGGAATATACACGACTGTGATTATGATCGAAGAAATTCTCTAGGTAGATAATGCGGTCGGCATTTGTTTGTGAGGAATTCTAAGTCAGGTGAACAGAAGGACTTGAGTTCCTGTATGTTGTTATGGTCTCGTTAACCATAAGGCATACACCCCCGCCCTTCGTCTCACCAGAAGGACGTTTGTTTCTGTCGGCGCGATGCATGAAGAAACCAGCTGGCTGTACAGACTCCGATAGCGTGTCTTGAGTGAGCCATGTTTCTGTGAAACAATGAAAATTACAGTCTCTGATGTCTCTCTGGAATGCAACCCATGCTCAGATTTCGTCTACCTTGTTGTCAAGAGACTGGACATTGTGGAGTAGTATACTCGGGAGCAATGCGTGATGTGCCCGTCTACGGAGCCTGACCAGAAGACCGCTCTGTTTGCCCCTTCTACGGCGTCGTTGTTTTGGGTCGCCGGCTGGGATCCGGTTCATTGTCCTGGGTGGTGGGAAAAACAGAGGATCCGCTTCGGGAAAGTCGTATTCCTGGTTGACGTTGCTCTTATATCCAATAGATCCTCCCAACTGTATGTAATAAAACCTAAGATTACCTGGGGTAACAATGTAAGAAATAACACATAAAAAAAACAAAATACTGCATAGTTTCCTAGGAATGCGAAGCGAGGCGGCCATCTCTGTCAGCGCCCTTTCCCAGTGGGTCAGAAGTTTACATACACTCAATTAGTATTTGGTAGCATTGCCTTTAAATTGTTTAACTTGGGTCAAATGTTTCAGGTTGCCTCCCACAAGCTTCCCACAATAAGTTGGGTGAATTTTGGCCCATTCCTCCTGACAGAGCTGGGGTAACGGAGTCAGGATTGTAGGCCTCCTTGCTCGCACATGCTTTTTCAGTTCTGCCCACACATTTTCTGTAGGATTGAGGTCAGGGCTTTGTGATGGCCATTCCAATACCTGGACTTTGTTGCCATTTTGCCACAACTTTGGAACTATGCTTGGGGTCATTGTCCATTTGGAAGACCCATTTGCGACCAAGCTTTAACTTCCTGACTGATGTCTTGAGTTGCTTCAATATATCCACATCGTTTTCCTACCTCATGATGCCATCTATTTTGTGAAGTGCACCAGTCCCTCCTTCAGCAAAGCATCCCCAAAACATGATGCTACCACCCTTGTGCTTCACAGTTGGGTTGGTATTCTTTGGCCTGCAAGCCTCTCCCTTTTTCCTCCAAACATAACGATGGTCATTATAGCCAAACAGTTCTAGTTTTGTTTCATCAGACCAGAGAAGATTTCTCCAAAAAGTATGATCTATGTCCCTGTGCGCAGTTGCAAACCGTCGCCTGTACTTTTCGCACCATAGTACATTCATCTCTAAGAGACAGAACGCGTCTCCTTCCTGAGCGATATGACGGCTGCGCGGTCCCATGGTGTTTATACTTGCGTACTATTGTCTGTACAGATGAACGTGGTACCTGCAGGCATTTGGAAATTGTTCCCAAGGATGAACCCGACTTGTGGAGGTCTACAATTCTTTTCCCAGAGGTCTTGGCTGATTTATTTTTGATTTTTCCCATGATGTCAAGCAAAGAGGCACTGAGTTTGAAGGTAGGCCTTGAGATACATCCACGGGTACACGTCCAATTGACTCAAATTATGTCAATTAACCTATCAGAAGCTTCTAAAGCCATGACATCATTTTCTGGATTTTTCCAAGCTGTTTAAAGGCACAGTCAACTTAGTGTATGTAAACTTTTGACATACTGGAATTGTGATGCAGTAAATTATAAGTGAAATAATCTGCCTGTAAACAATTGTTGGAAAAATTACTTGTGTCATGCACAAAGTAGATGTCCACCCGACTTGCCAAAACTATAGTTTGTTAACAACCAATGTGCGGAGTGGTTGAAAAACAGGTTTTAATGACGCCAACTTAAGTGTACTGTATGTAAACCTCCAACTTCAACTGTACCTTCAGAGATGAATGTATCAAACCAAGTGCCGTGATAAAAGTTGTTTGTTGTTGTGCACTCTTCTCAAACAATAGCATGGTATTTTTACATTGTAATACAGTAGCTACTGTAAATTGGAAAGTGCAGTTAGATAAACAAGAATGTAAGCTCTCTACACATATAAGACATGTCTATGTCCTGGAAAGTTGGATGTTACTTACAACGTAATTTTAGTCACCTTAGCAACAACTGTCCCGGTATAGGGACACTGATCCCGTTGGAGTTAAAAATCAAAACATATAGCCCAACGTTTGTAGAATAACTAAAGTTCCCTTAATAACTCTAAATTAAGCATATAGGAGTACCTATTTATTTTTTAACCGCTCAACACAGAATAGCCGCATGTGAGCACCCCTTCAAATCATTTGGAGATAATATTTAATGTTTTATTCAGCTTTGTTCAATTGTATTCTTCATACTATAAAATAATATGAAATAATGCAATGGAATTATAAATAAATCTTGTTTGCTAAATTAACTAGTGTAGCCTACAGCCATTTGGCATAGCCACATCAGGACAACCCAGAGTATGCTATTATCTTCTTCTGAAATAGACTACATTTTCTTCATATTATGCTTCTTTAGACCTGTCTAAAATAAATAATGGATTTATTGTGAAGGTGTAGGCTGTATTACATGGATTTATTAGACTTTAAGAAATGGCTAGTAGGCTATGTGTGAAAGCCAAGAGATGCTAAATGTGTTTTCGTTCATTAACGGTCAATTACCATGAGACCGACAGTTATTTGCTTGACAATCACTGGCTGATGAAATTTCGTGACCACCACAGCCCTAGGTGCACCTTGTGCTGGGAATAATATAAAGACATGTGCAGTTTTGCCAGACAACACAATGCCACAAGTTTTAACAGAGTTTGGGAAACCCTGTTCTAAGATGACTCAAGCTTTACTAATTATTGTGAAGATAAAGAATTGTATCAGTGAACTAACTGTATTTTATAATTTGTTACAAAACAATAGAAATGCAATTGTGTATTACTGCTGTTTGTCTGATATCCAACAGTTCATTATCAGCTCTTATCAGTCTTATCAGTCTGTTATCAGCTGACCATGAGGGCATTTTGCAGAGAAAATGGGGTGAGGTATAGTATTTAGGCTCGGAATTACATGTGGCTCATCGGTACAATAGTATTTTGATAGTGTACAAATGTTATGCGTGATGTTTTGGTCATTCAAAGGCTATTTTTAGTTGGGAAATAGGGTGACTTTGCAGGACCTTTAATGTGGCATGTGCTGCTATCAGATGCTAATTAGCCTCATTTACAACATTGTACCAGTCTTCCAGCTATACAAACTCAATCTATGACAAAACAGAATAGGATACATAACTGCAAAATCCATTTAGCACCAGCTTGATGAACAGATACGTAAAACACATCCACAGGGCCCCGTGAGATGACTTTGACTTAATTTTTTTTCACAAAAGCCCATAACAGTAAATGACTGGATAAGACTTCAACCAGCTTGGCCCCTCATGGTTTATTCATGCTAAAGACGTATAACATTGGAATTAAAATACTTTCAAGCGTGAACTCACATTCTAGATCAAACAGAGGACCAAAATGCAGGATAATCTCCAAGTGCAAACCCTGATTCCATTTTTACCATTAGAAGAAAGCAATCTGCACATAATGGACCATGACATGAGCCGGGAGTATTAGCAAGAATACGACGATTCCTATGTGTGACAGTGTTCATATAGGGATTCAAATCAAATAAAAATGTATTGGTCACATACATATTTAGCAGATGTTATTGCGGGTGTAGCGAAATGCTTGTGTTCCTAGCTCCAAAAGTGCAGTAGTATCTAATAATACACACACATCTAAAAGTAAAATAATGGAATTAAGAAATATATAAATATTAGGACAAGCAATGTTGAAGTGGCTTTGACTAAAATACAGTAGAATACAGTATTTACATATGAAACGAGTTAAGCAATATGTCAACACTCTTAAAGTGACCTGTGATTCCATGTCTATGTACATAGGGCAGCAGCCTCTAAGGTGCAGGGTTGAGGCGGCTAGTGATGGCTATTTAACAGACTAATGGTCTTGAGATAGAAGCAGTTTTTCAGTCTCTCGCTCCCAGCTTTGATGCACCTGTACTGACCTCGTCTTCTGGATGACAGTTGATGAACAGGCCGTGGCTGGGGTGGTTGTTGTCCTTGATTATCTTTTGGCCTTTCTGTGACATCGGGTGCTGTAGGTGTCCTGGAGGGCAGGCAATGTGCCCCCGGTGATGCGTTGAACAGGAATTCTTACATAGGTATTCCTCTTGTCCAGTTGGGATAGGGCAGTGTGCAGTGCGATGGCGATTGCATCATCTGTGGGTCTATTGGGGCGGTTTTCAGTTATGTTTACCTTCAGTTGCCTTTGCTTTCTTGGGTGCAGGAACAATGGTGGACATCTTGAAGCAAGTGGGGCCAGCAGACTGAGATAGGGAGAGATTGAATATGTCCGTAAACACTCCAGCAAGCTGGTCTGCGCATGCTTTGAGGACGTGGCTAGGGATGCTGTCTGGGCCAGCAGCCTTGCGAGGGTTAACACTCTTAAATGTCTTACTCACTTTGCCCACAGAGAACGAGAGCCCACAGTCCTTGGGAACGGGCTGCGTCGGTGGCACTGTGTTATTCTCAAAGCGGGCAAAGAAGGTGTTTAGCTTGTGCGGGAGCAAGACACATACAATTAGTGTCTGAGCCATGAAATTGCAACTCCAAATTGTCTCCTTACTGACATTTTGCCTGTTTGAATGACTGACGGAGGGAAGAAGTACACTATTTGTATTCAACCATATTCCCAGTCACCTTGCCGTGGTTAAATGTGGTGGTTCACTCTTTCAGTTTTTCACGAATGCTGCCATCTATCCACATCTATCCTGCTGAGGAGCAGGATGGAGTCTTGATCTGATTTGCCAAAGGGAGGGCGGGAGAGGGCCTTGTCGCCATCCTGGAAGGAGGAGTGACAATGGTAGAGAGTTTTGGATGCGCGAGTACTACAGGCAATGTGTTAATATAACCTTAGAAGCGGTTTCCTCAGATTTACTTAAAGTTTCCAGCTACAATAAATGTGGCCTCGGGATATGTTATTTCCAGTTTGCACAAAGTCCAGTGTAGCTCTTTGAGGGTCGTGGTGGTATCGGCTTGAGGGAGAATGTACACGGCTGTGACTATAACCGAAAATCAGCATTTGATTGTGAGGTATTCTAGGTCGGGTGAACAAAAGGACTTGAGGTCCTGTACGTTATCACAATCACACCATGAGTAGTTAATCATGAAACATACACCACCGCCTGATCATCCTTTTAAGCAAGGCCTGGGGTGTGTACAGCAGTGTTCTACAACCTTTTCTGAGTCAGGTTCACTTTAGTCAAAAAGCAAGACAAGATCTACCGCTCTGAATCTTTTAAAAACATTACATAAAATGTATCATAAGCGTAAAAAAAAAAGATCTGTAGGAATGAGGTTTGGGCAGTTGGCCTAATACACCATAATAGCATATTGGCAACAGGCCTGGCCTGACAATATTGTCCTTCTCAGACCATATTACAATGCCTTCAGAAAGTATTCAGACCCCTTGACTTTTTCCACATTTTGTTAGGTTACATTCTTATTCTAAAATTGATAAAATCATTGTTTTACCCTCATCATTCTATCAATCTATAGGCAATACCCCATAATGACAAAGCAAAGGAGGTTCATAGAAATTTTTGCTAAAATATAAAAAATAAAAACTGATATCACATTTAGATAAGTATTCAGACCCTTTATTCAGTACTTTGTTGAAGCACCTTCGGCAGCAATTATAGCCTTGAGTCTTCGTGGGTATGACGCTATAAGCTTGGAACATCTGTATTTTTGGAGTTTCTCCCAATCTTCTCTGCAGATCCTCTCAAGCTCTGTCAGGTTCGATGGGGAGCGTTGCTGCACAGCTATTTACAGGTCTCTCCAGAGATGTTTCATCGGGTTCAAGTCCGGGCTCTGGCTGGGCAATCAATGACATTGAGACTTCTCCGGAAGCCACTCCTGTGTTGTCCTGAATGTGTGCTTAGAGTCGTTGTTTTTATTTATTTATTTCACCTTTATTTAACCAGGTAGGCTAGTTGAGAACAAGTTCTGATTTACAACTGCGACCTGGCCAGTTGTCCTGTTGGAAGGTGAACCTTCCCTCCAGTCTGAGGTCCTGAGCAGGTTTTCATCAAGGATCTCGCTGTACTTTGCTCGGTTCATCTTTCCCTCAATCCTGACTAGTCTCTCTGCACTGTCAACTGCAGGACTTTATATAGACAGGTGTGTGCCTTACCAAATCAATTGCATTTAACACAGGTGGACTCCAATCATGTTGTAGAAACATCTCAATGTTGATCAATGGAAACAGGATGCACCTAAGCTCAAATTCGAGTTTCATAGCAAATGGTTTCATAGCAACATTTGGAAAAAGTCAAGGGGACTGAATCATTTCAGGGAGTTCCATGCAATCATGGCTCTGTATAATATTGTACGTTTCCTTTAACTTGACAGACAGACAGACACGTATGTGGACAGACTGGAAGGCATGCAGACAGGCTGACGTGCGGACATACAGAGGGATGGACAGACAGACAGACAAAACAAACACAACAGTACAAACAAAATAAAAATTACAGACGGAAAATAACAAACAGAAGAAAACCTGTGCAAAACAGTTGTTGACTGATGATGATCCTTGATACAATCATTGAAAATGTCTTTGAGTGAGTTCAAAATAACCATTTCCCCACACATCTTGAGCCTTTACATCATAAACATGAGGTGAGTAGCAGACTACTACAAGCCTTTGTATACCATTTCAAACCCTTCAGACTGGATGAAGAATCTCAGAATTGTGGAATGGTCAACACAGATCACATAATCAGAAATCTGCCATGTGTATGCACATACTAATGTGTTTGTAAGTGGAGGGTCCCCATGTAGTTCGGTACAGCTGCAGAATAGTCTAATCCCAAGTGGGGATGCATGTACGTCTGCCCCCCCACCCCCCACCTCACCTAGACAGCTGTGTGCCTCCCGATGCCATGCCACAGACCGTGTCAAAAGCTCCCACAGCGTCATGTGGCACAGGCTCCACCCTCTATATGGTCCCTGCTAATTTGTATGAATCAGACTCATTTGACTCCCCATTTTGGCTCCAGACGAAATTGAGTATTCATAATTTTTTGTTAGAAGTTAATTAGAGGCAAATTAAGGGCTCATTTTTCACCTTCAGCAAATAATCTGGAACTGATATGGCTACAACTGATGGATAATGCTATAGTATAATTACAATTCGAATTTTGTGGGGAGATTAACCTTTGTGGGGAGATATCACCATTATGGGATTTGAATAGTATTTGTTAGCCGCGCTTGATTGAGCTTGGCTGGTGCAATGGAGTCAATAGATTAGTCCCAAAAGTGTAAACCTTGCCATCTGGATGGACAGGTTTTCAAAAACTATGAAATAACGATTATTGACAGTGAAGGGTTCAACCAAGAACATGAGGGAGGGGTGAACCTAAGTTAAGAAAAGGGAAGTTCAATCAGAGACATGAAGGGAGACTGCTGGGCGGGGACCAACCAGGGTTGAGAAAAGGGATGTTTAGGGAAAGGGAAGCTCAATTAGAGACATGAAGGGAGACTGCTGGGCAGGGACCAACCAGGGTTGAGAAAAGGGATGTTTAGGGAAAGGGAAGCTCAATCAGAGACATGAAGGGAGACTGCTGGGCGGGGACCAACCAGGGTTGAGAAAAGGGATGTTTAGGGAAAGGGAAGCTCAATCAGAGACATGAAGGGAGACTGCTGGGCAGGGACCAACCAGGGTTGAGAAAAGGGATGTTTAGGGAAAGGGAAGCTCAATCAGAGACATGAAGGGAGACTGCTGGGCGGGGACCAACCAGGGTTGAGAAAAGGGATGTTTAGGGAAAGGGAAGCTCAATCAGAGACATGAAGGGAGACTGCTGGGCGGGGACCAACCAGGGTTGAGAAAAGGGATGTTTAGGGAAAGGGAAGCTCAATCAGAGATACGTAATGTTAAAGTGGTTTTAAAAAAAACTTTTGGGGAAAATATTTAAAAGGAGTGGTAGGAGAAACCAAGATGTATAAAAAAGAATGTGCAGTTACTCCACAATACTAACCTTATTGACAGAGTGAAAAGAAGGAAGTCAGTGCAGAATAAAAATATTCCAAAACATGCATCCTGTTGTGGCGGTATTGTTAGAGCGGGTAAAGATAAAGCTTTTTGTTTGGGCTCCAGGCAGATATTATCCCTGCCGAAAGGAAAATAGTAGGATAGATAGAGACCCGCTACCAGACGCACACACGTCACCAGAAGAGACCGCCTGGAGTGTAGCTTGTTAGCCAGATAGCCAGTGGAGAAAAAGGATAAAAGACACCATATAAAACACACGTCACAGCACACGGGTAACCCAACCAATAATACCTCATACAAGAATAACGGCGGAACAATTCAAAGGCAACTTCATAGGAACAATTGACAAAAAAGGACTCATTCATAAACCTTATAGAATTTTCAATATTCTGTATTAACTCCCAGTGGAGTGAGGGGTGTATGAATGTGTGTGTCTGTGTGTTCATAGACAAAACAAAGAAGGCCTTAAAATGTCCCCAGTCTCCTCGGCCAAATCACAATAGTCCGACACAAAAAACAATCCCGTTCAATCAATAATTCCAAATAATTAACAAACAAACTCCAATGCACTTCCTTTGAAAACAAAATGTCAAATCAAATATACGTCCGGCAGGGCAATAATAGTCCAGAGACACTGAACATCAAAGGGAGTGTTGTGAAAAAAAACTGTCTGCTACAGTGTAAAGCACTGGAGCGATGAAGAGAAAATGAGAGTGAGAGTGGGGGGGATCTTAGCTGTTGACTTCAGACTTGCAGTTGCACTGTCTGTCCATCTGTTACACCTGATGGTTTGTTGGTTTGTTTGTCAAAGATCTGAAACAATGCTGTTACTAATACATGTGATTAATGACAGGAGAGGTCACAAAAGATTCCAAACACGGCCTAGAGCGGTAACACCGGTGATCGACATAAACACTTTACAAACTAAGGACGCTGAAAATTTACAAGACTTCTGCAAAGAGTTGCACACACTGTCATACTGCTACGCCAACCAAGAGCATCAACCCAGATCCAGAAGAGCTATCTTTATTTTCTCTTTTCTGACTGATGACGCGCTCTTTTTAAAGTGGCAGCACACTGTGAAGGCTCCGTTCAGGATTTCGTTATACTGTTTGCAATAAAGTAATACAACAAAGAAAGTGGCAAATCAATTAACTTTTTGTTCTGAATACAAAGTGCTATGTTTGGGGCAAATCCAATACAACACATTACTGAGTACCACTCTATATTTCCATGCAGTGGTGGCTGCATCATGTTATGGGTATGTTTGTAATCGTTAAGGACTGAGGAGTTTGTCAGTATAAATAAGAAACCCGAATGTAGCTAAGCACAGGCAAAATCCTAGAGGAAAACCTGGTTCAGTCTGCTTTCCACCAGACACTGGAAGATTAATTTATCTTTCAGCAGGACAATAACCTAAAACACAGGCCAAATCTACACTGGAGATGCTTACCAAGAAGACAGTATATGTTCCCGAGTGGTCGAGTTACAGTTTCGACTTAAATCTGTTTTAAAATCTATGGCAAGACCTGAAAATTGTTGTCTAGCAATGATCAACAACCAATTTGACAGTGCTTGAAGAATGTTGCACAATCCAGCTGTGGAAAGCTCTTACCCAGAAAGCCTCACTCACAGCTGTAATTGCTGCCAAAGGTGATTCTAACATGATTTGACTCAGGGGGTTGAATACTTAAGTAATCAAGATATATTTTTTCTTTTATACATGTTTTTACAGTTAAAAAAACCCCACTTTAACATTAAATACCCCTGATTGAGTTTCCCTTTCCTTAAACGTCCATTTTCTCAACCCTGGTTGGTCCCCGCCCAGCAGTCTCCCCTCATGTCTCTGATTGAACTTCACTTTTCTTAACTTAGGTTCCCCCTCCCTCATGTTCTAGGCTGAACCCTTCACTGTCAATAATCGTTACTTCATAGTATTTGAAAACCTGTCCATCCAGATGGCAAGATTTGCACTTTTGGGACTATTCTATTGGCTCCATTGCACCAGTCAAGCTCAATCAATTGTGGCTAACAAATACTATTCAAACACCACAATGCTGATATCTCCCCACAAAATTCTAATTGTAATTATATTATAGCATCATCCATCAGTTGTAGCCATATCAGTTCCAGATAATTTGATGAATGTGAAAAATGAGCCCTTAATTTGCCTATAATTAATTTCTAGCAAAAAAGTATGAATACTCAATTTCGTCTGGAACCAAAATGGGGAGTCAAATTAGTTTGATTCGTACAAATTAGCGGGGACTATATAGAGGGTGGAGCCTGTGCCATGTGGCGCTGTGGGAGTGTTTGACACGGTCAGCGGCATGGAATCAGTAGGCACACAGCTGTCTAGGTGAGGTGTGGGGGGCAGACGTAGCTGCATCCCCACGTGGGATTCTGCAATTCCACAGCTGTACCGAACTACATGGGGACCCTCCACTTACAAACACATTAGTATGTGCATACACATGGAAGATTTCTGATTATGTGATCTGTGTTGATCATTCCAAAATTCTGAGATTCCTCATCCAGTCTGAAGGATTTGAAATGGTATACAAAGGCTTGTAGTAGTCTGCTACTCACCTCATGTTTATGATGTAATGGCCCAAGATGTGTGGGGAAATGGTAATTTTGAACTCACTCAAAGCCATTTTCAATGATTGTATCAAGGATCATCATCAGTCAACAACTGTTTTGCACAGGTTTTCTTCTGTTTGTTATTTTCCGTCTGTTATTTTCAATCTGTTATTTTTCTTTTGATTGTACTGTTGTGTTTGTTCTGTCTGTCCGTCCCCATGTCTGCCTGTCTGTCCCCATGTCTGGGTGTCTGCCTGTCTGCCTGTCTCCATGTCTGTCCCCATGTCTGTCCCCATGTCTGTTCCTCTGTCCGTCTGCCAGCAGCATACCACCCTCCAAACCACTGCTGGCTTGATTCTGAAGCTAAGCAGGGTTGGTACTGGTCAGTTCCTGGATGGGAAACCAGATGCTGCTGGAAGTGGTGTTGGAGGGCCAATAGGAGGCACTCTTTCCTCTGATCTAAAAAAAATACCCCAATGCCCCAGGGCAGTGATTGGGGACACTGCCCTGTGTAGGGTGCTGTCTTTCGGATGGGACGTTAAACGGGTGTCCTGACTCTCTGAGGTCATTAAAGATCCCATGGCACTTATCGTAAGAGTAAGGGTGTTAACCCCGGTGTCCTGGTTACATTTCCAATCTGGCCCTCAAACCATCACAGTCACCTAATAATCCCCAGTTTACAATTGGCTCATTCATCCCCCTCCTCTCCCCTGTAACTATTCCCCAGGTCGTTGCTGCAAATGAGAATGTGTTCTCAGTCAACTTACCTGGTAAAACAACGAATAAATAAATAAATAAATACCTGTATGTCTGCCTGTCTGTCTGTCAAATAAAGGAAACATACAGTGTTATAGAGCCATGATTGATAGGAACTTCATGGAACTACATGGAACTTCCATCTCATGTAGTGCAAGTGAACAGCAAACCTAGTTTGTGTACAGTGCATTCGGAAATTAATCAGACCCCTTGACTTTTTCCACATTTTGTTACGTTACAGCCTTATTCTGAAATTGATAAAATATCCCCCCTCAGCAATCTACACATAAAACTCCAGAATAACTCAGCAAAAACAGGTTTTTAGAAATGTTTGCAAATTTATTAAAAATCAAAAGTATTTACATAATTATTCACACCATTTGCTATGAAACTAGAAATTGATCTCAGGTGCATACTGTTTCCATTAATGAACTTTGAGATGTTTTTCAACTTGATTGGTTTCCACCTGTGGTAAATGCAATTGAGTGGACATGATTTGGAAAGGCACACACCTGTCTATATAAGGTCCTGCAGTTGACAGTGAATGTCAGAGCAAAAACCAAGCCATGAGGTCGAAGGAATTGTCCATAGAGCTCAGAGACAGAGATCTGGGGAAGGGTGCCAAAACATATCTGCAGCATTGAAGGTCCCCAAGAACACAGTGGTCTCCATCATTCTTAAATGGAGGAAGTTTGGACCCACCAAGACTCTTCCTACAGCTGGCCGCCAGGCCAAACTGAGCGATCGGGGGAGAAGGGCCTTGTTCAGGGAGGTGACCAAGAACCCGATGGTCATTCTGACAGATCTCCAGAGTTCCTCTGTGGAGATGGGAGACCATCTCTGTAGCACTCCACCAATCAGGTCTTTATGGTAGAGTGGCCAGACGGAAGCCACTCCTCAGTAAAAGGCGCATAACAGCCCGCTTGGAGTTTGCTAAAAGGCACCTAAAGGACTCTAAAGGACCATGAAAACAAGATTCTCTGGTCTGGGGAAACCAAGATTGAATTCTTTGGCCTGAATGCCAAGCGTTACGTCTGGAGGAAACCTGGCACCATCCCTACGGTGAAGCACGGTGGTGGCAGCATCATGCTGTTGGGATGTTTTTCAGAGGCAGGGACTGGGAGAATAGTCAGGATTGAGGGAAAGATGAACAGAGCAAAGTACAGAGAGATCATTGATGAAAACCTGCTCCAGAGCACTCTGGACCTCAGACTGGGGTGAAGGTTCGCCTTCCAACAGGACAACTACCCTAAGCACACAGCCAAGACAATGCAGGAGTGGCTTCCGGACAATTCTCTGAATATCCTTGAGTGGCCCAGCCAGAGGACGGACTTGAACCCTATCGAACATCTCTGGAGAGACCTTAAAATAGCTGTGCAGCGACACTCCCCATCCAACCTGACAGAGCTTGAGAGGATCTGCAGAGAAGAATGGGAGAAACACCCAAAATAAAGGTGTGCTAAGCTTGTAGTGTCATTCCCAAGAAGAAGTGCTTCAACAAAGTAGTGAGTAAAGGAATACTTATGTAAATGTGATATTTGAGTTTAAAATTGGTATACATTTGCAACATTTTCTGAAACCTGTTTTTCTTCGTCATTATAGGGTATTTTGTGTAGATTGATGAACGAAAAAACAATTTAATCAATTTTAGAATAAGGCTTTAACGTAACAAAATGTGGAAAAAGTCAAGGGGTCTCAATTTCCGAATGCACTGTATACAGTGCCTTGCGAAAGTATTCGGCCCCCTTGAACTTTTCGACCTTTTGCCACATTTCAGGCTTCAAACTTAAAGATATAAAACTGTATTTGTTTGTGAAGAATCAACAACAAGTGGGACACAATCATGAAGTGGAACGACATTTATTGGATATTTCAAACTTTTTTAACAAATCAAAAACTGAAAAATTGGGCGTGCAAAATTATTCAGCCCCCTTAAGTTAATACTTTGTAGCGCCACCTTTTGCTGCGATTACAGCTGTAAGTCGCTTGGGGTATGTCTCTATCAGTTTTGCACATCGAGAGACTGAAATTTGCAAAACAGCTCGAGTTCAGTGAGGTTGGATGGAGAGCATTTGTGAACAGCAGTTTTCAGTTCTTTCCACAGATTCTTGATTGGATTCAGGTCTGGACTTTGACTTGGCCATTCTAACACCTGGATATGTTTATTTTTGAACCATTCCATTGTAGATTTTGCTTTATGTTTTGGATCATTGTCTTGTTGGAAGACAAATCTCCGTCCCAGTCTCAGGTCTTTTGCAGACTCCATCAGGTTTTCTTCCAGAATGGTCCTGTATTTGGCTCCATCCATCTTCCCATCAATTTTAACCATCTTCCCTGTCCCTGCTGAAGAAAAGCAGGCCCAAACCATGATGCTGCCACCACCATGATTGACAGTGTGGATGGTGTGTTCAGGGTGATGAGCTGTGTTGGTTTTACGCCAAACATAACATTTTGCATTGTTGCCAAAAAGTTCAATTTTGGTTTCATCTGACCAGAGCACCTTCTTCCACATGTTTGGTGTGTCTCCCAGGTGGCTTGTGGCAAACTTTAAACAACACTTTTTATGGATATCTTTAAGAAATGGCTTTCTTCTTGCCACTCTTCCATAAAGGCCAGATTTGTGCAATATACGACTGATTGTTGTCCTATGGACAGAGTCTCCCACCTCAGCTGTAGATCTCTGCAGTTCATCCAGAGTCATCATGGGCCTCTTGGCTGCATCTCTGATCAGTCTTCTCCTTGTATGAGCTGAAAGTTTCAAGGGACAGGCCAGGTCTTGGTAGATTTGCAGTGGTCTGATACTCCTTCCATTTCAATATTATCGCTTAAACAGTGCTCCTTGGGATGTTTAAAGCTTGGGAAATCTTTTTGTATCCAAATCCGGCTTTAAACTTCTTCACAACAGTATCTCGGACCTGCCTGGTGTGTTCCTTGTTCTTCATGATGCCCTCTGCGCTTTTAACGGACCTCTGAGACTATCACAGTGCAGGTGCATTTATACGGAGACTTGATTACACACAGGTGGATTGTATTTATCATCATTAGTCATTTAGGTCAACATTGGATCATTCAGAGATCCTCACTGAACTTCTGGAGAGAGTTTGCTGCACTGAAAGTAAAGGGGCTGAATAATTTTGCACACCCAATTTTTCGGTTTTTGATTTGTTAAAAACGTTTCAAATATCCAATAAATGTCGTTCCACTTCATGATTGTGTCCCACTTGTTGTTGATTCTTCACAAAAAAATACAGTTTTATATCTTTATGTTTGAAGCCTGAAATGTGGCAAAAGGTCGCAAAGTTCAAGGGGGGCGAATACTTTCGCAAGGCACTCTATGTACTTACAAGTATGTGTAACTGATAGATGCACACCAACACACACAACATGTTAATGTTTTCAAATGTATGTAAATTCTAAAGTATTTTGTCTGTAATTTATTTTTCGTTATGTGTCGGACCCCAGTAAAACTAGCTGTCGACCTTTGGTGTCTGCTAATGGGATCCTAATTAAATTAAATAAAAATGCCTGTCTGACCCAATGCCCGCCTGCCTGCCTGCCTGTGCACTTCCCTGCCTTCCTGTCTTTCTTTCCGCCTGTCTAAATATCTAGCTATTATTCCATTCACATTCCAAACTATGATCATGGCCTTGAAACTAACAATCAAAGGCTGCCCAACACTTAGACAAAACAGTCCAATGCAGTTTGTGGAACTGTGTAGTGGGACAAAAATCTTATTAGGCATTAAACGGTTAATGTTAATATACAACGTACTATATGTCAAACCTCTATTTAACACTGATTGCCCACTCAACACTGTCACATGACATTTCACATTGCATTAATCAGTGACAGGTTGTGCAATCCAATAACTTTAGCCGCCATATCGTATTCCTCGCAGATGCCACGCCATATGGCGAGGACATAATTGTTTACATCATATATAATAAATCACAAACAACCTCATTGGGACTGACTTTCTACCCAGAAACTTTATGATTAAAAACATTTCCTCATTGCACAGCAATACACTCCGATTTTATTGCCAAATTGAAAGGTCACGACTTCGTCCGTTTCCCCAGGATCGGACAGTGTGCATTTCACCCGCTTTAATAGGTTTCCCTTTCATTCCCAACAGCCGTGAATAAGGAAATTAATAATTTGTCTTATTGCCGCTTCACCGGCGCTAACAATCAAACCACTCCTCAAATGAATTAGTGTTCCTTAAATTGCAACACAGTATATTTTTTAACAGCACAGTAATTTTCCATTCTCAGTGTTAACTCAGCCAACAACTGCTTATGAATAAATAATAATACTTTGTTGTGGTATTATCCATTTCAGCAAAAAGGAAAATCCAAATGATGACTTTGCTAAGTTGACTCGATGGTTTTTGGTAATATACCTTTCAGAACAGTAGAAAAAATAAGGATGGTCCGCAACCAATCAATTTAAAAAAGGGGAGTAAGAACACCTTGAGTAACATAATCCCAACTTTACTGCTTCTATTATTTGATGTCCAATGGCATGGCTGCTCATAAATTGACAGATTGTGTGCAATACTTTTTCCCTTTGTTCATTTCAACAGGCCTAGTCATGATTGAAGTGGCTCCACTTTTCTCCTTGACCTTGACAAACCTTACTTCCGACATAGCTCTCTGCATTTATGGATTTTACATTCAAACGCAAGCCAAACCCCACTCAAATGTGTAAGTACTCTTTTTCCCTTGTGCACTAAAGGACAAGTGCTATTCCGAGTACAGAAGAAAAGCGCCAACACCCATTTTCTGCACAGGGGCACCTTGTTTTTGTTGTTATCTGTGATTGGAGTGGAGAGACTCATCGTACAAGGCCGAAGGCGATGGATCGTTCTGATGGAGTCGCAGTGGCAGCCACGGCGGTTGTTTAAAGGGCCATTCGGATGCAATCTAGGAGATTTCAGCCAAGATTTATGCCTCCCCTATTACCTCTACTCCTCATTCGGAGGCGGATGGTAAACGGCGCTGAGTTATTGTGTCAGGGACCAGACTCCCCTTCCTTCTCCCTGTCGATGAGGCCTAGAGCTGAACAGTCTGGCTCCATGCTGTGCATTAAATTAGCTCTGTACTCTCTGCTAGTAGCTAACACTTCACCTCAACTTGGCTGCCATGAAGCTAGCTAGCTAACACTTCATCTCAACTCAGCTGCCATGAAGCTAAATAGCTAACACTTTCATAAGAATGATGCGACACTTGTTATAAGGCATCGTGGCAGCTAATGCATTGTCTGTATTGTTGGGAAGGACCCATAAGTAAGCATTTCAATGATAGTCTACACTTGTTGTTTACGAAGCATGTGACAAATAAATAATTTGATTTAATGACAACCCTATTTCATTTTGAGGACCAGTGACATATGTCCGCTACCACTTCACCAGAGTAAGGGAGAAGTTAAGATAAGATAACAACGTCATAAGAATGATGCAGCACTTGTTATAAGGCAGCTAATGATAACCCTATGTCACTATTAGGGTCATAAGATGGTGATGGATCAAATGGGAAAATGTAGTTTTCATGAGTTATAACTGTGTTAAAGTCACTTTTAAGAGAAAGAGGGGAACATATTGCTGTCATCATTTTTTTTATGGTAGGTGTTATATCTTAAAATCCCTCCCAGACGTTGGGTTCTGGAGTCTCGGAGTCATGACAGGATCGACGGGAAGCAAAAAAGGGGAGCTCTTTCTGGACTAAACCTCGGTCCACATTTGAAATCTCTCCTTCTGTCAGTAGTTGGATTAGATAGGGAGTAGCTTCCCTGCTATGTTCACTGTCCCAATAACAATTGGCCTGTACAATAACAAGAAATCAATCACCTCTGTTCCCCTGCCTGCATCTTCCACAATGTGTGTCTCTTGTCCTCACACCACATCGACTACTTTTTTGTTACGTGGCCGTCATTGTTCCTAGGCAGTCATTGAAAATGGACTGACATGCCAAGTTAAATAAAGATAAAATAAAATAAAATGAGAACAGGTAAAACATGCTCTCAATTGCCAATATTGCCTCGACATTAACCGTGCCTTCATTGAAGCATGGTTTGTTCAGGGTTTGAATACAGATTTTTTCCCCATGAGCTGAGACTGAGAACAGTAGCATCTGCCTACACACACATCAAAAAACTAAACCCAATTTTCTACCTCCTCAGTTCTTCTCATCCTGACAATTTGATCTGGGACAGCGCTACCCAGAGTAAAGAGGTCCACTTTACTCTGTAGCTTTGAGAAAGTAAAGGAATATCAGCTCTATGAAATGGTTGAATAATTTGGAAACAATATGCCTTACACTAGACAGCATCAATAAATACAGAAACCACTTTTTCATAAAATAAAGTTCTATGTAGGCCTAATATTCCTATCAATGCAACTTTACATCTTTAAGAGTGTTGTATATCAAAGAAAACATGATAAAACTAGACTAATTGCCTGTGTGAACTGTTATCATCTTTGAAAGCAATAATTAAAACGATATCAACACTGGAAACACTTAAAAGATTCTTTCCTTCAGTCTGTGTTTCAGCAGCTGATAGCTGCATTTGAGAGCTTTTTAACACTGACTAATTCTCCAGGGCAGGTATTCCCAAACTGGGGAACGCAATTCCGTTGGAGGTAAATAAAAATGTGATTCACATTTTTTTTAAATCAACAAATAAATTCCAATAAATGTATATTTTCCAACGGGGCTTTACATTTGGGTGAGGTATTTTCTCGCCTAAGTAGCCTCGTTTCACTGCCAAAAATGAAATAGTGTTCAGTGAAATAACAACACAATGTCAAATACAGGTCTCTCACGGGAAACCTTCACTCTTGCACAGACATTTAGAAACGAAACATGACCATGTGAAAAATAAACCACGGGAGTTTTTTGAGTGAGAATAAAGTCGACTTTCGAGTAATAAGACATGTATAAAAACAACAGATATCATGAATAAGAAGGGGCTAGAAGCGTCTTTTATGGTGAGCTACCAAGTGGCTAAGACAGGCAAGCCCCATACTATTGTGGAGGACTTAATTGTTCCTGCTGCCGCAGATATGGCTGGGACAATGCTGGGGGGGAAAAGGCCCAAAAGTCAATGACTTCATCAAACAACACTGTTTCACGATGCATCAGTGACATGGCAGAAGATGCTTTGAAACAACTACTGCTTCGCATACAAGTTAGTGAATTATATACGTTACAGCTGGATGAGTCAACAGACGTGGCAGGCCTTGCACAGCTCCTGGTATATGTCCGTAACGTTTATGGGGGTTCAATTAAGGAAGACATTATCTTCTGCAAACCAGGACAACATGAGGGGATATTTGGATAGCTGGACAGCTTTGTGACATCAAATGGACTTTGGTGGTCAACATGTGTTGGTATCTGTACTGATGGCACAAAAGCCATGACAGGGAGACATAGTGGAGTGGTAACGCGCATGCAAGCAGTTGCTCCTGACACCATTTGAGTACACTGCAGCATCCACCAAGAGGCTCTTGCTGCCAAGGGAATGCCTGACAGCTTGAAAGACGTTTTGGAAACAGTTTTTTCTCGCCTGAATGATCTGACTCCCCGTAACTATATTCAATGTGCGGGACAAAATTGATGCTATGATTAAGAAGTTGGAGCTATTTTCTGACTGCATTAACAAGGACAACACACAGGTCTTTACATCACTGTATGTTTTTTTTATGTGCAAATGAACTCAAGCTTACGGACAATGTCAAATGTGATATAGCGAAGCCCCTGAGTGAGTTGGGTGCACAATTACGCAAGTACTTTCCTGAAACGGATGACACAAACAACTGGATTCATTATCCCTTTCATGCCCTGCCTCCAGTCCACTTACCGATATCTGAACAAGAGAGCCTCATCTAAATTCCACTGCCAGATTTCTGGATTGGGCAGAGCTCAGAGTATCCTGCCTTGGCAAATCGCGCTGTTAAAACACAGATCTTTTGTAAACACATACCTATGTGAGAGTGGATTCTCAGCCCTCACTAGCATGAAAACTAAGTACAGGCACAGACTGTGCGTGGAAATAGACTGAGACTCTCTCCAGTACAACCCAACATTGCGGAGTTATGTGCATCCTTTCAAGCACACCCTTCTCATTAACCTGTGATGAGTTATTCACAATTTTTGATGAACAAATTAGGTTTTATATGTAAGATGGCTAAATAAAGAGCTAAATTATTGATCATTATCATTTGTGCCCCGGTCCTATAAGAGCTCTTTGTCACTTCCCACGGGCCGGGTTGTGACAAAAACCTACACTCATTCTTATGTTTAATAAATGTATCATATGTGTGTTGCAGGCTTACAATGATGGTAAAAAAACAACATTTGAGAGTGCTTTGACCCTGGTGCTAGAGGGGGTACGCAGCTGGAGGTTGAATGTTTGAAGGGGTACGGGACTATAAAAAGTTTGGGAACCACTGCTCTAGGGGAACCACCACTGGAAATTATATTGTCAATGGACCAAGTGGCGAGAGCATTAAATGGAGAGTTGCTGGGAGGCCATATTAAGTACCACATCTAAATGAGACCGGTACTAAAGGAGATTTCACATCATTTCAATTCGCAATCAAAAGCACACAGGAAGGATGATTATGAAAATAAATTGTCCATATAGTATGTTGAAAAAACACAATATTACGCAAACAGAAACATCCTCGAGATATGACCAATTTACGTGCATACTGCACGTGCATCAATTCAATTTCAAGGAACCGTTATCCATTTTTAAAGTACTGTACGCACTTTCATGGAAAGCCCAAAAATGCAAGATTCATGGAGTCTTCAAGGGCAATTCTAAATTGGTAGAGGTGGGAATAGGAGTTTTAGGACAAAATAAATATGCTGAAAGGATTGAGAAGACAAACACTTATGGCCTATGCCATGAGCATCCTCAAACGGTGCCAGACAAATCTTTTCCTTTCCAGAGACCTAGGCTTTGTCCCAAGTATCTCTCTTTAATCCCAACGTGTGAACTTCCCTCCAATGATTTGAACCGAAATTACTGGTATAAAATATGATTCAAACTCCCACTAACCCATGCCTACACCAATCCAATGATTGTAGATTTGTGGTAAGTAATGAACAGGTGCACATTCCAGGAGAAAGGAGATCATATTGGAACTTACCCCCCTAACTATCCTCCTTGTGTGGCAAAATGAGCCCCTCATTCCAAAGGTACTTTGTCCTTAGCTCCACATTACTCCTGGACAGTAATCAACACTGGACTACAACTTAGCAAGATTCAGGACACCTCATTATACATTAATGAGCCCAGCAACCTTTAAATGTTACATGGATTTCTTCCTCAAACTCTTTCCCCCTTGGCTGTGCCGGAAATATTTTTCCTAGAGTCGTGTGATTGATAACAGGAAGAGAGGAGACAGAATCCATTGACGTTGATGGATGCAAAGCAGTCCACCTCTCCATGACTTCACAAACACATAATACAGTGTGTGTGGTTTTAGCATCAACTCTGAGGAAAGCTTGCATTTAAATCCCCATTATGCAGATTTCAAATGTATAATAAGTACTCAGAATATTCAAGACACATTTAAGTCAGAGAAACAGAAAAGTAACATTTTAAGGTTGCTGATCTGAAGAATCAAACATAGTTAGAAGAATACATGAATGCAAATCTCTGCTTGGAGAAAGGGTAGAAAGAGAATACAGTGTTAAAACACTTTTAAAACACTTTCTCAGTCCAGCCAATCAAGTGTAATTTTATTCAAGAGAATCAGTGACAGCAATTGGCAAGCAATAGCCTGTCCCTTTCCTAATACTGTAGGTAATCTGCAATGTCAACACAGAGCTTTAGCTAATGACATGTGAGGGCTCATCCTTGGAGGGCTCGACTCGTCCTCCAAGGATGACCTGTTTTTTTTGTCACATATATTTGGGAACATTTTACGAGTCTGCCCTTCAGCCACCCAATTGGCGACGATGAATGAGTTGTCGTAGACGGCTATAAACTCCTAACGTCCCTTCTCGCCTAATATTTAGTGTCTCTTCTCACCATGATGGAATCTCTACCAGTTAATGCTGCTGCCTTTTTCGATTTATTCTATTGACACATTTTACATTTTTGAATGTGTCCATATACGAGGGTGAGGGGTGGTCGGTAAAGGAATTATCTGAACACTACTGGCAATAACATGTTATAAATATTCCTGGAGATGAGATCATCAAACGCCTTCCAACACTGCATGTATAATTAGAGGGGTGTCATTAATCATGCGTTTCGGGGCTGTTTGGAGTAATAAGATTCAAAAAGTGACATTTATTAAGCTGGGGTGGCACTAAGCTCTCTGTTTATTACCTAGGATTCTTGACATCCTTCAGGAGCCAATGACTGGGACCCACAGTCGGGCATTACGGGTAAAACTGGCCGAAATATCCCAAAACAGACTTACGGTCTTCTACTCAAATTCTCCTATTTCCTATCCTCTTACACGTTTGTTAATCCTTGAAACGGCCACACATTTGTGAGGATTCTTGCCTGCTGCAACACAGTGTTGACCAGAGAGTGTTGTAATTATGCAACGTTAATTAAAACACTTAAACTGCCGGGCCTCGCTAACCCCTTAGAACATCAATGAGCAGCAATTATGACAGCAACATTCTAACAGTAATACATATGTTTTATATATGCTATCATAAAAAATATCCTTTCGTTGTGTTTTTGAAAGTATTGGGTAATATTAGAATACGACGAAAAAAAATATTCAGAGAACACAATAGCATTTTCATTAGCTTACAGTAACATAAGCTATCTGCTGCTGTGTGCTCACACGTGTCGAGAACATGGAACAACGGTTAGTCTTAGAAAAAGTGATATTCTGAAAAAAAGGAAATTGATTTCGAAAATGTGGAATCTGCTCTTTCTAATACTATATAGAAATCAAAACGTCTTTATAAAAACTTTAAATAGAATATGCCTGTTAAATACACTTATTTAGGTCAAGTCAAGGACAGAGAGGGGCTTGACTTTAAAATTGATGTTTCCATTTTAATATGCAGTCAAAATGACTGCCTCTGCGCTTCTAGTGTTAAGCCGCAGCTGATAAAACAATGTGGCAATATCTTGGCCACTCATTAAATGGCTTATGCTAATTGCATTATAATCGTCGCAACAATATCTCTAATCAAACTCATCAGCAATTTACACGTATACTGAGTCGTCGGCGGGGCCAGACAGTGGGGCCATGGCATAATCATATCATAAAGCACAAAGAATCATTGAAAACCACGCAGACAACCAATGGTTTATGCTACTTTTGCATGCGTTTGACCCGGGACTATTTGAAGGGTATGAATGAATCATCTCTATCTACTCAGGCCAGCAGTGTTGATTCAGGTGGACGATGACAAATAAGATAGAGCAAGCCTCATACGAAATCCTTGTTTTCAAATCAAATCAAACTTTATTGGTCACATACAGTTGAAGTCGGAAATTAACATGCAGTTAGGTTGGAGTTATTAAAACTTTTTTTTCAACCACTCCACAAATTTCTTGTTAACAAACTATAGTTTTGGCAAGTCGGTTAGGAAATCTACTTTGTGCATGAAACAAGTCATTTTTCCAACAATTGTTTACAGACAGATTATTTCACTTATCACAATTCCAGTGGGTCAGAAGTTTACAAATCTCTGCTTACACTAAGTTGACTTTGCCTTTAAAAAGCTTGGAAAATTCCAGAAAATTATGGCATGGCTTTAGAAGCTTCTAATTGACCTCATTTGAGTCAATTGGAGGTGTACCTGTGGATGTATTTCAAGGCCTACCTTCAAACTCCGTGCCTCTTTAGTCAACATCATGCGAAAATCAAAAGAAATCAGCCAAGACTTCAGAAAATAATTGTAGATCTTCACAAGTCTGGTTCATCCTTGGGAGCAATTTCCAAATGCCTGAAGGTACCACGTTCATCTGTACAAACAATAGTACGCAAGTATAAACACCATGGGACCACACAGCCGTCATACCGCTCAGGAAGGAGACGAGTTCTGTCTCCTAGAGATGAACGTACTTAGGTGTGAAAAGTGAAAATCAATCCCAGAACAACAGCAAAGGACCTTGTGAAGATGCTGGAGTAAACAGGTACAATATATCCACAGTAAAACAAGTCCTATATCGACATAACCTGAAAGGCCGCTCAGCAAGGAAGAAGCCACTGCTCCAAAACCGCCATAAAAAGCCCCTCTACGGTTTGTAACTGCACATGGGGACGAAGATCATACTTTTTGGAGAAATGTCTTCTGGTCTGATGAAACAAAAATAGAACTGTTTCGCCATAATGACCACAGGAAAAAGAGGAAAAAGGGGGAGGCTTGCAAGCCGAAGAAGAACATCCCAACCATGAAGGACGAGAGTGGCAGTATCATGTTGTGGGGGTGCTTTGCTGCAGGCGGGACTGGTGCACTTCACAAAATAGATGGCATCATGAGGTAGGAACGTTATGTGGATATATTGTAGCAACATCTCAAGACATCAGTCAGGAAGTTAAAGCTTGGTCGCAAATGGGTCTTCCAAATGGACAATGACCTCAAGCATACTTCCAAAGTTGTGGCAAAATGGCTTAAGGACAACAAAGTCAAGGTATTGGAGTGACCATCACAAAGCCCTGACCTCAGTCCGATAGAAAATTTGTGGGCAGAACTGAAAAAATGTGTGGGAGCAAGGAGGCCTACAAACCTGACTCTGTTACACCAGCTCTGTCCGGTGGAATGGGCCAAAATTCACCCAACTTATTGTGGGAAGCTTGTGGAAGGCTACCCGAAACGTTTGACCGAAGTTAAACAATTTAAAGGCAATGCTACCAAATACTAATTGAGTGTATGTAAACTTCTGACCCACTGGGAATGTGATGAAAGAAATAAAAGCTGAAATAAATCATTCTCTCTACTATTGTTCTGACATTTCACATTCTTAAAATAAAGTGGTGATCCTAACTGACCTAAGACAGGGCATTTTTACTAGGATTAAATGTCAGGAATTGTGAAAAACTGAGTTTAAATGTAGTTGGCTAAAGTGTATATAAACTTATGACTTCAACTGTACGTGTTTAGCAGATGCTATTATGGGTGTAGCGAAGTGCTTGTGTTTATAGCTACAACAGTGTAGTAATATCTAACATTTTCACAATAATAAACACATCTAATGTAAGGAATGGAATTAAATATATATAAATATTTGGACGAGCAATGGCAGAGCGCCATAGACTAAGATACAGTAATATACAATATCATTTTGTGATGGTCTGACTGCTACGAAGAGAATTGGGAACCACCCAGGGTCATCAATCACGTAAAATCATTAAACAAATGTAGTCATTATTTCTAAGGGGAAATATGTTCAGAGACACAGTGATTTGTTCAAAGACCCATATGTAATGTCATGTTTATGTTAATAATCTGCTATAGAGAGGGAGAAACATGTTTTGGCTGTCAGCAAACGGAATAGAAAACATGTTTCTCCTCCGTGTAAACGTGGAAGAGCATTGACGTATGCAAAACATATTACATGGCAGTTAACCAATTAAAACACCACCTCAGCCTGTAGCCAGATACAGTAGTTCCTGGCCAGCAACTCGTGCAGCGGCACTTTCCCAGGATACTGTACGCTTCTCTATCCAGAGGCAGCCTTCTAGGAATAACTGAGCTATATAAAAATAATAAATGTCCCGTAGTTTGACTGATGCTGGATCCGTAGATGTTAGTGAAGTTCGTGTACTCGCCCAACCTTAATTTAAAATATGCAAATTTGCTCTTCACGATATGTAGGACAGTAAGAGACAATTTCAGCGTTTTAGGTTAATTAGATACTTTTTGCCTTTTCACACTGCTCAATTATTTATGTATACGATGAACCATTAGCATTTACTTGCCACACATTCTTCTATCCCATTCAGGATAGAAGGCCTGAAATAGCAATAGAGTTGAAGGATATGAAGAATAAAAATCTACAAAATCTAAGTCGGAAGTTCACAAACAAGTGCACCAGGCCCTCCTGCAGCAAAGCACCCCCACAACATGATGCTGCCACCCCCGTGCTTCACAGTTGTGATGGTGTTCTTCGGCTTGCAAGCCTCCCCATTTTTCCTCCATTCTGTCATTATGGTCAAAAAGTTAGATTTTTGTTTCATCAGACCAGAGGACATTTCTCAAAAAAAGTACGATTTGTCCTCATGTGCAGTTGTCTGGCTTTTTTATGGCGGTTTTGGAGCAGTGGTTTCTTCCTTGCTGTGCGTCCTTTCAGGTTATGTCAATATAGGACTCGTTTTACTGTGGATGTAGATACCTTTGTACCTGTTTCCTCCAGCATCTTCACAAGGTCCTTTGCTGTTGTTCTGGGATTGATTTGCATGATGTCAAGCAAAGAGGCACTGAGTTTGAAGTTAGACCTTGAAATACATCCACAGGTACAAATCCGAATTGCCATGACATACATTTCTTGTATTTTCCAAGCTGTTTAAAGGCACAGTCAACTTACTTTATGTAGGCCTCCCGGGTGGCGCAGTGGTTAAGGGCGCTGTACTGCAGCAGCAGCTGTGCCACCAGAGACTCTGGGTTTGCGCCCAGGCTCTGTCGTAACCGGCTGCGACCAGGAGGTCCGTGGGGCAACGCACAATTGGCCTAGCGTCACCCGGTTTAGGGAGGGGTTGGCCGGTAGGGATAGCCTTGTCTCATCACGCACCAGCGACTCCTGTGGCGAGCCGGGCGCACTGCGCGCTAACCAAGGTTGCCAGGTGCACAGTGTTTCCGGCTGGCTTCCGGGTTGGATGCGCGCTGTGTTAAGAAGCAGTGAGGCTTGGTTGGGTTGTGTATCAGAGGACGCATGACTTTCAACCTTTGTCTCTCTCGAGCCCGTACAGGAGTTGTAGCAATGAGACAAGATAGTAGCTACTAAACAATTGGAAATTGGGGAGAAAATGGAGTAAAATATATACAAATTAAAAAAATTACTCTTTGTAAACGTCTGACCCACTGAAATTGTGATACAGTGAATTATAACCGAAATAATCTGTCTGTAAACAATTTTAGGAAAAATTACTTGTGTCATGCACAAAGTAGATGTCCTAACCGACTTGCCAAAACTATAGTTTGTTAATAAGACATTTGTGGAGTGGTTGAAAAATGAGTTTTGGAGTCATTAATGGAGTCATTAAAACTCGTTTTTCAACCACTCCAAGTGTATGTAAACTTCCGACTTCAACTGTAGTTTTATAAAGTAGAGCAGTTGTGTGCCTTGGACAAAATGGCAAAGCACCTAAACTGGTCAAGAAAAGTAAGATTTACTTCAATAATTATTTATGTCTCTCAAACTCCTTTCATTAAAGTTGTTGATTTCTTTTTTCCTTCCATAAGGAATACTGTACTGATGTATTCCGTGATAGGGAAATGTTTCAAGTTATATTCATCATCTCCAGCACCACCCCAACATCAACATATGTGAAAATGGCGTGTTTTTCTATGTTTTGTAATAAAAAAGATAACAGAAGATAAGTGTTTCCAACTACATGATTGGTGTGCATCATGTGATTTTAACCAATTATGAGTAGGCATTGCTTGCTAATTGCCTACTAATTGTCAACTATTTGGTTGATGATTTACTACAAAACATAAAATAGAGCCATTTTCACATATCGTGATGTTGGGGTGGTGCAGGAGATTATATGATTTAGAAAAATGTCCCTTTAAGGCAACCAATAAAATGAACATATCCACAATCCAATAGAACAAAAGTTAGAGAATATAGTGATTCTGAGTCAGTTGTTCACTGTTGGGACTATTGGCCTGGACAGCAGAATATATGCCAGTCACCATTAAAGGTGTGGTCCAATACATTGTTTACCCCGTCCTCACCATTTAATTAGCTGTCATTGATTTGTGTTGATGCAGTGCAGTTTATGTACCTTCTCTCTCTGTGTAATTCCAACATGTTTCCGTGAGGTTTTGGAAACAAAGAAGGCATTTGTTTAAATTAATTTTGCATTTAAGTACATTTCGATCCAAAATAATGCAATTCCCTACGATTTATTTTGTTTTCTACACATTGTCTGGGATATATACAGGTCTATTCAGTGACATTAAATCGCTTTCATTATCGGAAGTCACCTTATGCCACTTGGATTAGGTGTCTTATTAGAAACTTAGTTAACGGATTGCTGATAATACATCAACGTCTCCCTGCACACAATTTGGAGAGGAAATAAATTAGAAATCAACATTGCAATTTGGTTTTCCCAGCATTTTGTAGTTGTAATGGAAATTAATTATAGACAGTTTGGGAGAGTAGGGGCCCAAAATTGTCAACGCATTTTCAATGGGACATTTAAAAAAAAAAAGTTAATTGCAAAACAGCATGGAAAATGTTAAAATCAGCTACACTTGAGTTGAACTAGTTCAAATTGCATTGGAGAAAGGGCTGCAGAGTGCTCTACTGTATGTACTCACAAGCAGGTCCACACAAGCAAAATTACGAGGCATAGTTAATATATTTTAGTGAACCTTTGGAAGCACATTACAGACAAAAACCCACCTGTGTCAACTGAGACAGAACAGAGGTATTAAAATCCAGACATATTTTTATTTTATTTTAATTTCACCTTTATTTAACCAGGTAGGCTAGTTGAGAACAAGTTCTCATTTGCAACTGCGACCTGGCCAAGATAAAGCATAGCAGTGTGAACAGACAACACAGAGTTACACATGGAGTAAACAATTAGCAAGTCAATAACACAGTAGAAAAAAATGGGCAGTCTATATACAATGTGTGCAAAAGGCATGAGGAGGTAGGCGAATAATACAATTTTGCAGATTAACACTGGAGTGATAAATGATCAGATGGTCATGTACAGGTAGAGATATTGGTGTGCAAAAGAGCAGGAAAGTAAATAAATAAAAACAGTATAAAAACAGTATGGGAATGAGGTAGGTGAAAATGGGTGAGCTATTTACCTATAGACTATGTACAGCTGCAGCGATCGGTTAGCTGCTCGGATAGCTGATGTTTGAAGTTGGTGAGGGAGATAAAAGTCTCCAACTTCAGCGATTTTTGCAATTCGTTCCAGTCACAGGCAGCAGAGTACTGGAACGAAAGGCGGCCAAATGAGGTGTTGGCTTTAGGGATGATCAGTGAGATACACCTGCTGGAGCGCGTGCTACGGATGGGTGTTGCCATCGTGACCAGTGAACTGAGATAAGGCGGAGCTTTACCTAGCATGGACTTGTAGATGACCTGGAGCCAGTGGGTCTGGCGACGGATATGTAGTGAGGGCCGGCCGACTAGAGCATACAAGTCGCAGTGGTGGGTGGTATAAGGTGCTTTAGTGACAAAACGGATGGCACTGTGATAGACTGCATCCAGTTTGCTGAGTAGAGTGTTGGAAGCCATTTTGTAGAAATTAGAAATATGTCAGAATGTTGACATTTAACCATAGTAGTTATACGTCACCTCACCTGTAGTTCAATTACATGTCATTTTAGCAGACACTTTTATCCAAAGTGAGAGTATGTATGAATACATTTATTGTATGGGAAACCCCAGCGCAAATCAAACCCACAATCCTGATGTTGCAAGTGCCATGGTATACCACTTGAGCCACATATGATCATGGCACTGCTATGGCTTGAAGAATAACAGGACAAATGTGGTGCTAGGGAGGAGGTTGGGGTGTATTTGGGGCATGCAACATCGAGTGGAAAACCACATTTTGTGAGTTTCCCACTTGGTGTTGAATGCCCCCAATACATCCCCACCTCCTCCCTATCGACAGATTTCTCCTGTTATCCTTGTGACATAACTAATGTCAGCTTCAGTGACATACAACTAAAATGGTTAAAAGCTACTATCTGGGTCTTGAGGTCAGCAAAATAACTCATTATATTCCTTCCCTGTAATCTAATCAGAATAATATTGTTTTACAATGCTGTGTGGGCACTTTCCTTTCGTGTCTCTTTCCAGCCAAATATTACAAATATGGCACAAAACAAGTCAGTTTGATTGACAACTCCCATTAACTCAGACACAAGGCATAACATACATTTTCAGACTAGAGGGGCTGACCACACACATGCATGCGTTTGGTCGACGGCATCAAAATTGTCCAATAAAGAAAGTGAATTTGGAGGCATGCCAAATTCCCCCTGCAGCCAAATGACTAAATATTCCAAACCCAACAAGTCCAAAATACAGTATTTGCCCACACAGCCTCATAACTAGATTCTGTGGAAGACTACAATGAAATGCTATGTATTGATATGCTGTTACAAGTCTGGAACAATGGAACATTCAAATGCCACCCACTGAGTTGACTAAGTCATAAATAAATGTGCCATCAATTTGTCTAGTGTCAAGATCATGCATTCATTTATGAATAGTAAGGACTGCACTGAAAATAACTGTGAGACCTCATGAATATCTCTGTTGATGAGATTGATCTTTCGAAACTCCTCTTTTCAATTGCCAATTGTTAGCCACCCCAGCTTGAGAAAAAGCACGGCAATACAGTACATATTTACATTGATTACATGGACACCAGTCGACAAAATGAAACCAGGCAACCTGTGGATGATGATCATTGGTGAAAAGAACTTAAAACCGTATACTGCAGTGGGTTAAATTAGGGTCACACAGATTGTTTCTTGATCTTGGTCAAAAGTATACACCTCACACACATGGTTATGGGCTTCCAAAAACGAAAACACATGCACCATGTCAGATATACTGTAGATTCGAAATGTATTCAATTTCGCATCCCAATATTACACTTTATATACATCACAGAACAATGAAATATAACAAAACGGTTTAACATAGAAACACCAGTGTTTATTTATGTTTATGAAAAAAATGAATAACATTCCACCCATGAGGCAAATAGGTCATTTGAACATTGTACCGTCTGGTTTGCTTAATATAAGGAATTTGAAATGATTACATTTTGATACTTCAGTATATTTTAGCAAATTACATTTAATTTTGATACTTACAGTTGAAGTCGGAAGTTTGCATATACCTTAGCCAAATACATTTAAATTGTTTTTCACAATTCCTGACATTTAATCCCAATAAAAAATGCCCTGTTTTAGGTCAGTTAGGATCACCTCTTTATTTTAAGAATGTGAAATGTCAGAATAATAGTAGAGAGAATGATTTATTTCAGCTTTTAATTCTTTCATCACATTCCAAGTGGGTCAGAAGTTTACATACACTCAATTCGTATTTGGTAGCATTGCCTTTAAATTGTTTAACTTGGGTCAAACATTTCCGGTAGCCTTCCACAAGCTTCCCACAATAAGTTGGGTGAATTTTGGCCCATTCCTCCTGACAGAACTGACAGAGTTGTAACTAAGTCAGGTTTGTAGGCCTCCTTACTCACACACCCCTTTTCAGTTCTGCCCACAAATGTTCTATAGGATTGAGGTCAGGGCTTTCTGATGGCCACTCCAATACCTTGACTTTGTTGTCCTTAAGCCATTTTGCCACAACTTTGGAAGTATGCTTGGGGTCATTGTCCATTTAGAAGACCCATTTGAGACCAAACTTTAACTTCCTGACTGATGTCTTGAGATGTTGCTTCAATATATCCACATCATTTTCCTACCTCATGATGCCATCTATTTTGATGCTATTTTGATACATGATGCTGCCACCGTTGGGATGTTGTTCTTCGGCTTGCAAGCCTCCCCCCTTTTCCTCCAAACATAACAATGGTCATTATAGCCAAACAGTTCTATTTTTGTTTCATCAGACCAGAGGACATTTCTCCAAAAAGTATGATCTTTTGTACCTATTTCCTCCAGCATCTTCACAAGGTCCTTTGCTGTTGTTCTGGGATTGATTTGCACTTTTCGCACCAACGCACATTCATCTCTAGGAGACAGAACACTTCTCCTTCCTGAGCGGTATGACGGCTGTGTGGTGTTTGTACAGATGAACGTGGTACCTTCAGGCGTTTGTAAATTGCTCCCAAGGATGAACCAGACTTGTGGAAATCTATTTTTTAAATTCTGAGGTCTTGGCTGATTTCTTTCGATTTTCCCATGATGTCAAGCAAAGAGGCACTGAGTTTGAAGGTAGGCCTTAAAATACATCCACTGCCAAATGATTCAAATGATGTCATTTAGCCTATCAGAAGCTTCTAAAGCCATGACATCATTTTCTGGAATTTTCCAAGCTTTTTAAAGGCAGTATCAACTTGTATGTAAGCTTCTGACCCACTGGAATTGTGATACAGTAAATTATAAGTGAAAAACAATAAAAGCCCCGCACACGTGAAGCCAATGTAGTGCTCACAGGGAACTATACATGGACAACTACAGGTGGGGAAAAGGCTACCTAAGTATGGTTCTCAATCAGAGACAACAATAGACAGCTGCCTCTGATTGAGAACCACACACAGCCAAACACACAGAAATACAAATCATAGAAAAAGGAACATAGAATGCCCACTCAAATCACACCCTGACCAAACCAAAATAGAGACATATAAAGCTTTCTACGGTCAGGGCGTGACAGAAACAATTGTTGGAAAAATGACTTGTGTAATGCACAAAGTAGGTGTCCTAAATGACTTGCCGAAACTATAGTTTGTTAACAAGAAATTTGTAGAGTGTTTGAACGACTTTTAATGACTCCAACCTAAGTGTATGTAAACGTCCTACTTCAACTGTAAGTATATTTAAAACCAAATACTTCGATTTTTACTCAAGTAATATTTTACTGGGTGACATTCACTATTGAGTCATTTTCTAGTAAGATATCATTACTTTTGCTCAAGTATGACAATTTTGTACTTTCTCCACCACTGATGATAATACAAGTAGAATGTGTTAGCTACAGTAGGCATTGACATTGCAAATTGGCTTCCCAAACTCAAAACCTCAGAGTTCATTACAGGACAATATCAATTCAATAACCAACGTAGGTGGTCTCCAGAATATCAGACGTCACATGATGACTATGTGGGAAACACAATGACTCCTTTTGTGTACATGGGTTATGGCGATAAATGGACTTCCTACGGTCTGATGTGTGTTTTTGTAATACAATGGCCTATTCATGACTTGATATGGTGGGTAAAGCTGGACAAACCAAAAGTATATGGATTGACTGGCACAGTATCCGCATAGATGTGTGAATAGAATATATGCATATTGATGGCTATCAATGGGGGTTTGATAAAAAAAAGGGTTGATTGACATTTGACTACTCCCACTAACTCAAGCAGAAAGCATACCACAGATGTAAAGACCAGATTGACTGACCACAGAGAGACATGCGATTGGTCGACAGCATCAACATGATTGTCCAATAATGAAGTATATTTCAGAATACTGCCAAATACCTGTCCTACTGCCAAATTACCAGTCTACATATTCCAACCACAAAAGATATTTGCCCAATTATTATTATTTTTTCATATTCAATAGCTGTTGAGCAATATACTGTCCTGTGTATCCATGGTTGGTTAGGTTACTTTCTAAATGTAATCGATTACCGTTACTAGTTACCTGTCAAAAATTGTAACCAGTGACATATATTTTGGATTATCCAAGCTGAGAAACAGAATCTGATTACTTTCCCCTTAGGAGGCATTAGAAGAATACAAAAAAAGCATTTGGTGTGTAATCACAGTGGTCAGACTTGCTCAGGTGGAGCAAACTTAATCTAGCACATTTTTTCAGTGCTGAATTGAATGTCATTGAGAAAACAGAAAGGTGTCATAATGTATGTTTTCCCGCAAACATCCTTTCTGAAGTGTAAACAAAGAAAAAAATAATCTAGTTTTTCTAAATTATCTGTAATCTGAATACAGTATTTGTGCTCATAGTTGAATTTATGATTAACGTTAACGTTAACATTTTTATGTAATCAGATTACATTTAACCCTGTGTGTAGGCTTACAGTGAAATGCTTACTTACGAGCCCCTAACCCTGTCACGCCCTGGTCTTAGTATTTTGTGTTTATATATTTATTTGGTCAGGCCAGGGTGTGACATGGGTTTATTTTGTTTTGTTTTCGTATTGGGGTTTTAGTAGGCATTGGGATTGCGGCTGAGTAGGGGTGTCTAGCATAGGCTGTGGCTGCCTGAGGCGGTTCTCAATCAGAGTCAGGTGATTCTCGTTGTCTCTGATTGGGAACCATATTTAGGTAGCCTGGGTTTCACTGAGTGTTTTGTGGGTGATTGTTCCTGTCTCTGTGTAGTTTCACCAGATAGACTCGGTCACTTTGGTTTTTCTTTTTACTTGTTTTGGAAGAGAACGAGCGCCATTCTCCTTGCGGAGATGGTGCTAAATACATCAACACGGTCGGTCCCTGGGATTGGGCTGGCCAACACGATTCGGTTTGCTTGGAAGGAAAAGGAGTTGGAGCCTTTACGACGGGAATCTTTTGGAAGGATAATATTGATGGGGATTCTAAAGCTGACGGTGAAGGATGTGTTTTGTTTCCAAGGCAACTCGTTGGAGGGAGCATACGACGTGGCACTATATACAGAGGAAAAACACAATGATATCCTGAGAAGGGCAAGAGCAGTGGGAGGTGAGAGGCCGATGTGCCACTACGAAATAACAAGCCTGGCGAAGAATAACTTTAGGGTTGTAACTGTCAACATTTACAACCCTTGCGTTAAGGACGAAGAGGTGAGGGCTTTTCTGGGGAGATACATGGATAACGTCTCCTCAGCAAGGCACCTCAAAGACTCCCTTGGGTTTTGGAATGGGAGGAGCTTTCAGGCCCTCCTCAGAGAGGACCCAAAGGGACATGGTGGCTACCTCCATCCTCCTGCTATGTTCTCCCTGGGGGCTGACAGGGAGACGTTGTTTTATGCACGTCAGCCCCCATTTTGCAGGCGCTGTATGGCCTATGGTCACATATTCGCCTTGTGCAGTACAAGAAAATGCAGATTTTGTGCATCTGAGGATCACGAGGCGAGGGATTGTGACAAGCCTAAGACGTGCCATGGGTGTGGCTTGTCAGCACACCTGTGGCGGGGGTGCCCGGCCCGTCAGAGGTCATATGCGTCTGCGGCTGGGGGGGGAGCAGGAGCGGGGGATGGGGGAAGAAGAGGAGGGGAAGGAAGCACGCCTCATGACCAGAGTACAGGTCCAGAGGGGAAGGCCACAAGGAAGGAGGAGGAGCAAGAAGCGGCGGATGGAAGAGAGAAGGAAACGGAATGCACGGGAGTAGGAGAACCAGGAAAAGCGGCGGAAGAAGGCAACTGACTGGAGGAGCATGAGAGAGAAGAAAGCGAGGGAGGAGTGTTGGAGAAGGAGACGGTGGAAGAGCAAGTGGACTGGGGGTAAGGCTTGCCATTGGCATACATCTACCCATTGCCGGATTGTCTGAGGAGGCCTCTAGTGAGGCTTGTGTTTCAGTTTATGTGGAGTGGCAGGTGCGAGTGGGTCGCCAGGGCACGCATGATCTGTCCCATCGGGGAGGGAGGTAGGGGGGTACCACATTTCCCCCTCAAGCTGGACACAATTTTTGTTTCTTTCTTGTTAACGGAGCTTGCTCAGCCAGTGATACACCCGTCCGGTTACCTCCTGCGGGTGTTTTTCTCGTATCAGGCGAGAAGCATAATGGTGTGGTATAACACGGGTCCTCGGGCGGAACAGCTGCCGTGGCACTTTGGTCATGCGGCCAAGTGGCTGCGTACGCACCCTGAGGTTGAAGTTGCCCGAGTAGGTTTAGATCACAGGCACCTGTACGAGGAGGTCAGAAAGGCAGGGAGTCCGGCGCCTGTAGTGGGCATCTCGGAAGTGGTCTGGGAGGGAGCGTAGGCGCGGGGTCTGGACAACAGGCTCAAGGACCTGAATTGGTTGAGCCTTCATAAGTGTTTGCCGGTACGTTCCATCTTGTACCGGTATAGTTTGGTGCAATCCCCCATCTGTCCAAGATCCTCCTGTGGCAGGGAGGAGACTGTGCGCCATGTCTTTTGGGACTGTGCCTTTGCCGGAGTAGTATGGGCTAGGGCACGGGTGTTGTTAGGTTTGGTAAAGGGGGATTTTGTATTGACGTGGGCCAGGTTAGAGAGGGGTGTAGGGAGAGCGAGAGGGACGGATAGGGACAGGTTTCTGCTCTGGCTTCTCATGAGTCTCTTTAAACGGGGGCTGTGGGAAGCAAGGCAGAACATGGTGAAGACAGGGAGAGCTTGGGGGGTGGAAGGGATAGTGAGGAGGGTGGAAGGAGATTTGAGGGGGAGGATGAAGAGGGAGGAGAGAAAGTGGGGGCAGCATGCTGCTCGGGAGAGGTGGAAGGGGGGTTTAGGGCTGGGTGTCATTTAGATTTGTAAGAGGATAGATTAGGGACGGGGAGATAGGGAAAGGTATTTTGTAGGGTGACGGGGAGGGAAGATGCTCCCCTGAGGTTTTGTTTGGGGTTTATGTTTAGTTTAATTAGTTTAATTAGTTTACTTAAAATACCATTATTTGAGTATGTATGTAAATTATGAGTTGTAAAGAATGAATGGTATTGAAGATAATAAATTATTTTTTATTAAAAAAAAAATGTTAAAAGATAGGCTGTATAGGTTTTCACGTTTCGTTTATTTTTCATTAAAGAACATGAGTAACCACCACGCCGCATTTTGATCCGACTCTCTTTCAACAGACGAACGCCGTTACATAACCGACAGTGCAGATTAAAAAATATGGATAAGAACAAGAGAGAAAAGTAACAAGTAATTAAAGAGGAGCAGTAAAAAATAACAATATATACAGGGTGGTGCAGGTACAGAGTCAATGTGTGGGGGCACCGGTTAGTTGAGGTAGTATGTACATCTAGGTAGACTTAATTAATTCATGTTACTATGCACAATGTGAATGGTCTGGGGGGCAATGCGAATAGTCTGGGTAGCCATTTGATTAGATGTTCAGGTGTCTTATGGCTTGGGGGTAGAAGCTGTTTAGAAGCCTCTTGGACCTAGACTTGGTGCCCTGCTACCGCTTGCCATGGGGTAGCAGAGAGAACAGTCTATGACTAGGGTGGCTGGAGTCTGACAATTCTTAGGGCCTTCCTCTGATACCACCTGGTATAGAGGTCCTGGATGGTAGGAAGCTTGGCCCCAGTGATGTACTTGGCCGTATGCACTACCCTCTGTAGCACCTTGCGGTCGGAGGCCGTGCAGTTGTCATACCAGGCAGTGATGCAAACAGTCATGTTGCTCTCGTTGGTGCAGCTGTAGAACCTTTTGAAGAACTGAGGACCCATGCAACAACATTTCAGTCTCCTGAGGGGGAAGAGGTTTTGTCGTGCCCGCTTCACAACTGTCATGGTGTGCTTGGATCACATTAATTTGTTTTTGATGTGGACACCACCACCAGCTCTCAACCTGCTCCACTGCAGCCCCATCGATGAGAATAGGGGCGTGCTTGGTCATCTTTTTCCTGTAGTCCACAATAATTTCCTTTGTCTTGATCAAGTTGAGGGAGAGGTTGTTATCCTGGCACCATATGGCCAGGACTCTGACCTCCTCTCTGTAGGCTATCTCGTTGTTGTTGGTGATCAGGCCTACAATTGTTGTGTCATCGGCAAATTTAATGATGGTGTTGGGGTCGTAACTGGCTGTGCAGTCATGATTGAACAGGGATTACAGGAGGGGGCTGAACACGCACCCCTGAGGGGCCCCTGTGTTGCGGATCAGCTTGGCGGATGTGTTGTTACCTACCCTTACCACCTGGAGGTGGCCCGTCAGGAAGTTCAGGATCCAGTTGCAGAGTGAGGTGTTTAGTCTCAGGGTCCTTAGCTTATTGATAAGCATTGGAGGGCATTCTCACATAGGTGTTCCTTTTGTCCATGTGGGAAAGGGCAGTGTGGAGTGCAATAGAGACTGCATCATCTGTGAATCTGTTGGGGCGGTATGCAAATTGGAGTGGGTCTAGGGTTTCTGGGATAATGGTGTTGATGTGAGCCATGACCAGCCTTTCAAAGCACTTCATGGCTACAGACGTGAGTGCTACTGGTCGGTAGTCATTTAGGCAGGTTACCTTAGTGTTCTTGGGCATAGGCACTATGGTGGTCTGCTTAACATGTTGGTATTACAGACTCTGACTGGGAGAGGTTGAAAATGTCAGTGAAGACACTTGCTAGTTGGTAAGAGCATGCTCGCAGTACATGTCCTGGTAATCAGTCTGGCCCCGTGGCCTTGTGAATGTTGACCTGTCTTTAAGGTCTTACTCACAACGGCTTTGGAGAGCGTGATCACGCGGTCTTCCTGTACAGTTGGTTCTCGCATTCATGTTTCGGTGCTATTTGCCTGAAAGTGAGCAGAGAAGTAGTTTAGCTCGTCCGGTAGGCTCGTGTCACTGGGCAGCTCTCGTCTATGCTTCCCTTTGTAGACTGTAATGGTTTGTAGGCCCTGCCACATCCGACGAGCGTCAGAGCCGGGGGAGTACGACTCAATCTTAGTCCTGTATTGATGCTTTGCCTTTTTAATGGTTCTTCATAGGGCATAGCGGGATTTCTTAGAAGCTTCCGGGTTAGAGTACCGCTCCTTGAAAGCGGCTGCTCTAGCTTTTAGCTCAGTGCGGATGCTACCTGTAATCCATGGTTTCTGGTTGGGGTATGTATGTACGGTCACTGTGGGGACGACGTCATCGATGCACTTATTGATGAAGCCAATGACAGATATGTGTACTCCTCAATGCCATTGGAGGAATCCCGGAACATATTCTAGTCTGTGCTTGAGAAACTTTCCTGTAGTTTAGCATCTGCTTCATCTGACCACTTTTTTATTGATCTAGTCACTGGTGCTTCCTGCTTTAATTTTTGCTTGTAAGCAGGAAGCAGGAGGATAGAATGATGGTCAGATTTGCCAAATGGAGGGCGAGGGAGAGCTTTGAATGCATCTCTGTGTGTGGAGTACAGGTGGTCCAGAGTTCTTTTCCCTCTGGTTGCATGTTTAACATGTTGATAGAAATGAGGTAAAAACTGATTTAAGTTTCCTTGCATTAAAGTCCCCGGCTACTTGGAGCGCCGCCTCTGGGTGAGCGTTTTCTTGTTTGATTATGGTGGAATACAATCTGATTCTTCAAAGACAATACTGTACATCAACATAATAGAGCAGCAGAGTCAACTAAGGATAGCTTGCGACAAGGATTTTCAATTACAGGATTCAGTGTCTACTGGCATTAATCATTTCTTAATCCATGCACACACGCACAGACATACCCACGAACACACACGCGTACATGCATGAATGCGCACTCATGTATACACACCCATATATTCATAGACAGTTACTGTACACACACACACAGCTGCTAATGTAGCACATATGAAAAACATTGTGGCAAACCTGTTCCTTTGTGTATTACAGTTTATCAGACCTGAGTTAACACATGACTGCCTTCTGATTACAGGGAAGACATACTGGGGGGAGTTGGTTAACTCAATGGGCCCGTCTCCACACAACATGGAAGGCACAGCAATGAGAGGATATACAGAGGTTCTAAAATGATTGACACCCTTGACTCTTGAGAGCCTCAGATGAAAGATGCTATTAGTCATTTGAACAGTCTCCAGCTCCATGATTGTGATGGGATTTCATGTTGAAATACTACAGTGAGTTAAATAGATAATGTTACATTAGCATACTGTGGCGTCTAAAATTATTACTACCTTTGATGAAGATAAACTGTTTTTAAACCGTGAGATTGTTAGATTGTTCTGTGATTACAGTGTCAGCGAGGTAAAAAGTTCAATCTGAAAGTGTCAGGTCAGATTTGCTTAGGTTTCCATGTGATTGAGCTACACAACAGGCATTGACTCAGTATTCAGATGGACTTTCCCCCCTTCACAATCACTTCTGTTCTCTCATTGTGTCTGTCTCTGTACTGTGAGCAGGCTACCTCGCTATGCTACAACCCAGAGAGAGTGATTCGGGTAACCACAATTAGAACTCTAATTTAAACTCTGTATTGTGTGAGTGTACGCGTGCTTGCGTGCATGCATATGCTGCCGTGTGTGTGGAGGCCTGCATGCATTTGTTGATGTATGTGCAAGTGTTTGTGTGTGTGTGTGTGTGTGTGTGTGTGTGTGTGTGGCCACATATGACTGGGAGGTTATGGCAGGTGATTTACCACTCCCAGTAATTTGGCGTGGAATTCGCCCAATTAGCTTCCCGCTATTATGTTAACGAATCATTTTAACAGCATCGCCTTAAACATTAGCATAATGGAGCCGCCAATGGAGCATACAGTATTAAAATGGAAAGGTTGTCTCTGTGGCACTACACTACCTGCATGACATTTCACTTCTGAAGTGGGACTGTGCTGAACCTATTATTCATGCCTGTGTAATTTCAGAGTCTGGGCAAGAACCCAGACGTAGGCCAGGTATAATTGCTGAGTACAATATCATCACTTACACAAGTTTTTTTTGTCGATAATGTGAGTGAAGGCGCATGTAGCTACCGTATATGATAGAGCTGTTACTTAAAGCCTAACTGATATCATAACAATGAACAGGCCCTAGACGAAAAGACAACACAAGCCTTTCAGGGGCAATATCAACCAAGAGGACAAAGCTGTGTGGTGCTGCTGATAACGAAAAAGTGATGGGAATTGAAATTGGAGAGAGGAGATGGACTTCTACTGCAGTGGAGAATCCATTGTGTGGAGAGATGGAAGTCTTAATAGCAGCACCATTGCTTGTCTGCTGGCTTCTCTCTTTTTCTGGATAATTCTCTCAAATTCTGGTTCTCTGTTTTAAATTCTGGCTGGTCGCTTCACTCTAATGCGGTCGCTCTCTGCACCGCTACAAATGAGCCCTCGCTCCCTGGTTCGACCAATAATAATCTTACATTGTATCCGTTTGTCCTGGGCCTCAAATTTTAATCTGAAAGGTCTCAAATAGGTATTATTTTGAGATCCACTCCGACCTCCGTAACTGTGATTGAAGTATGTTACTCTACCGGCTCAATCCAAGAGAACTGATCAGCATAGGGCCTGACAGAAGGCCCCGACTAATGACTAGTTCTCTTTAAGCGTATCCTGACCTTGAACTTAAGCATGAGAATAACCAGCTATTCATCCTATTCGTTAGGAAGGATGGAGATTGAATAAATGATGGCATGGCGAAGGTGTCTACCACCTTTACGCGCAAGGAAACCATGAATTTTATTTTATTTTACCTTTATTTAACCAGGCAAGTCAGTTAAGAACAAATTCTTATTTTCAATGACGGCCTAGGAACAGTGGGTTAACTGCCTGTTCAGGGGCAGAACAACAGATTTGTACCTTGTCAGCTCGGGGGTTTGAACTCACAACCTTCAGGTTACTAGTCCAACACTCTCACCACTAGGCTACCCTAAGGTCGAGCAAACCTGCCAGTTCCATGTGGGAAAAGCATCTACTTAATTTTTTTTCTGATAGAAATAACAGCATTCTCCATGCAGTGTAACTTATAAATGGAAAAGCCCTATTCATAAGAGCTAGGTAAATTAATAATCCGTTTGGAGAAGAGGATTGTAAATACACATAGTAATTGTTTAAGATTATACTTCCTTATGATCCCTGGAGAAGATGTGAAACCAGCCATATGGGAGCAAACTGAAAACCATATCAACATGACTTGTATTACGGCCCCTATTCCACAGTAAAATAGGACTATTGTTCAACCCCTATTGTAAAAAAAACAAATTCTATCTTCAAATATTTAATGGATTGACCATGAATATGACAACTTTTAGGATGAATCAAACCACTTTTTTATTTATCAATGTGTTTTGTGCGCAAAGGCTCTCCAAACCAGTTTTTTACTTATCAATATGTTTTGTGCGCTCTCCAAACCATTAAAAAAATTGATTCATACGTTCCTAACCATAAAATGTACCTAAATAATCTACAAAATCAGAATATTTGAGTATATTTTTAAATCTACCAGTTTGTTGCTGAAATTGAGATGAAGATGCTATTTTCTGAACCCATTCTCTCTATGTATTCTACTCTATTTAAAAGGATGGCTTAAGATAAATGTACTGAAAACCAGTGGATGCACCTCAGAGGAGGAAGGGGGGACCATCCTACTCAGTGAATTTCATCAATTTAACAAGGCAAGATAGTTATGAACAAATTCTTATTTACCCTGACGGCCTAACCCGGCCAAACCCTCCCCTAACCCGGACAACGCTGTGCCAATTGTGCACCGCCCTATGGGACACCCGATCACGGACGGTTGTGACACAGCCCGGGATCAAACCCGGGTCTGTAGTGACGCCTCGAGCACTGCGATGCAGTGCCTTAGAACGCTGCACCACTTGGCCCCCTACTGTAGACCTTCATTGCAAAACAGTGTATTTTTAGTCAGTTATATGGTGATGTGACTATATTTAGTATAGTTTTATCTAAAAGGGATAACTTTTTTAATGTTTCACTTTTTAAATAAAGGTTACATAAAATTAAATAAAAAGTAGCCTCAGCAGCACTCCGTAGGGTGGCACCATGGTCCAGTCTAAAGCTCTGCATCTCAGTGCAAGAGGCATCACTGCAGTCCCTGGTTAAAATCCAGGCTGCATCACATCCGGCCATGATTGGGAGTCCCATACGATGGCGCACAATTCGCCCAGCGTGTCCTGGTTTGGCTGGGGCAGGCAGGCTTTCATTGTAAATAAGAATTTGTTCTTAACTGACTTGCCTGGTTAAATAAAAATACAAAATAAAATAGTCAGAGAACAGATAGCTTCTGAACTCCTCTGGGTACATTGACTTCAATACAAACCTAGGAGACTCATGGTTCTCACCCCCTTCTATAGAATTACACAGTAATTATGACAACTTCCGGAGAAAGTTATCAAAGCTCTTGCAGCACTGACATGTTGCCCACTCAATCAAATCAAGCTACAGCTAGCTAGCACTGCAGTGCATAAAATATGGTGAGTAGCTGACTCAAAGAGAGATAAATATAATAGTTGAACAGTTTTAAACAAATTAATTTCTTCCAAAATTAAGGAGAAACAAAAGAGTGTGAGAGAGAGAGAGACCTAGCTATATTTAGTTGTATCTTATTTTAAATAGAAAGTGAATGCAGCTAGCTAGTTTAGCCTACTCAAACATCCGGCTCGAACAGAGAGGGATGCTATGATAGCTAGTTGGCTATGGCTAACACTCTTCCAAGTCAAGGTTATCTTTTGTTTTTGTTAATTTATTGCCACCAGGGCCCATCAGTGTAACTGCTAAACTGCTTTCTGACTGTACACTGAACTGCATGATTATAGCGGATTTACTTACACATTCATTCTAGCAGCTATGTTGACTATGACGTGACAACAATGTAGGCTGTTTGTAGCGGTTAGTGGTCACGATATGAAGGTCTGGCTTGAAATACTTTTTTACCACCTGGTCACAGACAGTTGATGTGTTGTCCACAAGAGAAGAGGAAAGGTGATAGGAGGAGAATGTGCCGATTCTGTTGAAAAGCACTTCTTAAACGGAAACAAAGGAAACAAAACGGGGATAAACATACCTGAATTTGTCCAATAGAAACTAATTTGCAAATGTTGGACTAATGATTACATCCTAGATCAGCTAGATGCAGTTACATTTAAGTATCGTGTAGTAGTCCAAACCTATCGATGTTACATTGAGCTGGGTGAATGGAATACCACAGTCATCCAATATGCTGTAATAGATAAATAAAAATCATCCTCCCTCATCTTAAACGGCACAACCGCTACTGCTGAAAACCATATTGAATGAAAACTCCATGAGTTGGCCAACAAGTGGGAGGGTTCTCAGTGGTTGAATTCCATTTATTCAACGTGCGCAAAGGAACCACGTCTGTAAAGCCCATTGTGCACCTTCATAAGATAAGTATTAATACCAACTACTGAGAAGGGCCTTAGAAAGGCATAATGTCCTACCTGTTTGACAGATAAGTTTCAAGTTATATTAGTTATATGTACATGGTATACACTGTCCAATGAAATGCAATTTAATACGAACACATTTTTTTGCGTAAGTATAATACAGGAAGGCACAGTTTATAGTACAAAAATTACACGTGTTTTGGAGAAGCGGAATTGGGGGACAAGTGTTTAAATTGTGTAGAATTTTGCAATCAGAATAGGAGTCTGGTAGCAGCAGGTGTGTGTGTGTGTGTGTGTGTGTGTGTGTGTGTGTGTGTGTGTGTGTGTGTGTGTGTGTGTGTGTGTGTGTGTGTGTGTGTGTGTGTGTGTGTGTGTGTGTGTGTGTGTGTGTGTGGGCTTTACTTTAGATTGTAAACTGTCATGGTCAAAACAGATAGATTCAATGGGTGTAAAGATGGGGAGAGGTCTGTCCGTAATAAAGAGATGCTCTGTTTTTTTGACACTACACTCCAAAAAGCAAGTTCTGCAGGCCCTAGTTTTGTCAAATCTTGCTTATTGTCCAGTCGTGTGGTCCAGTGCTGCAAGGTAAGACCTAGGTAAGCTACAGCTGGCCCAGAACAGAGGGGCACATTTTGCTCTTCATTGTAACCAGAGGGCTGATAAAAATACTATGCACGCCAGTCTCTCTTGGCTAAGAGTTGAGGAGAGATTGACTGCATCACTTCTTCTTTCTTTAAGAAACACTCATGTGTTGGAAATCCCACAATGTTTGCATAGTCAATTTACACACAGCTCTGACACACACTCTTACCCCACCAAACATGTCACCAGAGGTCCTTTCACAGTCCCCAAATCAAAGAAAGCGTACAGTATTATATAGACCCCTTATTGCATGGAACTTCCTTCCATCTCATATTACTCAAACAGCAAACCTGGTTTCAAAAAACAGATAAAGCAACACCTCACGGCACAACGACCCTATTTGATCTAGGTAGTTTGTGTGTATGCATTGATATGTAGGCTACGTGTGCCTTTAATTTTTTTTAAATGTAGTTCTGGCCTTGAGCTGTTCTTGTCTTGATGTTCTCTTACCTCGACGAACCTGTACCCCCACACATTGATTCGGTACCGGTACCCCATGCATATTGCCTCCTTATTATTATTTTATTGTGTTACTTTTAATAATGTTTTACTTTAGTTTATTTGGTAAATATTTTATTAACTCTTCTTGAATTGCACTGTTGGTTAAGGGCTTGTAAGTCAGCATTTCACGATAAAGTCTACACTTGTTGTATTCGGCGCATGTGACAAATAAAGTTTGATTTTATTGAGTTTTGGCCTTCTATGTGACCTCACCAGGCAGTAAATTAGTTAATAGGGAAATAAGAAAGAGTTCCAAACCTCTGGAGAAAAAAAAATCTAATCAAAAATCAAATCAAATCTGCCAGTAATTATATTTTTCAGTTTTCCCGTCTCAACTCAAACTCCCAGATAGTCCTAGCAACATTTTTGCTTGAGAAATTGCTCTTTGCTAAGAAGCTATTTTTATAGATTTTTGACCATTTTAATTTAAAACATTCACAGTAAAGTATTTAATTGTTACCAAGAAATTATTTGATATTGAGATAAAAGATGGCAGCATTGGACTTTGAGATTTTGAGAGGAGAGGCAGAGGTTGGAAGGAGGTAGATGTGTTTGGTTTGAGCACATTTAAGCTACATTTCTCAATTAATGTCCCCTTTTGCCTCCCCTGATGGTTGTTTTATCAACTTGGTGCATACTCATTTGTTTACAGAAAACACCAAATTAGCAACACAATGACATGGCTGGAGCCTGTCAATACATGCTAGAGCACAATGGGAAATGATAAAAGAGTGGAAGTGTGATATTGAAAACCTACTTCAAAAGCGCTTCATACAGAGAGACCTAATAGAACCTGTACACGCATCGTATTGAACATAGCCTGTGGCAATCAATTTCCCTTTTTCTCCCATGTTATGTTATTATTTGATACAATCTTTTCAAACAATTAAAATGTTTTCATCATGCTGCCCTCACTGCGCTTGCCCAGGATTGAACACGTGCTGTTTGTAATATGCCGTGTGCATCAATAACCAGACTGTTCATCCGAAAACAAAACAGACAAGACACAGATAAGGCTGTATCACATCTGGCCGTGATTGGGAGTCCCATAGAGTGGCGCACAATTGGCCCAGCGTCATCCGGGTTTGGCCAGGGCAGGCGTCATTGTAAATAAGAATTTGTTCTTAACTGGCTTGCCAAGTTAAATAAAGGTAAAAAAATATATGTATCTTTTTTTAAATAAGGCAAAGGAGGGATTTATCAATGGACCCGTTGAACTAAAGTAACATTTTATCAGGAAATGCAATTCATGATTAAATGCAGCATATGTTTCTGTTGTTCAAGGAAATGCATTTTCATACCTCTAACTACAGTACTAAACAAACCAATGGTATTAGTCCTCTATACCAGTGTATAGACTGTGGACCTGTTCGTATACTCCTAACATTAATCCTTTTTTCCTTTCTTCCTGCGTTCAAGGTTTCTTGTGGTAATCACTGATCTGACATGATGACATCTGGCAGAGGAAAGCTTGCTTGCACTAATCAAGTCAAGTCTGATCACTGAATGGAGGGAGTAAGGGAGGATGCTTTAGTATTCTGACAGGGTCTGCGTTTGATTCAACCTGCCAATTATCTATTCAGTTGTCAAAATGGAGTATCTGTAATGCCACTGTCTCAGTGCCCATGTGGAAGATACCATCTGATCACAGAGCATACCCTATGCCCCATGAGACAAAATCAACTCCTGCATTAATTGCATTGATGGGGAGCTGATATGCAATTTGCACTCAATTACGCAGCATGACACAGATGTGAGAGGGACATCAGCACACTGGCAAAGCACTACCTTTCCCTAAAATATAATTTACTACCACATCTTACGACCACATCTACAACTCCTGACAATGGTACAGTTGAAGATGTTTGTGTAACGCCTTGTGGCACTGAATCAATAGACAGGCTAAGCCCACATCAACATTCACAATCTTGGCTTACTCTTTGCTTTGCTTTGCTTGTAACAAAACATTTTGTGTAAAAGATGGCAATAAGAATGAGTTGGAAAGAGCATCGGAGTCTAGGAAAGTTTCACATTTACAGAGGACTATTTTGAACAATTATGCCCTGTTGTAAACAAGTGCAAATGCATAATGATGCCCGATGTTGGCCCTTGTAACATTTTTCACTTTGTTTGTTATTAACTGGGAAGAAATACAACCTTCATCAGAGTGAAGCGTAAATACTCTACCGGTGGCGCGGTGCAGCTGAATGAGATCGCTTGAGGTGGTCCGCTTTCAATCAGTTGGAACAATTTGTTTTACTTACCTAAGAAAGAGAAGAAAATAAAAACACATGCATTACATGAAGAATAAAACATGTTTATCGCATGGACAGTAATGATAAAAGGCATTCAAATGATTCTAAAGCATAAGTAAACACTGATATGGAAAATGGTATATATGACAAAGTCATACATTTTATTTGCATTTCATTTCAAGTTGTTGTAACTATCATCGGCTGCAATTGTAAGAACTTCATAATGAACATCTACATTATACAGGAGACACTTCTCATAAAAATATCCATCGCTATCACTGTGATCTGTGCTTTCTTTAATTTAGGGGGTAGATAAGTTTTAAAATTGCAGATTGTGGCTTCCATCCATTTCCAATCCCCTATATATTTTTTGGGTATATACAATTGAAGTCGGAAGTTTACATACACCTTAGCCAAATAAATTTAAACTCAGTTTATCACAATTCCGGACATTTAATCCTAGTAAACATTCCCTGTTTTAGGTCAGTTAGGATCACCACTTTATTTTAAGAATGTGAAATGTCAGAATAAGAGTAGAGAGAATTATTTATTTCTGATTTTATTTCTTTCATCACATTCCCAGTTGGTCAGAAGTTTACATAAACTCAATTAGTATTTGGTAGCATTACCTTTAAATTGTTTAACTTGGGTCAAACGTTTCAGGTCGCCTTCCACAAGCTTCCTACAATAAGTTGGGTGAATGTTGGCCGCCCATTCCTCCTGACAGAGCTTGTGTAATTGAGTCAGGTTTGTAGGCCTCCTTGCTCGCACACGCTTTTTCAGTTCTGCCCACACATTGTCTATAGGATTGAGGTCAGGGCTTTGTGATGGCCACTCCAATACCTTGACTTTGTTATCCTTAAGCCAAAATTGCCACAATTTTGGAAGTATGCCTGAGGTCATTGTCCATTTGGAAGACCCATTTTATGACCAAGCTTTAACTTCCTGACTGATGTCTTGAGATGTTGCTTCAATATATTCACATATTTTTCCTACCTCATGATGCTATCTATTTTGTGAAGTGCACCAGTCCCACCTACAGCAAAGCACCCCCATAACATGATGCTGCCACCCTCGTGCCTCACGGTTGGGACTGTGTTCTTGGCTTGCATGGGGACAAAGATCATACTTTTTGTCCTCGGGTCTGATGAAACAAAAATAGAACTCTTTGGCCATAATGACAATTGTATGTTTGGAGGAAAAAGGGGGAGGCTTGCAAGTCAAAGAACACAGTCCCAACCGTGAAGCACGGGGTTGGTAGCATCATGTTGTAGGGGTGCTTTGCTGCAGGAGGGACTTCACAAAATAGATGGCATTATGAGGAATAAAATGTATGTGGATGTATTGAAACATCATCTCAAGACATCAGACAGGAAGTTAAAGCTTGGTTGCAAATGTGTCTTCCAAATGGACAATGACCCAAGCATACTTCCAAAGTTGTGGCAAAATGGCTTAAGGACGACACAGTCTACCCGAAACATTTGATAAATTTAAACAATTTAAAGGCAATGCTGCCAAATACTAATATAGTGTATGTAAACTTCTGACCAACTGGAAATGTGATGAAAGAAATACAAGCTGAAATAAATCATTCTCTCTAATATTATTCTGACATTTCACATTCTTAAAATAAATTGGTCATCCCAACTGACCTAAGACAGGGAATGTTTACTAGGATTAAATGTCAGGAATTGTGAACAACTGAGTTTAAATGTATTTAGCTAAGGTGTATGTAAACTTTCGACTTCAACTGTATATACTATATACAGTACCCGTCAAAAGTTTGGACACACCTATTCATTCATTGGTTTTTCTTTATTCTTACTATTTTCTACATTGTAGAATAATAGTGAATACATCAAACTATGAAATAACACATATGGAATGCATATTCATTTTATAAATAGGCCCGTTTAATTTTGTCTGCCTTGCAGTTCTAAATAAAATGGAATATTTTTTGCTAGATGAAGGCAAGGCCATAAGCAAATAGGTAAACTTGGATATGACTAAAGAGTTAATCAGGGTGATTTTTCCACAAATAGACAGGTATTTTATTTTCCACAGTAGCAATATCTTGTTTATTTTTGCTAATTTTCTATTAAAAAGTATTGTACTGTCACAACTTCCGCCGAAGTTGGTGCCTCCCTTTCCTGCGCTTGACTCCGTCCTCACCTATACACCACTGACGCTGACATGTCCTGAGATAATGTCTTTCTTTCCAGATATGAATACCGAGTATGTCCACTTCACCTTCAGACCATTTTATCGGTGAACTACATGGTAGTGTATAAGTTATATTATTTTGTGGTCCAGTACGTAACACTTAGCAAAATTTAGTTGTACTCCAGAGAGGTGAGAACAATTATCTAGATCCTCTATGAGGCTGTGGAGGTATCCAAATTGTGGATTTAAAACAGAACATGAATCTGTACTTGCCAGTAACCATAGATCACATTTGTAATGTTTTCCCTTCCCATTAAGCTGTAGAAATTAAAAAAAAAAAATATGTAAACGTGATTTGTATACATTGATGGTGTTCAACCAAAGCTGTGATGTAAACATGATCTAAAATACTGTGCTGAATTGGCGTCAACTTCAGTCAACAGGATAATGAACAATAATTCCAATACAGAGGTCGGGACATTGAAATCAGTAGTTCTGGGGGCATAGCAGGTCTATGGCAAAGGCAAGGGTAGGAAGTTTCAGTATTAGCCTCTGCATGGACGTTTGCAGTCAGATACAGTGTCAGTTGAAGTCCCCTGAGATTGTCATTATTATGCTTGCGCTCAGCCGCCGCTTGTCAGTTTTGTCAAATACGTCAGGGAAAACCTCTCTCAAGCATTCGTCTAACATGTCACTGGGGAGTGGATTCTGATGAGTTGAACTTGAGGTAAAAGCATATTTATGCAAAACATATACATATATACAGTAAATCTAACGTGGGGAGAGGAAATGGGATGCATTGTGTGGATGCAATGTCATTGTGGATTTGATCATTATGCATGTGGGATGATAATAAGGACCTTACATTAAATTAACTGACCTCCAACCAGGTTAACCTCTTAACTCCCCTTGGTGTGTGCTACAGTAGGCTACGCAAGATGAATTGATGGGGCTTTTACAAAATTATTTCTCTCCTGGACTTGGTCAAAGTCAGTGGTGTAAAGTACCTAAGTAAAAATACTTTAAAGTACTACTTTAGTAGTTTTTATGGGTATCTGTGCTTTACTTTACTATTTATAGTTTTGACAACTTGTACTTTTACTTCTCTACCTACCTAAAGAAATGTTTTTATTTTTTACTCCACACATTTTATCAGACACGCAAAAATACTTGTTACATTTTGAATGCTTAGCAGGACAGGAAAATGGTCCAATTCACACACTTATTAAGAGAACATCATTGGTCATCCCTATTGCCTCAACACACATGCTTCGTTTTTTGTAAATAATGTCAGTGTTGAAGTGTGCCCCTGGCTATCCGTAGAAATACATTTAAAAAATAAGAAAATAGTGCCATCTGGTTTGCTTAATAAAATGAATTTTGATACTTACATATATTTTAGCAATTACATTTACTTTTCATACTGAAGTATATTTAAAACCAAATACCTTTAGACTTTTACCCAAGAGGTATTTTACTGTGTGACTTTCACTTTTTCTTGAGTCATTTTCAATTAGGGTATCATTCCTTTTACTCGAAGTATAACAATTGGGTACTTTTTCCACCACTGGTCAAAGTGAAACTAATCTGAATAGCTGAAATGAGTAATGTACATTTTTGTTAGTTTTTTCAAAACATTGCGTAATTCCCATACAGGATTTACATACTGGCATGACAAAGAGCTTAAAAGAGTTTAGGCCTATCAGGATGTTTTCTCCAATTCAATAATGTTTCAAAGATTGAACAACATTAAAGATTACCCTCTCTCAGTATCAAGATAATATTATCAGACCCCTTCATGTTTATTGTGTTACTAAGTGGGATTAACATTTATTTAAATGTAATTTTTCATCAACAATCTAAACAAAATACTCTGTCATGTCAAAGTGGAATAAACTTTTTTAAAGATTAATACAAATGTATTAACTAAAATACACTGAGTGTCCACAACATTAGGCACACCTTCCTAATATTGAGTTGCATGCCCTTTTGCCCCCAGAAAAGCCTAAATTCTTTGAGACATGGACTCTACAAAGTGTTTAAAACATTCCATAGGGATCCTGGCCCATGTCAACTCCAATCCTCCCCACAGTTGTGTCAAGTCGGCTGGATGTCGTTTGGGTGGTGGACCATTGTTAATACACATGGGAAACTGTTGAGCAAGAAAAACCCAGCAGCTTTGCAGTTCTTGACAAAAACCGTTGCACCTGGCACCTACCCCATTCAAAAGCACTTAAATAATTTGTCTTGTCCATTCACCCTCTGAATGGCACACACACAATCCATGTCTCAATTGTCTGAAGGTGTAAAAATCCTTCTTTAACCTCTCCTCCCCTTTATCTACGCTGATTGAAATGGATTTGACAGGTGACATCAATAAGGGATCATCGCTTTCACCTGGATTCACGGCAGGTGTCCCTTATGTTTTGTCCACCCAGTGTATAGTCGTTGAATAAGTATTCAGCCCCTTTGTTTAGGCAAGCCTAAATTAGTTCAGGAGTAAAATGTGGCTTAACAAATCACATAATAAGTCATATGGACTCACTCTGTGTGAAATAAAAGTGGTTGCTATGATTTTTTTATGACCAATCCTTCCTGTGTCCACCACACAAACAACATATGTTTAGGTCCCTCAGTCAAGTATTGCATTTCAAGGACAGATTCAACTACAAAGATCAGGGAGCTTTTCGAAAGCCTCATAAAGAAGGGCAGTGATTGGTAGATTGGTAACAATAACAAATCAGACATTAAATATCTCTTTAAGCATGGTCCAGTTAATAATTATTCTGTGGATTATGTATTAAAACACCATGACACATCAAAGATACAGTCGTCCTTCTGAACTGAGCTGCAGGACCGGAATGAAACTGCTTAGGGATGTTATCATGAGGCCATTGGGGATTTTAAAACAGCTACAGAATTCAATCGCTGTGATGGGAGAAAACAACATTGTAGTGACTCCACAGTAATAACCTAAATGACAGAGTGAAAAGAATAATACAAATATACAGAGTAAAAATATTCCTTAACATACAGTACATCTATGTAACAATGCACTAAAGTAATACTGTAAAAATAACATGGCAAAGGAATACAGTTTTTGGCGTACCTGCAAAGCCTCATGTTTCGGGCAAATTCAATACAACACATTACTGAGTAACTGCCTCCTTATTTTCAAACATGGTTTTGGCTGCATCATGGTATGGGTATGCGTGTAATCGTTAAGGACTGGGGAGTTTTTCAGGATAAAAAAGAAACGTAATGGAGCAAAGCACAGGAAAAATCCTAGAGGAGAAGCTGCTTCAGTCTGCTTTACACCAGACATTAGGAGAGGAATTCACCTTTCAGTAGGACAATAACCTACAACACAAGGCCAAATCTACACTGGAGTGGCTTACCAATAAGACAGTGAATGTTCCTGAGTGGCCAGTTTTGAATTTTGCTTTAAAATCTATAGCAAGACTTGGAAATTGCTGTCTAGCCATGATCCCCAACATCTTGACGGAGTTTGAATATTTTTGAAAAGAATAATGGGCAAATATTAAGATTTTAGAAACTTACCCAGAAAGATTCACAGCTGTAATTACTGCAAAAAGTGTTCCCAACAAGTATTGGCTCAGGGAGCTGAATACTTATGTAATTACTATATTTTTAGTTAATCAATTTGTATTAATGTTTATAAACATTAGAATATTTCTTCCACTTTAACATTACATTCTATTTTGTGTAGATTGCTGACAAAAAAAATGACAATTAAATTATTTTTAATCCCATTTTGTAATACAATAAAATGTGAAAATATCCAAGAGGTCTGAATATGTTTGCAAGGCACTGTATCTAAGCCATTGTAATGGACTTGGGCCTGAGTGTAGCATGAACCAAAGTGCAGCATGCCTGAGAGTATGATGCTGATTATACTGTATATGATGTGCAGCGAACTAAAGTTACTGCCCGAGCAGCTGTGAGAAGTGAGGAATGATAGAGAGGAGGGAGGGACAGAGAGAGAGATACTGTAGTGTGTGGGAGAGAGAGAGACTGAAAGAAACAGACAAGCTAGCTAAAGGCTCTTGCGATAGACACCATGACAGCCGCATGATCAATTCCAAGCAAGCCTAATCTAAGTGCCAGATCGCAGCAAAGTGCCATAATTTAGCATTCCCACATGTGCCAAAAGACAAAGCCCCAGCACAACACAGTCCTGCCACAACTGTCCCGTCTGTGACCGCACATAAACACAAGCAAAGTCAGTCTTTTTGCCTCTGATGTTTGGATCAAAAGCAGTTGGTGGCTACAAGGGAGGACCTTTGTGACTGAGACGTACAACTCGCGCAGATTGTAAAAGACTACTAGTGCGACTGCTAGCCGTCAGATACAAAACACAATGCATATGGGTCTCATTACATAGGCCTCCTTTGAAAGGGAGTTTGAAAATGAATTTCATGCCTGATTTAAAACATCCCGGCGCATGAGTGCACCTATGGCTGATATTATAAACATCCACCGCTTAATCTCGTTCCCCGGTTTCCGAGTTCCAAAGGAGCGAGAGGGGGAATTAACTATTTTTAAGGCATAAAACATAATGTCAGGTGGCTAAGATGACTGGCAGGTTTATTCTGATGAGTTTTTTCCATAGTGACTTATCATGCCAGGGCACAGCTATGGGCGCCCTACCGGCCCCCGCCTCATTTAAATGGTACCTTCAAAAAGACAGGCCCCCGCCATTTCATATTCACTAAGGGAGAATATTAAGCAACTGCAATTACAGTCCTGCTTTCCACAGAGAGAAATAAATGTGATGATGTTTAAAAGAATCTGGAAGTATTGAATGCTTGTCGTTCCTTTACTAAGGTTCAGAGCTGCTATTTACTCAATGTGCCGACCGAGTCGGGCTAAGCGTTTGTGCAGTTTTCTTGGCAGATGGAGATCCATACGGAAGTGTTACCGGAAAGGCCTTGAAGCTATTGACTTTTGGAGGTGCTCAGTATTACGAGTGAGAGGAGACATCCTGCTAGCCAAACAACAAAGTTTGGCAGCGCTGATTCGTGGCACCAACTTCAATTCGGTGCTCTTCCGTCTGTTTGACGATCCCAAGCTCATTTGCACTTCGCTTCTGTCGTGGAAAGCAGTAGGAAGTACAATTAAATAGGAGTAAATAAATATGGCAAATCTGTCCTGAACGTTATTAATCCATAAAGAGGACAGCTACCTTTAAGTTTCAGGCAGTAACATAAAAGGAGTTTAGTTAATTAAGTTTGAAAGGTAATGCAATATTCATGGGCATTTGCTGTCCCAAAAACCTTGTAAGATACTTCTTCCTATTGGGCTAGGGTGACCACATGTCCTAGATTGTGCAGGACAGTCCCACATTTTGGCCCTTTGCCCCGCAACCCAAAAGATGTCTAATTTTATCAACAAATTCAAACACCACCAATAAAAAAAAAAAAATATTCATTTGTCTCTAGCGGTCACGTTGCGCTTCTGAAAAAATATACAGTAAATCATAAGGATGTGGTACTGGTGATGTTAAACACTTCTCCAATCGTTGTTGAGATGTTATATTCTTTGCAGTGCAAGACAGAAGGTGTAGGCCAATGTCATAGGCCTATCGTCAACCAATCAGATTTCTCAAAACCCTTTTTGGGCTAAATTCCAGCTAAACATGGAGAGGACAGTTAGGCCTCGTTACTTACAAAAGTGTGCCTCTGATTCTACAAAAGTAAATAAATAGCTGTATTAGGCCAAATGCTTGATGGCATCAATCAATCAAATACTAATGCGGCAACATGTCATTCTCTTTTGGTCAAGACAGCATCAGATACGTGGGCTACACATACTGAGACAGAGGAGCGCTGTTTCCCTCGCTCTGATGATTTCTCCGGTGAGATTCAGCCACTTGTGAATTGAAGGAAACACAGAGAGGAAAGAAATTATTTTATAATTTCTCTTTTTTTATTGGTCAAATATTTGGGGAAGCCTGGCTTCCCTTGGCCCCCATGAATACACGCCACTGGCTGAATCAATGTCTTGGAAGAACACTTGTATTCTAGATTACAAAAACAAATATAATAGCATAGTATACCGTTACTCTTACACCAAAAACACCACTTGATTTGTTATGATATTTTCCGATGGTTAGCTGAATAGTCCAACAAGACAACTCTCATGTAGCAAAAATTCAACAGCTACTAGGCAGAATGTGCTTTCATTTAAACAAAATGCAGGGAAGCTATATAGTTTGTTATCACCATCTGCTCTAATTTGCTCATGAAACAGTAATTCAATTGCAAGAAGATCTAAATGAATATTACGGTCTGTGCCCACCCCCCAAAATATGAATATAGGTTACATTGTATCGCAAATGTCCTGCAAAATCATTCTGTTGTCCCACATTTGGGTATTTTAAATGTAGTCACCCTACACTGAGCACACAGTGGTTGAATCAACATTGTTTCCACATCATTTTTATGAAATTACGTTTAACTAATGTGGAATAAATGTTAAATTAACTGTTCCCAGTGGGTTGGAACACTCGCAACAATAGGTTTGTGATGGAACACTAAATGTCGCTGTGCTAGCCTTTTATGTCATTCACTTTGTTGTCATCTCACTTGAAACAGTGTTTTTATGTGAAAATGGCTGCTGATGGCTTTGGAATCACAAATAAAATTGCCAAATACACACAGATTGTTTCAGATTGCTTAGAGCTTTGATGATGTATAAGGTTAGGCTACATACGTTGCCCTGGCGTCTATCAAATCAAATGTTATTTGTTACATGCCCGAATACAACAGACCTTATGCTTCTTCACAAGCCCTTAAACAACAATGCAGTTCAAGAAAGTAAGAAAGAGTTAAGAAAGTATTTACTAAAAAAATGTAAGTATCAACTCAAAAAGTATCAAAAGATATTTCCATAACAATAATGAGGGTAAATACAGGGGGTACCAGTACCGAGTCAATGTGCGGGGGTACAGGTCCGGGTGGCCATTTGATTAATTGTTCAGTAGCTTTATGGCTTGGGGGTAGAAGCTGTAAAGGAGCCTTTTGGTCATAGACTTGGCTCTCCGGTAGTGTTTGCCGTGCGGTAGCAGAGAGAACAGTCTATGACTTGGGTGACTGGGGTATTATTTGCCATACCAGGTGGTGATGCAACCGGTCAGGATGATCTCGATGGTTCAGCTGTAGAACTTTTTGAGAATCTGGGGATCCATGCCAAATCTTTTCAGTCTCCTTGGTGTTGTCGTGCCCTTTTCACAACTGTCTCGTTGTGTATGGACCATGATAGTTCGTTGGTGATGTGGACACCAAGGAACTTGAAACTTTCGACCCACTCCACTTCAGCCCCGTCGATGTTAATGGGGGCCTGTTCTGCCCTCCTTTTCTTATAGTCCATGATCAGCTCCTTTGTCTTGCTCACTTTGAGGGAAAGGTTGTTGTCCTGGCACCACACTGCCAGGTCTTGGACTTCCTCCCTAAAGGCTGTCTCAATGTTGTTGGTAATAAGGCCTACCACTGTTGTGTCGTCAGCAAACTTAATGATGATGTTGGAGTCATGCTTGGCCATGCAGTCATGGGTGAACAGGGAGTAGAGGAGGGGACTAAGCACGCACTGCTGAGGGGCCCCAGTGTTGAGGATGAGTGTGTCAGATGTTAAAGTAACCTAACCTTACCACCTGGGGGCGGCCCATCAGGAAGTCCAGAATCCAGTTGCAGAGGGAGGTGTTTAGTCCCAGGGTTCTTAGCTTAGTGATGAGCTTTGAGGGCACTATGGTGTTGAATGCTGAGCTGTAGACAATGAACAGCATTCTCACATAGGTGTTCATTTTGTCCAGGTGGGAAAGGGCAGTGTGGAGTGCTACTTCCGGCGCCGACAGAGATGGCCGCCTCGCTTCGCGTTCCTAGGAAACTATGCAGTTTTTTGTTTTTTTTACGTGTTATTTCTTACATTAGTACCCCAGGTCATCTTAGGTTTCATTACATACAGTCGAGAAGAACTACTGAATATAAGATCAGCGTCAACTCACCATCAGTACGACCAAGAATATGTTTTTTGCGAGGCGGATCCTGTGTTCTGCCTTACAAACAGGACAACGGAATGGATCGCATGCAGCGACCCAAAAAAACGACTCCGAAAAAGAGGGAAACGAGGCGGTCTTCTGGTCAGACTCCGGAGACGGGCACACCGTGAACCACTCCCTAGCATTCATCTTGCCAATGTCCAGTCTCTAGACAACAAGGTTGATGAAATCCGAGCAAGGGTAGCATTCCAGAGGGACATCAGAGACTGTAACGTTCTGTGCTTCACGGAAACATGGCTCACTGGAGAGACGCTATCCGAAACGGTGCAGCCAACGGGTTTCTCCACGCATCGCGCCGACAGAAACAAACACCTTTCTGGTAAGAAGAGGGGCGGGGGCGTATGCCTTATGACTAACGAGACATGGTGTGATGAAAGAAACATACAGGAACTCAAATCCTTCTGTTCACCTGATTTAGAATTCCTCACAATCAAACGTAGACCGCATTATCTACCAAGAGAATTCTCTTCGATTATAATCACAGCCGTATATATCCCCCCCCCCCAAGCAGACACATCGATGGCTCTGAACGAACTTTATTTAACTCTTTGCAAACTGGAAACCATTTATCCGGAGGCTGCATTCATTGTAGCTGGGGATTTTAACAAGGCTAATCTGAAAACAAGACTCCCTAAATTTTATCAGCATATATCGATTGCGCAACCAGGGGTGGAAAAACCTTGGATCATTGTTACTCTAACTTCCGCGACGCATATAAGGCCCTGCCCCGCCCCCCTTTCGGAAAAGCTGACCACGACTCCATTTTGCTGATCCCTGCCTACAGACAGAAACTAAAACTAGAGGCTCCCACGCTGAGGTCTGTCCAACGCTGGTCCGACCAAGCTGACTCCACACTCCAAGACTGCTTCCAGCACGTGGACTGGGATATGTTTCGTATTGCGTCAGATAACAACATTGACGAATACGCTGATTCGGTGTGCGAGTTCATTAGAACGTGCGTTGAAGATGTCGTTCCCATAGCAACGATTAAATAATTTCCTAACCAGAAACCGTGGATTGATGGCAGCATTCGCGTGAAACTGAAAGTGCGAACCACTGCTTTTAATCAGGGCAAGGTGTCTGGTAACATGACCGAATACAAACAGTGCAGCTATTCCCTCCGCAAGGCTATCAAACAAGCTAAGCGTCAGTACAGAGACAAAGTAGAATCTCAATTCAACGGCTCAGACACAAGAGGCATGTGGCAGGGTATACAGTCAATCACGGACTACAGGAAGAAATCCAGCCAAGTCACGGACCAGGATGTCTTGCTCCCAGGCAGACTAAATAACTTTTTTGCCCGCTTTTATTACCTGTATTTAACCAGGCAAGTCAGTTAAGAACATATTCTTATTTTCAATGACGGCCTAGGAACAGTGGGTTAACTGCCTGTTCAGGGGCAGAACGACAGATTTGTACCTTGTCGGCTTGGGCGTTTGAACTCGCAACCTTCCGGTTACTAGTCCAACGCTCTAACCACTAGGCTACGCTGCCGAGCCAGCTGCCGAGCTTTGAGGACAATACAGTGCCACTGACACGGCCTGCAACGAAAACATGCGGTCTCTCCTTCACTGCAGCCGAGGTGAGTAAGACATTTAAACGTGTTAACCCTCGCAAGGCTGCAGGCCCAGACGGCATCCCCAGCCGCGCCCTCAGAGCATGCGCAGACCAGCTGGCCGGTGTGTTTACGGACATATTCAATCAATCCCTATACCAGTCTGCTGTTCCCACATGCTTCAAGAGGGCCACCATTGTTCCTGTTCCCAAGAAAGCTAAGGTAACTGAGCTAAACGACTACCACCCCGTAGCACTCACTTCCGTCATCATGAAGTGCTTTGAGAGACTAGTCAAGGACCATATCACCTCCACCCTACCTGACACCCTAGACCCACTCCAATTTGCTTACCGCCCAAATAGGTCCACAGACGATGCAATCTCAACCACACTGCACACTGCCCTAACCCATCAGGACAAGAGGAATACCTATGTGAGAATGCTGTTCATCGACTACAGCTCGGCATTCAACACCATAGTATCCTCCAAGCTCGTTATCAAGCTCGAGACCCTGGGTCTCGACCCCGCCCTGTGCAACTGGGTACTGGACTTCCTGACGGGCCGCCCCCAGGTGGTGAGGGTAGGTAACAACATCTCCTCCCCTCTGATCCTCAACACTGGGGCCCCACAAGGGTGCGTTCTGAGCCCTCTCCTGTACTCCCTGTTCACCCACGACTGCGTGGCCACGCACGCCTCCAACTCAATCATCAAGTTTGCGGACGACACAACAGTGGTAGGCTTGATTACCAACAACGACGAGACGGCCTACAGGGAGGAGGTGAGGGCCTTCGGAGTGTGGTGTCAGGAAAATAACCTCACACTCAACGTCAACAAAACTAAGGAGATGATTGTGGACTTCAGGAAACAGCAGAGGGAACACCCCCCTATCCACATCGATGGAACAGTAGTGGAGAGGGTAGCAAGTTTTAAGTTCCTCGGCATACACATCACAGACAATCTGAATTGGTCCACTCACACAGACAGCATCGTGAAGAAGGCGCAGCAGCGCCTCTTCAACCTCAGGAGGTTGAAGAAATTTGGCTTGTCACCAAAAGCACTCACAAACTTCTACAGATGCACAATCGAGAGCATCCTGGCGGGCTGTATCACCGCCTGGTACGGCAACTGCTCCGCCCTCAACCGTAAGGCTCTCCAGAGGGTAGTGAGGTCGGCACAACGCATCACCGGGGGCAAACTACCTGCCCTCCAGGACACCTACACCACCCGATGTTACAGAAAGGCCATAAAGATCATCAAGGACATCAACCACCCGAGCCACTGCCTGTTCACCCCACTATCATCCAGAAGGCGAGGTCAGTACAGGTGCATCAAAGCTGGGACCGAGAGACTGAAAAACAGCTTCTATCTCAAGGCCATCAGACTGTTAAACAGCCACCACTAACATTGAGTGGCCGCTGCCAACACACTGACACTGACTCAACTCCAGCCACTTTAATAATGGGAATTGATGGGAATGATGTAAATATATCACTAGCCACTTTAAACAATGCTACCTTATATAATGTTACTTACCCAACATTATTCATCTCATATGCATACGTATATACTGTACTCTATATCATCGACTGCATCCTTATGTATCACTAGCCACTTTAACTATGCCACTTTGTTTACATACTAATCTTATATGTATATACTGTACTCGATACCATCTACTGTATCTTGCCTATGCTGCTCTGTACCATCACTCATTCATATATCCTTATGTACATATTCTTTATCCCCTTACACTGTGTATAAGACAGTAGTTTAGGAATTGTTAGTTAGATTACTTGTTGGTTATTACTGCATTGTCGGAACTAGAAGCACAAGCATTTCGCTACACTCGCATTAACATCTGCTAACCATGTGTATGTGACAAATAAATTTGATTTGATTTTTTTTATTTAATTTAATTTATTTCACCTTTATTTAACCAGGTAGGCTAGTTGAGAACAAGTTCTCATTTGCAACTGCGACCTGGCCAAGATAAAGCATAGCAGTGTGAACAGACAACACAGAGTTACACATGGAGTAAACAATTATCAAGTCAATAACACAGTAGAAAAAAATGGGCAGTCTATATACAATGTGTGCAAAAGGCATGAGGAGGTAGGCGAATAATACAATTTTGCAGATTAACACTGGAGTGATAAATGATCAGATGGGCATGTACAGGTAGAGATATTGGTGTGCAAAAGAGCAGAAAAGTAAATAAATAAAAACAGTATAAAAACAGTATGGGAATGAGGTAGGTGAAAAAGGGTGAGCTATTTACCTATAGACTATGTACAGCTGCAGCGATCGGTTAGCTGCTCGGATAGCTGATGTTTGAAGTTGGTGAGGGAGATAAAAGTCTCCAACTTCAGCGATTTTGCAATTCGTTCCAGTCACAGGCAGCAGAGTACTAGAACGAAAGGCGGCCAAATGAGGTGTTGGCTTTAGGGATGATCAGTGAGATACACCTGCTGGAGCGCGTGCTACGGATGGGTGTTGCCATCGTGACCAGTGAACTGAGATAAGGCGGAGCTTTACCTAGCATGGACTTGTAGATGACCTGGAGCCAGTGGGTCTGGCGACGAATATGTAGTGAGGGCCAGCCGACTAGAGCATACAAGTCGCAGTGGTGGGTGGTATAAGGTGCTTTAGTGACAAAACGGATGGCACTGTGATAGACTGCATCCAGTTTGCTGAGTAGAGTGTTGGAAGCCATTTTGTAGATGACATCGCCGAAGTCGAGGATCGGTAGGATAGTCAGTTTTACTAGGGTAAGCTTGGCAGCGTGAGTGAAGGAGGCTTTGTTGCGGAATAGAAAGCCGACTCTGGATTTGATTTTTGATTGGAGATGTTTGATGTGAGTCTGGAAGGAGAGTTTGCAGTCTAGCCAGACACCTAGGTACTTATAGATGTCCACATATTCAAGGTTGGAACCATCCAGGGTGGTGATGCTAGTCGGGCATGCGGGTGCAGGCAGCGATCGGTTGAAAAGCATGCATTTGGTTTTACTCGCGTTTAAGAGCAGTTGGAGGCCACGGAAGGAGGCTGTATGGCATTGAAGCTCATTTGGAGGTTTGATAGCACAGTGTCCAATGACGGGCCGAAAGTATATAGAATGGTGTCGTCTGCGTAGAGGTGGATCAGGGAATCGCCCGCAGCAAGAGCAACATCATTGATATATACAGAGAAAAGAGTCGGCCCGAGAATTGAACCCTGTGGCACCCCCATAGAGACTGCCAGAGGACCGGACAGCATGCCCTCTGATTTGACACACTGAACTCTGTCTGCAAAGTAATTGGTGAACCAGGCAAGGCAGTCATCCGAAAAACCGAGGCTGTTGAGTCTGCCGATAAGAATTTGGTGATTGACAGAGTCGAAAGCCTTGGCGAGGTCGATGAAGACGGCTGCACAGTACTGTCTTTTATCGATGGCGGGTATGATATCATTTAGTACCTTGAGTGTGGCTGAGGTGCACCCGTGACCGGCTCGGAAACCAGATTGCACAGCGGAGAAGGTACGGTGGGATTCGAGATGGTCAGTGACCTGTTTGTTGACTTGGCTTTCGAAGACCTTAGATAGGCAGGGCAGGATGGATATAGGTCTATAGCAGTTTGGGTCCAGGGTGTCTCCCCTTTGAAGTGGGGGATGACTGCGGCAGCTTTCCAATCCTTGGGGATCTCAGACGATATGAAAGAGAGGTTGAACAGGCTGGTAATAGGGGTTGCGACAATGGCGGCAGATAGTTTCAGAAATAGCGGGTCCAGATTGTCAAGCCCAGCTGATTTGTACGGGTCCAGGTTTTGCAGCTCTTTCAGAACATCTGCTATCTGGATTTGGGTAAAGGAGAACCTGGAGAGGCTTGGGTGAGGAACTACGGGGGCGGAGCTGTTGGCCGAGGTTGGAGTAGCCAGGCGGAAGGCATGGCCAGCCGTTGAGAAGTGCTTATTGAAGTTTTCGATAATCATGGATTTATCGGTGGAGACCGTGTTTCCTAGCCTCAGTGCAGTGGGCAGCTGGGAGGAGGTGCTCTTGTTCTCCATGGACTTCACAGTGTCCCAGAACTTTTTGGAGTTGGAGCTACAGGATGCAAACTTCTGCCTGAAGAAGCTGGCCTTAGCTTTCCTGACTGACTGCGTGTATTGGTTCCTGACTTCCTGAACAGTTGCATATCACGGGGGCTATTCGATGCTATTGCAGTCCGCCACAGGATGTTTTTGTGCTGGTCGAGGGCAGTCAGGTCTGGAGTGAACCAAGGGCTGTATCTGTTCTTGGTTCTGCATTTTTTGAACGGAGCATGCTTATCCAAAATGGTGAGGAAGTTACTTTTAAAGAATGACCAGGCATCCTCAACTGACGGGATGAGGCCAATGTCCTTCCAGGATACACGGGCCAGGTCGATTAGAAAGGCCTGCTCGCAGAAGTGTTTTAGGGAGCGTTTGACAGTGATGAGGGGTGGTCGTTTGACTGCGGCTCCGTGGTTGGATACAGGCGATGAGGCAGTGATCGCTGAGATCCTGGTTGAAGACAGCGGAGGTATATTTGGAGGGCCAGTTGGTCAGGATGACGTCTGTGAGGGTGCCCTTGTTTACAGAGTTAGGGTTGTACCTGGTGGGTTCCTTGATGATTTGCGTGAGATTGAGGGCATCTAGCTTAGATTGTAGGACTGCCGGGGTGTTAAGCATATCCCAGTTTAGGTCACCTAACAGAACAAACTCTGAAGCTAGATGGGGGGCGATCAATTCACAAATGGTGTCCAGGGCACAGCTGGGAGCTGACGGGGTCGGTAGCAGGCGGCAACAGTGAGAGACTTGTTTCTGGAGAGAGTAATTTTCAAAATTAGTAGTTCAAACTGTTTGGGTATGGACCTGGAAAGTATGACATTACTTTGCAGGCTATCTCTGCAGTAGACTGCGACTCCGCCCCTTTGGCAGTTCTATCTTGACGGAAGATGTTATAGTTGGGTATGGAAATCTCTGAATTTTTGGTGGCCTTCCTGAGCCAGGATTCAGACACGGCAAGGACATCAGGGTTAGCAGAGTGTGCTAAAGCAGTGAGTAAAACAAACTTAGGGAGGAGGCTTCTGATGTTGACATGCATAAAACCAAGACTTTTCGATCACAGAAGTCAACAAATGAGGGTACCTGGGGACATGCAGGGCCTGGGTTTATCTCCACATCACCCGCGGAACAGAGAAGGAGTAGTATGAGGGTGCGGCTAAAGGCTATCAAAACTGGTCGCCTAGAGTGTTGGGGGCAGAGGATAAGAGGAGCAGGTTTCTGGGCATGGTAGAATATATTCAGGGCATAATGCGCAGACAGGGGTATGGTGGGGTGCGGGTACAGCGGAGGTAAGCCCAGGCACTGGGTGATGATGAGAGAGGTTGTATCTCTGGACATGCTGGTTGTAATGGGTGAGGTCACCGCATGTGTGGGGGTGGGACAAAGGAGGTAACAGGGGTATGCAGAGTGGATCTAGGGGCTCCATTGGAACTAAAACAATGATAACTAACCTGAACAACAGTATACAAGGGACATTTGGGAGAGACATACAGGGGCATAAAATCACAGGTGTTGAAAAAGCTAGCTAAAAACAGTAGGCGAGGCTAATCAGAGCACAACAAACAGCAGGTAAAATGGCACTAGGCAACTGGGCCGACAGATAAAACAAACAAGCAGAATGGAGTACCGTGATTAATGGACAGTCCAGCGTGCGTCAGCTATGTAGCCAAGAGATCAGTGTCCAGGGGGCAGCGGTGGATGGGCAGGGAAGCTGGGCTGGCGAGTGTTATCCAGGTTTTTTTTTTTTTTTACATTTTAAACTAACAATGACTAAATAGCTTGTAGCTAGTTAGCTGGTTAGCGTCTGGAGGTTCTTGAGTGTGTCATAAAAATAAAATAAAAATTGAAAGTGATAGCGATTCCGTATCACAGTGGGTGAGGCAGGTTTCCGGAAGGTAAAAACAAAATAAAAATCAAAGAGAGATAGAAAGTAAATGGGTTCAGAGTGTTTGGGATGCAGTGAGTCAGATGGTTAGCAGGCCTGTGCTAACAAGCTAACAGTTTGATTTGATAGTTTCTCTGAGTCTATTAAGTCAACAGTATGTATAGAAGGCAAAGTAAAGGAACATGGGAGACAAGGTAGTGGTTAAGTAAAGTGGGGCCCTCACACTCAGAAGTTCCAACCCATACCGTTATTTGTTTATCTTTAAATTTGACATTTTTCGATCCAAATGACATTTGTATTAGTATCTGAGTGTGCATGTTCTACCTTATCATAGTTTTGTTTTACAGCCCAGCACACATGAAAAGTGTGTTGGATTTCATCCTCATCCCTTTTCCCCTCAGAACAGCCTCAACACTCAAACCGGTGCGCCTGGCACCTGCTACCATACCCAGTTCAAAAGCACTTAAATATTTTGTCTTGCCAATTCACCCTCTGAATATCTCACACAGAATCCATGTCTCAGTTGTCTCAAGGCTTAAAAATCCTTCTTAAATTAACGTGTCTCCTCCACTTCATCTACACGGATTGAAGTGTATTTACAAGTGACATCAATAAGGGATCATAGCTTTCACCTGGATTCACCTGGCCTGTCTACGTCATGGAAAGATGAGGTGTTCCTAATGTTTTGTGCACCCAGAGTAGACATTTACTGTATGTGTAGGCCTCATCAACCACACATTACGTTCTTGAGAAACTATCAGTTTGAGTGCATCAAAATACAGAGCACAGCACTGCTCTGGCATTCCTTTATTTTCAACTTTAAAATCTGTCTGCCTTTTACGGAATGCTACTTTGACAAATGCCTTATAAATGTCATGCTAAAGTATCAGCCACATAAGACAAACTTTTAGCAAGAATTATGGCTTGATTTAGGCAATGCCTCACATTAATGGGTCCCCCCTAGGCCTCAGACCTCCACTTAGCTACTTATACAAGATTCATTTGGAGAGATTCAGTTTTAAGATATGTGGTCTACTTAATGGTCCACAGGCTACCTCTGAGGAAAAATGAGACTGAAGAAACTAATTTGAACATTATGACTGTCAATATACTGTATGTGCATGCATGTTACCTCTGGGATATGATTCTGTGTTTACTGATTTTCAAAAATAATTCAATGTAAATGTGAACATTGATTTGTGATGTATGTATATCTACACTTTTATTCCATAATTAACTTTTTTTCTGTATTTCAAGTGTACAGTACATGCATTTACTTTTTTATTGATCAATCCATGGTTTATTCATGTAGATAATCAAATGAACTGTGCTTTGATATAGCAATTAACCTCATTAGACTGGTCTTTTCATTTAGCTCCATTCTTGTTCAGTATGACCCAATGTGCCTATTGGATCCTCGAGATTTATCTTCAAATGTGTTAACTGTGGGTGGTACAAAATAACATCACTGATAACAAAACGTTAAAAGTGCACTGAGCTGCTCTTTCTAGTGGAAGATTATATTACACAATTATATATTTTTTTACAAATAATTAAAATCATCATAATTCATATAATCTTTTTTGATTCCATTACCACATATTGTTTGATGCTGCTTGATTTTGAATCCCCTTGAGGGAGCAACATTTACTTCAATTAGAGACCATTATCCTCTAATGTGCAATTGCTCATTAGAAATTAAAAGGCAATTTCACAAAAGGGAAACCAGCATGCCCACAATCTGTGCTTTAAAATGTTGCATGCTTTCAATGTTCATTTACAGTACATTCTGTGGGAATCAGCCAAATGTGAGCATTTACTGTTAGTCCAAACATGGAAAAGGTATTTCCCTTTCCTGTTTGATGACAATATCAGCAGGTCACTTGATAGGCATTTTGTTCATCTTATTGATGGAGGGTTTGCTAAGGACTGTTCTAATTTGTAGGCAATTGCTCTTCCTAACCTGCCATCAAGGTGAAGTCAAAGTGAAATCATCCAGGTAAAAATTGTAAAAGGGACCGGTTAAGAACAAATGAAGAATAATTACTCTAATTGAGGTTTCGCTCACACTTGAATGAATTGACTAAGAGGAATTGCAAGAGGTAGCTTCCCTGTTATCATCGCAGCTGAAGGGGAGATATGATTTAAGGATCCCTCATGATTGCACCTCAGTACCCATGCGTTGTGGCCATCTGCAAGAAGACGTTTCGAGTACAGGTTGAGGTGGATTTTGAGGACAGGATAGTTAAAGCCAATCAGATGATGACTTGCTTACTCTCAGGGAGATCACTGGGGAATGAGCACCATCATCTCTCAAGCCACTGAGCTTTCGTTTGGTGCCTCGTCTGAAGTTTCTCTGGATATTTGGTGAAAGTTATTTCAGCTTTGACACAATATTCTGTGTCTGTGTGTGTTTGTGTTTGTGCATGTACGCTTGCCTGTGTCTGCATGCGTGCATGCCTGAAGCCACATGAGCATAGAGGCTGCCATGGGAGGGATACTTCTGAGCCGAAGACTCATTGCACAATGATCAGCAAGAAGTATCACTGCCTATTGCTGTGTGGCTAATTCCATTTTTAGCAGCTTACCTACTATCCCGAGGGTCTCTAACCTCCTGGTCACCCACTTTTAATAAGCTCAGGGCTGTTTAGCTACTGCAAACTGACAACAAGGCAGATAGTTGCCAGAGGCTATGTCACCTATGTCCCAGCTCTCTTACAGTATAGCCTACAGTATATTGCCTCCTCTGGGAGAATGGAGAGGGCAGGTGCAGGTCCCAAATGATGTAGTTACCAAACAGCCCACTGGGCACAGAATCCCCGCCAATCTACCAGACAAAAAATACATGGTCTATGTATGATGTTTCTGTCTCGTTTTTGCTTTGTCATGGTACAATTAAAAGTCAATTCTACACTGCTTAGCCACGTGTTTTTTTTAGTTTTTTTTTTACAAAATAGAATTCTGCATCCAGCAATTTCCATGATCTAACTACATTTCTGCACAATGGCACCAGATATTCGGTCCTGGGATATAGAGTCGGGTCCATAATTACTGGCACACTTGATAAAGATGAGCAAAAAAAGACAAAGAATGTATATTTTTTAAATACGGAGCAAAGAAAATGAGAATTTGTCTAACAAGTAATAAAATAAAATATTTTAAAAAGACAGGGGTCAAATGTATTGGCACCCCTGTTTTCAATACTCCAGCACCCTCCCCTTGTGAGGATAATGGCCCTTTTCAAAAATATTTTATAAGATTGGAAAACATGTAGAATAATAGTGAAGACATCAAAGCTATGAAGTAACACATATGGAATCATGTACTGTAGTAACTAAAGAAGTGTTAAATAAATCAAAATATATTTTGTCTTAGATTCTTCAAAGTAGACACCCTTTGCCTTGATAACAACTTTGCACACTCTTGGCTTCCTCTCAACCAACTTCACCTGGAATGCTTTTCCAACAGTCTTGAAGGAGTTCCCACATATGCTGAGCACGTGTTGGCTGCTTTTCCTTCACTCTGCGGTCCAACTCATCCCAAACCATCTCACTTGGGTTGAGGTCGGGTGATTGTGGAGGCCAGGTCATCTGATGCAGCACTTCATCACTCACTCTCCAAAATTGGTCAAATAGCCCTTACACAGCCTGGAGGTGTGTTGGGTCATTGTCCTGTTGAAAAACAAATGATGGTCCAACTAAGTGCAAACCAGATGGGATGGCGTATCGCTGCGGGATGGCGTATCGCTGCAGAATGCTGTGGAAGCCATGCTGGTTAAGTGTGCCTTGAATCCTAAATAAATCACTGACAGTGTCACCAGGAAAGCACCCTCACACCTCCTCCTCCATGCTTCATCGTGGGAACCACACATGCATAGATCATCCGTTCACCTACTCTGCATCTCACAAAGACATGGCAGTTGAAACAAAAAAATCGAATTTGGACTGATCAGACCAAAGGACAGATTTCCACCGGTCTAATGTCCATTGCTCGTGTTTCTTGGCCCAAGCAAGTCTCTTGTTATTATTGGTGTCCTTTAATAGTGGTTTCTTTGCAGGAATTCAACCATGAAGGCCTGATTCACGCAGTTTCCTCTGAACAGTTGATGTTGAGATGTGTCTGTTACTTGAACTCTGTGAAGCATTTATTTGGGCTGCAATTTCTGAGGCTGGTAACTCTAATGGACTTATCATGTAAACTTTATTATTGTTTCACTATTTAATTTTTCTGAAATTCATGTAGGAGGGTGGTCCTCCCCTGCCTCCTCTGGGGAGCCTCCACTGGTTGGGAGGGATCTTAGACCATTCTTCCATACAGAATCTTTCTAAATCCTTGATATCTTTCGTATGCTCTTATGGACTGCCCTCTTCAATTCAAACCACAGGTTTTCAATGGGGTTCAAGTCCGGAGACTGAGATGGACACTGTAAAATGATGATTTAGTGGTACATTAACCATTTCTTTGTGGATTTTGATTAGTGCTTGGGATTATTGTCTTGCTGGAAGATCCACTTGCGGCCAAATGGCAGTCTTCTGGCCGAGGCAACAAGGTTTTGGGCTAAAATGTAATGGTACTTGATAAAGTCCTGATGATGTTGACCTTAACAAGGGCCCCAGGACCAGTCAAAGCAAAATAGCCCCATAGCATCAAAGATCCACGACCCTAGTTTACCATTGGAATGAGATACTTTTCTGCATATGCTTCTGTTTGTCAACGCCAAACCCACCACTGGTGTGCGTGGCCAAAGAACTCTATTTTCATGTCGTCCTTGACTTCCCCATTGTCACAACAAGAAATTAAGTGTTTGAATATCTAAACAAAACTACTACGAGAAGAATGAGGAGAAAGCTTTAGCTCAGTCAAAAGTTAGTTGTGAGACATAAACTGGCTACAAGATTAGCAAAATGAAATGTCTGAACATGACAAACGAAGGAATTAATTGAGGTTCTGAACATACTGTAAATAAGGCTTGCTTTCAATAAATAGTGTTCAATCTAACATATTTTATGTGAACAAGAACATGACCATACTGTACATACATACAATACGGTGAGAAAAATGACACAACGTCAATAAATGCCTGCATTTTGCCTGCAAGACAATTACTGTTTTCCGATAAAGAAAGTTTACCATGATTATCATACATAGCTACAATAATCCCAATAACCTCAGATGTTTTCATTTAGAAAACAAACACTGCTATACCACACATTAAATATTGATCAACGTTAATGTATGAAGCGAGGAAAATGTTTTACTTTCAAAAAAATCCTTGGACCTTGCTTTTCTTCTGTTCTAGACATCCTCTCATTTGGGCCTGGAATTTCCCAGATTGAAAGAGTTTGCTTTGTCAATGACATTATTCACTTTACTACCCACCATAATAGGCAGCATATTGAAGCAGACTTGACTATGTAATTGAGGCAAAAAATTGCTTTTTAAATATCAGCTTCAAACACCAGTACAATAAACACGCATACTGCAAATCATCTGCTTGCTACGTGTACTCCTTTTTCATACAGAGGAGTGCACTTAGCTGTGTTTAGAAAAATGTCCAGCTCGCCCAATTAAAATTCTCACTCATTGTTGCTTGCAGTCCATAAAAACATTTGATTGCAGTTGGACTATTGTGAAGTCTCTTATCATAGTCATGCATGATGGTCATAATGATTCCCAGACCTTACATTTATATTTTTCATCATAAATAGTGTAGTCTAATTGATCCAGTGTAGGGAGAATAGTATAAGGAATAGCATGTCAAACATAGTGATGACTAAACGAATTGGGAACCCTCCCAACTCAAATTTCAGTGAGACTCAGTCTGACATGGTTATGCTCAATGACATTCGAGGACTGTTTTGTGGTCATTAAAACTGATAGAAAGTCATTGTTACTACTGCTCAGAGAAAATACATCTCAGTCTACAGTGCAATAAAACCCTCTTGAAAAGCAATATAATAAGATGGCGCCAATAGAGATGGCAGCTCCGCTTCTAGTCCTTACGAAACTGTGCAGTATTTTGTTTTTTTATGTATTATTTCTTACATTGTTAGCCCAGAAAAGTGTTATTACATACAGCCAGGAAGAACTATTGGATATCAGTGAGACGTCAACTTACCAGCACAACCAGCACAACGATCAGGAATACAACTTTCCCAAAGCAGATCCTTTGTCTGCACCTCCTAGGACATTTGAACTGAATCCAGAGGCCGACCCAAAACAATGCCACTGGAGGAGAGAGTGCCAGAGCGGTCTTCCAGTGAGGCTTCAGATGCGCACACACCACCCACCGCTTCAGAGTATATTACTCGCTAATGTCCAGTCCCTAGTTAACACAGTTGACGGGCAAGAGTTGCTTTCCAAAGAGATATCTGGGATTGTAACATGCTCTGTTTCACAGAAACATGGCTAGCTGGGGACATGCTGTCAGGATTTTCAGTGCATTGCACCGACAGGAATAAACATCTCTCCGGTAAGAAGAAGGGTGGGGGTGTATGTTTCATGATACTCCTCCGTTATTGTTACAGCCGTGTATATCCCCCCGCAAGCGGATACCAAGATGGTCATCAAGGAACTTCACTGGACTTTATGCAAACTGGAAACCATATATCATGAGGCTGCATTTATTGTAGCCTGGGATTTTAACAAAGCTAATTTGAGAACAAGGCTACCTAAATTTAATCAGAATAACGATTACAGTACACGAGTGAGTAACACGCTCGATCATTGCTACTCTAACTTCCGCAATGCATATAAGGCCCTCCCCCGCCCTTATTTTAAAGAATCTGACCATCTTGTTGCTCCCCTCCTGTAGGCAGAAACTAAAACAGGAATCGCCCGTGCTTGAGGACAATACAGTGCCACAGACTTGATCCACTACCAAAGACTGTGGGCTCTCCTTCTCTGTGGCCGACGTGAGTAAAACATTTAAACGGCATCCCTAGAGCATGTGCAGACCAGCTGGCTGGTGTGTTTACGGACATATTCAATCAATCTCTATCACAGTCTGCTGTCCACATATGCTTCAAGATGTCCACCATTGTTCCTGTTCCCAATAAAGGTAACTGAACTAAATGACTATCCCCCCGTAGCACTCACTTCGGTCATCATAACGTGCTTTGATAGACTAGTCAAGGATCATATCATCTCCACCCTACCTGTCACCCTAGACCCACTTCAATTTGCTTACCGCCCCAATAGGTCAACAGACGATGCAATCACCATCACACTGCACACTGCCCTATCCCATCTGGACAAGATCCAAGATGGCGTAGCAGTGTGTTTTGTCCCATCTTGTCCCATGTAAAAAAAAATCCCTCGTTGTTTTTGCCTTAACTCCCTACTCTTTTACATTTGCACACACATTTTTTCTATTGTGTTATTGACTGTATGTTTGTTTATGTGTAACTCTGTGTTGTTGTTTTTGTCGCACTGCTTTGCTGTATCTTGGCCAGGTCGCAGTTGTAAATGAGAACTTGTTCTCAACTGGCCTACATGGTTAAAAAAATATATTTAAAAAATGTAAGGATGCTGTTCATTGACTACAGCTCAGCATTCAACATCATAGTACCCTCCAAACTCATCATTAAGCTTGAGTCCCTGCCCTCCAGGACACCTACAACACCCGATGTCACAGGAAGGCAAAAAAGATCATCAAGGACAATAACCACCCGAGCCACTGCCTGTTCACCCCGCTTCCATCCAGAAGGCGAGGTCAGTACAGGGGCATCAAAGTTGGGACAGCTTCTATATCAAGGCCATCAGATTGCTAAACAGCCATCACTAGCACAGAGAGGCGGCTGCCTACCTACAGACTTGATATCATTGGCCACTTTAATAAATGGAATACTTGTCACTTGAATAATGCCACTTTAAGAATGTTACATATCTCACATAACTTCTCATTTGTATATACCTTATACTACACTATCTATTGCATCTAAGCTGCTCTGTCACTGCTCATCCAAATATTTTATATTTATATATTCTTATCCCATTCCTTTACTAGATTGTGTGTTTTAAGTTTTGTTGTTGAACTTGTTAGATATGAGGTTTAATTGTGGAAATGTTAGATATTACCTGTTAGATACTGCTGCACTGTCAGATCTAGAAGCATAAGCATTTCGCTACACTCGCAATAACATCTGCTATCTGTGTGTATGTGACCAATAACATTTGATTTCATTTGAGGAAGCTTCTGAGCTAGGAGCCTTGACTTTAAAAGGGTTTGCTATTTATTTTCATTTTCTTCAGACCTCTTCCACAAAGGTAACAACAAAAAATGATTATGAGCAACAGTTCACAAGGAGTCACACTCCCCTTCTCTCTACGTGAGGCAAAGCGAAAATCTGCAGTAATTCTAATTGATCCCAAGAACATAAAAGCTCATAATGATAACTGCTATTGTCAAGATTAGCTTTTGAAGAAAGCCCTCCCCCTCTTTTCTGATTTCTTAGTTGGTATTCTTCTCTTGTCTCACTTCGTTGGAGGTGAACTAAATTCAAATCCGGGTGATTTAATAAAAAACATTGAGATTAGCTGGTGCTCCGACCAATTCAAATGAATTCCAGTCTCGATGATGGCAATCTGAAGTCGTTTTAATATGCAGCGCAGATCCCGAATCTGAAGAGTGATCAATAATTAAACAGTGCTAAATTCCCATACTAATGACTTTTTATTGATCATATTTGGGCAGACTAATTATCTTGTAAGATATTTGCCCAGACACAACAGCCGATTCATATTAAAATGAGGGGGATAGAAGGGTAGATAAAGAGAGGGTTAAAACTGTTCCCCATCAAAAGGATGGAAAATTGACAGGCTAACAAATCCTCGACAAAACATACGGATGTCATGTCACCAACCAGACAAACTACAAGTTGTGGAATAGAGCACCATAGTGCATTTTTCCTCCATATGACAAGACCTTAGATTCCATAACAAAGTGGAATGGGCAATAAGGTCCCAAATAACAGCATTCTCTCTGTTGGACTGTTTCCTTCACATTTCATACAGCTTGCTTGCTTCTGACTGTCTTCCACAGAGGAACATTTCAACCGGAGAGAGTTTTTAAAGGGCTCTATATTCACAGATGCAGTACTTTACAGAAATATACATGTTGTCTACTGTTTTGTCGTAAAAGCTCACTAGCCTTATGTTTACCACCCTTACATCATCAGAGACCTGTCAAGTCGTGTTGGACACACTAGCAGAGCAGTTATCTTCCGGCCGCATATTAGAAACAGCCTTTTAAAACTGCCTGACAAGTGGCAAAATAGCTAAAAGCAATTTAAGAGTATAATTTCCTGTGAAGATATCTGCAGTGTTTTCCTTCATATCATGTATGTGTGCTTATGTCAAAGCCCAAATGAGAATCATAGTTAGTAGGGTTAAATTCTCCAGTACATTAATTCACAGGTTGTTTTTTTATGGAGCCCTGTTGTTACCCTGGCCTGAAATATCTTAACACATGCCTGGTGTGCCTTCTTTTGTTATATAAAACGTGCATCAGGCATACAATCTTGATGTCCAGGGGCCCTATCTATCAAGCTTCTCAGAGAAGGAATGCTGAACTAGGATCAGGTCCCCCCTGTCCTTGTAATCTTAAAAATGGTGATCTAAAAGGCAAAACTGATAATAAATCAGCAATCCCACACTTGATACATATGGCCCCTGGTCCTGAGAACACAGAACAGTGGTCCTGGTCTGGCTGAGTTCCCAGGTCTGGTCCTTGGCACCTGCTGTTCTGTTCTTGGGTAATAGTTTCAGAAAATACCATAGTCTTTGGCATTTCTCAATTCATGTGGTACCAGTGCATCACGTGTCAGCATTATTGGCTCAATAATGACACAACACAAGAGTCAGTATAATGTGGGAGCTGTTTGGGCATGCAATGACTAACAGTTGGGGAAAGATGACTTATGCACTTTGTCACTGTCTTGTCACAGTCCTGATACACTTAGCCCTGGTCTTTGTCTCCAGAGGTTGGGTCTGTGTCTCAACAGATCCAGTCTTGGTCTGGGTCTTTAGAGGTTGGGTCTGGGTTTCAAAATATCTAGTCTGGGTCTTGGTCTGCGTCTCAAGGGCTCCGGTGGTAGCCTTACTCCATCCCAGCTGTGCATGACTGATATATCACGTCATTAATAAGAGAAGCCAGCAGATAGATGACATCCTCATTCACTACCATCCACAATCCTTCTCCCCCCAACCTTTGTCAGCTATGGAGCCTAGCCAAAATCTCAATCATTGTTCCCCCTTGGTCATCGATCACTTTTTCAAGAAATGAATGTTTTAACTCAATTTCCCCTTCGAGTGCATATGTGACCTTCAAACTAGTGGGGTAATTATACATTTTTCAAAAACCTCTTCAATTATTCATGACACTTTATTCTGCAACATTTCCATCACAGATTTGAGTTTTTTTCTCTCCTTGTGTTCACTTGAGGTATGTTCTTGGGACGTGGTTTATGAACTTGTTGTATTATTCAACAGTGCAGGAGGATGTCCCCATGCCCACTCTAATGCTAAGCAATGCAGCCGGAGAATGTAATTACATTACAAATATTTTAACATGCACTTGGCAGAACAGAGACTGCTCGCGCATGCACGCAAATATATACATATATGCATGCATGCACAAGCATGTATGCACACATTCATATAGACAGTGACAGATTACATGAGAAGCGAAACACTGAATCTTCACTAGATAGATCAGATCACACACAAACACGCATACACACACACAGCTAAAGTCGACCTTAACAAGGGCCCCAGTAGCAGTGGAAGCAAAATAGCCCAATAACAACAAAGATCCCTCACCACATTTTACCATAGGAATGAGTTACTTTTCTGCATATGCTTATGTTCAGACCTTGGGCAGATCAGGGCATATTGAGACCAAGCAAGCTTGTTTTCCCCTCTGCTATGTTTATCCCAAACAGGTCCATATCAATAAAAGGATTATACTTGGATAAAGGATGCATTGACTGACACCAACTTCCCATCTACTAACTTCCATAAAAAAATGCCAAACATGTTTAGTAATCGGTGGAGATGAATGAGTAAATTATTACTGTAGAACTTCAATCAATTGCAGGTAACAGAATGCACACAGAGTTCACTCAGAATGGGTGAGGAGGGAAGGAGGGAGGTCTGCGCCCGCCTGCTTTCAGTACCACCTCTGGGCACTATGAGTACCTCGTCATGCCGTACGGATTGATGAATGCGCCATCAGTCTTCCAAGCTTTTGTAGACAAGATTTTCAGGGGCCTGCATGGGCAGGGTGTAGTGGTGTATATTGATTACATTTTGATATACTCCGCTACATGCGCCGAGCATGTGTCCCTGGTGCGCAAAGACCTGTACGTCAAGGCTGAGAAATGCCTTTCCAGGTGGCAGTGGTTAAGGGCGCTGTACTGCAGCGCCAGCTGTGCCATCAGAGACTCTGGGTTCACGCCCAGGCTCTGTCATAACTGGCCGCGACCGGGAGGTCCGTGTGGGGCGACACACAATTGGCATAGTGACGTTTGGGTTAGGGAGGGTTTGACCGGTAGGGATATCCTTGTCTCATCGCGCACCAGTAACTCCTGTGGCAGGCTGGGCACAGTGCGCGCTAACCAAGGTTGCCAGGTGCACAGTGTTTCCTCCAACACATTGGTGCGGCTGGCTTCCGGATTGGATGCGTGCTGAGTTAAGAAGCAGTGCGGCTTGGTTGGATTGTGTATCGGAGGACGCATGACTTTCAACCTTCGTCTCTCCCGAGCCTGTACGGGAGTTGTAGCGATGAGACAAGATAGTAGCTACTAACAATTGGATACCACGAAATTGGGGAGAAAAAGGGGATAAAAAAAAATTGCCTGTTTTTCCAACTGTCCGTCTCCTTCCTAGGGCATTGCATTTCCACGTCAGGGGTGGAGATGGAGAGTGACCGCATTGCAGCCGTGCATATTTGGCCAACTCCCACCACGGTGAAGGTAGTGCAGCAATTCTACTTCCGCCGAAGTTGGTCCCTCTCCTTGTTTGGGCGGTGTTTGGCGGACTCGACCAAATTCTAGCTCCATTGAATTTACACACACACACACACACACACACACACACACACACACACACACACACACACACACACACACACACACACACACACACACACACACACACACACACACACACACACACACACACACACACACACACACACACAGCATATCAAATGGAAAAATGGCATTGGAGCTCATCTCTGCCCTGAGCAGAGCACCATCAGTGGCCCAGGTCTCTTGACTGCCACCATTTGACATAATAAGCTTAATCTATTGTATCATTACTCTGATTATTACAAAAATAATAACACTAGTAATATGGCCTTATGATACGCGTATCCTCCAATCTGCTCAGTCCTCCTCAGGTCCTGGCTTCAGATGACTCCATCTGAACTCCCTCCCTCTGCCATCTGGCCTCATTCACTAATCCCTCTCTCCCCCTCAAATCAAATCAAATTGTGTTGGTCATATTTAGTATATTTAGCAGATGGGTTTGCGGGTATAGCAAAATACATGTGTTCCTTGCTCAGAAAAGTGCAGTAATATCTAACAGTACACAAAAGTACACGCAAATCTAAAAGTGAAATAATGGAATTAAGAAATATTAGGACGAGCAATGTCGGAGTCCGGATTATAAATATATGCAGTACCACTCATTCAAGGCTGTCTTTATTTTTTACTTTTTTCTACATTGTAGAATAGTAGTGAAGACATCAAAACGATGAAATAGCACATATGGAATCATGTAGTAACCAAAAAAGTGTTCAACAAATCAAAACATATTTTATATTTTAGATTCTTCAAAGTAGCCAGCCTTTGCCTTGATGACAGCTTTGCACACACTTGTCATTCCTTCAACCAGCTTCAGGAGGTAGTCACCTGGAATGCATTTCAATTAACAGGTGTTCCTTGTTAAAAGTGAATTTGTGGAATTTATTTCCTTCTTAACGCACTTGATCCAATCAGTTGTGTTGAGACAAGGTAGGGGTGGTATACAGAAGACAGCCCTATTTGGTAAAAGACCAAAAAATGTCCGGAAAATGCCAAGAATTTTAAAAATTTCTTCAAGTGCAGTAGCAAAAACCATTAAGTGCTATGATGAAACTGGCTCTCATGAGGACCGCCACAGGAAAGGAATACCCATAGTTACCTCTTCTGAAGAGGATAAGTTCATTAGAGTTAACTGCACCTAGGGCAATGGCGATCAAAAGTTTTCATCAGCTGGTGATTGTCAAGTAAATAACTGTCGGTCTCACGATAATTGACCGTTAATTAACATAAACACATTTAGCATCTCCTGGCTTACATGCATAGCCTACAAGCAATATATAATATATATAAAATAGTCAAATATATCCATGTAACATAGCCTACACCTTCACAATAAATCCATTATTTATTTTAGACAGGTGTAAAAAAGCATGATATGAAGAAAATGTAGTCTATTTCAGAACTAAAGAATTGCACACTCTTGAGTTGTCTTTATGTCCTGATGAGGTCCTGATGTGGCTATGCCAAATGGCTGTGGTCTACACTAGTTAATTTAGCATACAATATTTGTTTATAATTCCATGGCTTTATTTTACATTATTTTATAGAATGAAGAATACATTTGAACAAAGTTGAGTATGCACATGCAGCGATTCTATGTTGAGCGTTTAACAAAGTACTCGGTACTCCTATATGCTTAATTGGGATATGTTTTAATTTTTAATACATTGTAAGGCTGCATGATGAGACTCTAAGGATGATTTGAAAAAAGTTGCTTGAAACGCACGAGCAGGCTGTACACACTCCAATAGCCTCTCATTCACAATTTGACAAGCACTTGATAATGCTTAGAATATCACAGCGGCATCCCCTTTGTGGCCGTAATGCACCCTAAAAAAATCCAGGCCTTTTGCGGCCCAGAGTGCAGCATTGTGCACTTCTCCCCGAGTGTGCTGCATAATCCGAAGTCACGTGATCAGGTCTTTCTCACAGACTACATACAAGTGAAGACAGACACATCGGGGACACAACTGCGCGGGTCCTTATCCAATTCCGAGGTGCATATTGAAGATATTAAAGGAATGTTGCACATTTACTTTTCGTCAGCCAACAAGATGAGTAGGCCTAACAAACAGCAAAAACACTAGACTATGTCAATATGCCATCACCCATAGTACAAAAGTCGACCTAGTCTATTCTGTGTGAGAAATAATTACTTCAAACATAATCTAGGACAGTTGTGGGATGCGATAGATCCCGAATTAGAACAACCACTAGAATCTGAAACACAACCCAACCAAGCCGCACTGCTTGTTAACACAGTGTGCATCCAAGCCGGAAGCCAGGTGTCAGAGGAACCAATGTGTCAGAGGAAACACCGTGCACCTGGCGACCTGGTTAGCATGCACTGCGCCCGGCCCACCACAGGAGTCGCAAGTGCTCGATGAGACAATGATATCCCTACCGGCCAAACCCTCTCTAACGCGGACGACGCTAGGCCAATTGTGAGTCGCCCCACGGACCTCCCGGGCGCGGCCGGCTGTGACAGAGCCTGGGCGCAAACCCAGAGTCTCTGGTGGCACCCGGTCACTTTAGTTTTGATACAAAACGTATTAAAACATATAGGCCTATGGGCAAGGCCACATGAGGTGTGCAACTATGATTAGAAAATTGTCGCAAAAAAAGGCATTGTTTCTTATGCTATGCATCATTCAAAAGTGATAAAATATCATTCACAAGTGATAGGCTAATATTGTCACCCTAATATTGTCACCCATCAGCCTATTCTTGATTTAGTCTTGTATTTACATATACTAAATAATATATGCCTGACATTTGTGTAGGCTATACTCCTGTTGTAAATATCAGCAAGGTGATTAATAATAGGAAAGTTGAGAAATAAATATAGTAGGCCTGGACTATAGAAAGCTGATGGGATCCTCGTCTTTGTATTACTGGCCATCCCTCTGTTTTCTCCCGCAATTGCATAGCCTATAGAAATGTTGAGCAATATGAGCTCAATGGCTCTCGTGAAGTGTTTGATTAGATTTTAGATTACATTTGCATTGATTAGTGGGACAATAGAGTGCTGAGTACCAGGCACTTAGCAAGTTTGGTAGGCTACTAATGATAATCAGCAGCATCAGAGCTTGGAGAAGCCTAATCACTGTGACCAAAGGGTCATGTGGAATTTGACTGCCTTCATGACTCGTGACTGCCGTTGTGGCAGTAATATGGTCACCGCAACACACCTAACTGCACTTTAGATTGCAGCCCAAATAAATGCTTCACATAGTTCAAGTAACAGACACATCTCTAAATCAACTGTTCAGAGGAGACTGTGTTAATCAGGCCTTGGTCAAATTGGTGCAAAGAAACCACTACTAAAGGACACAATAAGAAGAAGAGACTTGCTTGAGCCAAGAAACACAAGCAATGGACATTAGACCTTTGGAAATCTGTCCTTTCGTCTGATTAGTCCAAATTTGAGATTTTTGGTTTCAGCCGCTGTGTCTTTGTGAGACGCAGAGTAGGTGAATGGATGATCTCTGCATGTGTGGTTCCCGCCGTAAAGCATTGAGGAGGAGGTGTGATGGTGTGGGGGTGCTTTGCTGGTGACACTTTCGGTGATTAATTTACAGTTCAAGGCACACTTAACCAGGATGGCTACCACAGTATTCTGCAGGGATACGCCATCCCATCTGGTTTGCGTTTAGTGAGACTATCATTTATTTTTCATCAGGACAATGACTGTGTAAGGGTGATTTGACCATGAAGGAAAGTGATGGAGTGCTGCATCAGATGACCTGGCCTCCACAATCACCCAACCTCAACCCAATTGAGATGGTTTGGAATGAGTTGGACTGGAGAGTGAAGGAAAAGCAACCAACAAGTGCTCAGCACATGTGGGAACTCCTTCAAGACTGTTGAGCTGGTTGAGAGAATGCCAAGAGTGTGCAGAGCATTAATCAAGGTAAAGGGTGGCTACTTTGAAGAATCTCAAATATAAAATATATTTTAATTTGCTTAATGATTGTGATGTCTTCACTATTATTCTACAATGTAGAAAATAGTAAAAAATAAAGTAAAACCCTTGAAAGAGTAGGTGTGTCCAAACATTGGACTGGTACTGTAAATATATAGACAGTCTATGTGATGGGATGTATAAACATGATGTACAGTATGTGGATATAATATGTATTATATCTGAAGAATGCGTAGGATATATGTGCAGCAATAGTTGAATAGGATGGCCTTGACTAGAATACAGTATACAGTATACCTATGCAATGGTTAAAACAGCATGTAAACATGATTAAGGTGACCAGTATTCCATTGTTAAAGTGACCAGTGTCCCATGTCTGTGTACATAGGGCAGCAGACTCTAAGGTGCAGAGTTGAGTAATGGGTTGGTAGCCGGCTTGTGACAGTGACTAAGTTCAGGGCAGCGTACTGCGTGGAGGCTGGCTAGTGATAGCTATTTAACAGTCTGTTGGCTATGAGATAAAAACCTATTTTTCTGTCTCTAGTTCACAGCTTTGATGCACCTGTACTGACCTCGCCTTCTGGATGATAGCAGGGTGAACAGGCTGTGGCTCAGGTGCCTGAGGTCCTTGATGATCTTCTTGGCCTTCCTGTGACACCGGATGCTTTAGATGTCCTGGAGGGCTGGCAGTGTGCCCCGGGTGATGCGTTGGGCAGACCGCACTACGCTCTAGAGAGCCCTGTGGCTGGGGACGGTACTGTTGCCGTACCAAGAGGTGATACAGCTTGACAGGGTGCACTCAGGGGTGCGTCTGTAGTTTCAGACTCCTGAGGTCGATGAGGCGCTGTTGCACCTTCTTCACCGCGCTGATGTTGTGGGTGGACCATTTCCAGATGGTCAGTGATGTGTACACCGAGGATCTTAAAGCTTTTCACCTTCTCCACTGTGGCCCCGTCGATGTGGATGGGGGCATGCTCTCTCTGCGGTGTCCTGAAGTCCAAAATCAGCTCCTTCCTTTGTTTTGTTGATGTTGAGGGAGAGGTTATTTTCCTGGCACCACTCTGCCAGGGCCCTCACCTCCTCCCCGAAGGCTGTCTCATCATTGTTGGTAATCAGGCCTACCACTGTTGTGTTGTCTGCAAACATGGAGTACAGGAAGGAGTAGAGCACGTGCACCCTGTATTGAGGATCAGCGTAGAGGAAGTGTTGTTTCCTACCTTCACCAACTTGGGGCGACCCGTCAGGAAGTCCAGGATCCAGTTTCACAGGGCGGGGTTGAGATCCAGGGCCTCAAGCTTAATGATGAGCTTGGATGGTACTATGGTGTTGAATACTGAGCTGTAGTCAAAGAACAGCATTCTTACATAGGTATTCCTCTTGTCCAGATGGGATAAGGCAGCGGTGATTGCATCATCTTTAGAACTATTGGGGCGGTATGCAAATTGCAGTGTGTCTAGGCTGTCAGGTAAGGTGGAGGTGATATGATCCTTAACTTCTTGCGTCGAGCCATCCCGGATCCGGTATCGTGACTACAGCCTCAAGCTCATTACCATAACGCAACGTTAACTATTCATGAAAATTGCAAATGAAATGAAATTAATCTATTTGCTCTCAAGCTTAGCCTTTTGTTAACAACACTGTCATCTCAGATTTTCAAAATATGCTTCTCAACCATAGCAAACTAGCATTTAGCATTTAGCGTTTAGCGTTAGCATTTAACGTTAGCATTTAGCATTAGCATTAGCAGGCAACATTTTCACAAAAACCAGCAAAAAGATTCAATAAATAATTTACCTTTGAAGAACTTCGGATGTTTTCAATGAGGAGACTCTCAGATAGCAAATGTTCAGTTTTCCTGAAAGATTAGTTGTGCAGGAGAAATCGGTCCGTTTTCTGCGTCATGTTTGGCTACCAAAAAAAAACGAAAATTCATTCATCCAAACGCCAAACTTTCTTCCACATTAACTCTATAATATCGACTGAAACATGGTAAACGTTGTTTAGAATCAATCCTCAAGGTGTTTTTCACATATCTCTTCATGATATATCATTCCTGGAAGTCTCCTCTCTGTCTCAATCACATGGATGAATGCGAGCAGCTTGGAGATTATGCAACAATTTCAACAAAGGACACTGGGCGGACCCCTGGTAAATGTAGTCTCTTATGGCCAATCTTCCAATGATATGCCTACAAATACGTCACAATGCTGCATACAACTTGGAGAAACGATAGAAAGGGCAGGCTAATTTGTGGCGCTTTCACAGCCATATAAGGAGACAATGGAAAACAGAGCCTCAAAAATCCTGCTCATTTCCTGTTTGAGGTTGCATCTTGGTTTCGCCTGTAAGATCAGTTCTGGGGCACCCACAGATAATATCTTTGCAGTTTTGAAAACATCAGAGTGTTTTCTTTCCAAAGCTGGCAATTATATGCATAGTCGAGCATCTTTTTGTGACAAAATATTGCGCTTAAAACAGGCACGTTTTTTTATCCAATAATGAAATGGCGCCCCCCTAGCTTCAACTGGTTAACTAGCCTCTCAAAGCACTTCATTATGACAGAAGTGAGTGCTACGAGGCGATAGTCATTTAGGTCAGTTACCTTTGCTTTCTTGGGTACAAGAACAACGGTGGACATCTTGAAGCAAGTGGGGACAGCAGACTGGGATAGGTAGAGATTGAATATGTCCATTTACACTCCTGCCAGCTGGTCTGCACATGCTCCGAGGACCTCGTCTAGGGATGCCGGCAGCCTTGCTGGGGTTAACTCACTTATTCACGTCGGCCGCGGAGAACGAGAGCTCACAGTCTTTGGGAGCAGCCCATGTCGGTGGCACTGAGTTATCCTCAAAGCGGGCGAAGAAGGTGTTTACCTTGTCCGTGAGCATGATATCAGTGGTCAGACCAGCGTTGAAAGACCTTAGCACGGGTACTTCCTGTTTGAGGAAGAAGGAGCAGAATGGAGTCGTGATCTGATTTGCCGGAGGGAGGGCGGGGGAGGGCCTTGTAGCCATCCCTGAAGGGAGAGTAAGAATGGCTGAGAGCTTTTGGAGCACGAGTACGACAGCCAATGTGTTGATAGATCTTCGATAGTGTTTTTTTCAGATTTGTTTGTTAAAGTCCCCAACTACAACAAATGCGGCCTCAGGATATGCGGATTCCAGTCCAGTGTATTTCCTTGAGAGCAGTCGTGGTATTGGCTTGAGGGGGAATATACACTGCTGTGACGATGTATATAGAGAACTCTCTCGGGAGGTAATACGGTCGGCAGTCTCTATCTCGCTCCATCTCTCTCTTTGCTACAATGCCGCCACGTTACATAATTGGCTTTGTAATTTGTTTATTTGTTTCGGTGTCTTGAGTGTTTGTTTTCGAGGTGTGTTTTTGTGTGGCTGTGTGTATGTCTGTGCACCACAATGAAGGTGTTTGTGTGTGTGTGTGTCAGTCTGTGTGTGTCACACTGATTACTTTTCCTTTGATCAAATAAGGCTACTGAGTTACTGGATTACCATAATGAGTGGATAGGTGGAGTATGAATGCATTTATAGGCCTCACCTAGTTACAATGCATTGCGTATTTCCACATATTGTTTCAAATGACAATATGACATGATGGTGTATTCTATCCAAACTCTAGTTTTGGTGTAACACACATCATTCTCATACCGTATCTTAACAGAAACAGGGGTCTTCTTTTTTTTTTACACACAGTAGCTTTAATATGAAGATGTTTCCAAAGATCGGACTTCTATTCAAGACGGAAATGTATTAACTTCGGCAAAGAAACAATTGATCTGAGACACTGGGACTTTAATGAGCGTATCACTGAGAGAGAGTTCTGAAATAACCATACCCGCCATGGATGGCAAGCCATGGATAAAATGGCTTCCTTAACAGGCAGGGAGAATGCTGCGCCACTGACGTCACAAGTGAGCTAATATCGCTAATGTTGGACGGGAGTGGAAGCTCCCGTCCAACATTATTGAAAGGTGGAACAATGTGTGTTCCCGTGCTGTGGTGGATGCTGGGCTGGAAGTGCATTGAGCATCCAGAATTAACAGGAAACCATCCCGGAATGTATAGGGGGGAAATTGTGTCTTGTTTGCAAGGTGACAATGGATAGAATGAAACATTACTAGAACAAAAAAGACTCTTCAGTTGATGCAGTGACTATAGTCCCACTGGACTGTTCCTGCAATGTTTCTAGAGATAGCTTTCTGTTAACATAAAATATGTATACTGTTGCATTATTTCTTACCTTGCAGAAACCCATCTATGAATCAAAAGTTAAGTTGATCAGGTGTGGAACTCCAGTGACTAGAGTGTCTGCTTGGAGTTGGACGTCCCTGAAGGACGCACACACAGGAGCACCATAGCAGACACATCGATTTCCTTTTATTCATGCTGTCGCAGGGCATGGCCTAGCCTTCAAGGCAAAGGTTTACAAAGACAAAGAACAACACAGAGGAAAGGAGGGATATCCAATAGTGTTTTGCTCATTTGAGTGGAGAGAAGTGCAGATTGGCTCTGTTCAGACATTTAAATATGTACAGTGTGAGTGTGTACAGGTGGGGTCCGGAAATTATTGTATCCTTTGATCAAAAAATACCATTCCTTAGACCATTCCTCCATACAGAATATTTCCAGATCCTTGATATTCGTCTGAGCTTATGGACTGCCCACTTCAAGTCCGAAGACTGAAATGGCCATTGCAAAATGTTGATTTTGTGGTCAAACAACCATTTCTTTGTAGATTTTGATTAGTGCTTGGGGTTATTGTTTTGCAGGAAGATCCACTTACGTCCAAGTTTCAACCTCCTGGCAGAGGCAATTTCCATTCCAAACACAGTACAACGTTGATTATGAGGAAGAACAAGTGCTACTGTCAAATCTTAAAAGAGTTCACTCTTCCCGAGACCTTTTTGAACTTTACTATGTGTCTCCGCACAATTTCCTGAATGTAAGATCCTCTTTTCCTTTGAATTGCCACAGAGCAGCAATACTGCAATCATCTCTCCTTCAAAAGCAGCCTCCGATTTACGGTTGTCTGTGACCTATTTTTCTGACTGTCCCCAAAGAATGATTCACAGCGTGAGCTCTGTCTCTCCGTGTCCCATGAATTTTTCCCCACATGCAATTTATATGCCATAATATATATTTGACTTGGCTTTGGATGCTTCTGCTTGAAAGTGAGGCCATATGGCTATCCACTGAGGAGCCTTTGACCGTGATCTGTTGAAGAACCTCTGAGGCCAAATACTAGAGTCCCAAGGCCCAGAGGAAATGGACAAGGCAGGACGTTTTGTGCACCGTTGAATGGCTTTGACTGGGCAGGCGCCATTAAAGAGCTGTTATTGCCTGAATGGGGACTGTGGCCCTCAATGTGCTATCATTCCCTTTAAGCCAAGGGGGAAACTGAGGTGCTCAGGCTCAGACGGACCTGTCCTTGCATGGACCTTCCCTCGCAAGGCCCATTTGGCCATACTCACTTTGGCCATAGGTGTGAATCCAGTATGCCTTGGCCTGAACTAATGCACCTGTGTTACTTAATCAAGCTTCTGGCCTGCCATTTTGGGGACAGTTCCTTTTACCGTTGCAAATCCCACTGCCAATAGTGAAACCCAATTGAGTTGGCACACATTCAGGTGCCCCAGTCAGATAGAGGGATAGGGTTGGCAGCCCTGAGAGATGAGGAGCATGGGGAAGCTGAGGGACTATTGAATCAATGTATGGAAACCACTTCAAAGGGAGACAGCAAATGGAGAAAATACAATGTATTGTAAAGTTTAGACAGGGCTGGCAGAGGTCACGGTTCTAATGTGGCCACTAGGAATCCTAGATCTTCTTCAAGGAGTACCTAACCTAATGCTTTCCTATGGATTCTGGATTATAATATGATTTAGTTCCATATTTCATAGTTCCAATGACCTTTTATTGTACATTTGGGATGTGGCTAATGTGCTCACTGCACAAGGTAGTTAGGTGTGGTTCTTTGTACAAGTGTCAGATGTTCTGTTACGAAATGGTCCCAATGGACACCTACAGATTGAGAATGAGCAGCTGTACTGTGAAACACTTTCTATATATAAACATACTAGGCCTGAGCATACTAGAAATCAATAATGGATAAATGGCATATACCCCCCAAATCATTTTATTTGATTTTCTAAATACAAATCCAGTTGTGCAAGGCCCAAATTATGGCCCAAGGCCTGATGCTATTGCTACTCTACTGCAAGCCGATAACTGAACTAAGCACAATTGACAGGGATGGTGATTGCATGGACAAAGATACAATATCAAGATCTAGTGCAGAGAGAATCCATATACACTTATTTTCCATGGCTTTGTTGTTATGAGGAGAGAATAATATGAGTTTGAATGGAGTTGTGTGTTACAGTTCATTCATATTAGTGCCCGCAGCTGTAGTAAGCAGTGTGGCAGAGTTGGCAGATAAGATAAGCACCAGCACATTACCCTCAAGTTTATCTTCTGTCCACGGGGGTTTGCAAAACATCACCTCAACCTCTCACTAAAACATCAAATATTGTCTGCAAAAATGGAGTGCCTATCAGTATATTGCACTTGACTGAGACTAAATTAATTGAGTGCTGTATTGCTTTTCTGTTCAAATGTTTTTCCTTCATGGTGCTCTTCAGTATGTTATTTCTATCTACGAATATCTCAATGTGCAATACTGCATTATAAAGACAAACTAATTAGCTCATTGCCCAGCAAATGCGTTATAATATAAGATTGAGAAAAGAAGGAAGAACACTGGAATCTCTCTCTTCCGTCTTTTGTTTCACAGTTTTAATTTCACACTGGATTGTCCTATTCTTTGTGGTATAAGTACAGTTTGCTTATTCTTTCTAAAGCCTGGCTTACACAATTGACTCGAGCAATATGAGCAAAGCCCAAACACAATGCACTCTATGCCATTGGCCACAATCACAGCTGTTTGTGGAGGCTTTGCTCACTAAATGCTTGCCCTTGCCAAATTGCTGTGACTACATTGCTTTGTGCCAGCTTTGGAAGGCGAAGCCACTAAACACAAAAACGGACTCCTCACAATTCTAATCTCTCACTTTGAATGCTTCTACAACGGACTGACATGACACCAATGCGGGTTTCCATGGGGTTTTGTATTTAAGAGATCAGTGATGGGCACAAGCTGTGCCAAAAAAACTACAGCTGAAAAGCTTTATGGTGAGTATCGAGTGATGGAGAGAAAAGTAGGAGGGGTGAATCAATTTCCGGAACACTGTAGAGCTTTTTAATTCAGGCTTTTCTGAGGTTTTCTATGAAAGAGCCTCCTGCTTAGGCTCGTCACTTGAAGCCCCCCCCTCTCTCTCTTTGGACAGGATTTTGACAGTGACACCTCTTGGCAGGCCCAGTACACCAGGGCTAAACCCAAACTGGCACTGGGGCTAAATAGTCGTTTCACTTGACCCGGTCACAGAAGTTCTGTCCAACTTTGATTTCTGTGGCAAAACACTGTGACTCACTTTGAGAGAGGAACGTTGGCCGTCTCGTGCTATATTGGTAGCGTTGAATCATAACCTCATAACAACAACTAGATTCCTGTTTAGATGTTGCAAGCATTCAGTCAGAAAATATTGCATCGCGGTATGATACAGAGAATGTTTGGTAAGAATGCCTTGCCATGAATCAAGGAAATCTGTCCCTGAAGGCAATGTTCAGTCCAAAAGAAATGCACCATCAATCATGAGGCGACTTTAAAGATTATGGTATTTTGGTAAATAGTAACAAGCTATCCACAGATGTTGTACTCAATGGACTTATTCTGGTTTATTTTACACATTTTACAGATTGAAATAAATAAATAAATAAATAAATAAATATATATATATATATATTTAACCTTTATTTAACTAGGCAAGTCAGTTAAGAACACATTTTTATTTACAATGATGGCCTACTTACAGATGCAATGTATCACATACTTATGTTGTGATTGAAGTTTACTGAAATGTTTTCCAAATATGCACTACTAGAACTTGTGGAATGACTCACTACCATGTAACTAAAAGTTTGATTTTCCGCAAAAAGTTTTCAGATTTTGCTCTGTTATTTTCTGGACCCATTTAATTGACAATGTGATTCGTTGTTCTTGAACACAGATACCAGTCACTATCGATTGACGGTCAAGGAGAAGCAATCAATAGCAATGCAGAAGACTGTTATTTGTTGTGGTCGCTCCAGAGAAAAATTACAATTATTCAATCAAAGACAATGCAAACAAACACTCAATACCCCACTTAGTAACTGCCAATAAACCTGGGTCTACCACAGGTCCCAAACATAAATAACCATTGAACATCGGCACTCTCTAAGGGAGACAGACCTCTTGGTTAACCTTAACCCCTCTGATCTGTTTTGCCGGCCTGGAAGTATTTCACCCAAACCCATCCATTGATCCTTCCCAAATGTGAGTCTACCAACCCACACGTTAAGTTCTGAAATCTACATGTATAATGGATGAAGGATTTTTCCAATACATTAAACTTTTTAATAACATGCTTCTGGCAAATGTCCAGGCAAAAAAACAGAGGATTACATCGCCCAGCAAGCATAGACCACCATCAATCCAAGAAGCGGTAGATGCAAGGTCATAGTTATTAGAATTCTGCCTCCTTCAAGGTTCCCTCAGGAGAAGGTTATGCCTCATACTGTAGGTTAAAGAACCAACATACCTCAGCATCGACAAACAAAGGCCCCATTTCTCAGTAGTCTTCACCTCTTGAGGGGTGAATGAGGGGGAGGAGAAGAAGAATTGTAAATGTCTAGGGAGCAGTGGTCAGTCATATTGGGTAATTCATTAAAATGCGGCAGCCGAGTGTCATTTGAAATATATGGCTATAATTGTATACATTTCCAGGTGAGGGCCAGGGGTTGACCTCATTTAGAAAAGGGGTCTTGAGGGAAAGCACTGATCTACGGCAAATAGAAAATGTAAGGTGTCCAGCGATATTGATTCAGGTTGACATGTAATAACATGGCTTGCCTTAGGGATGAAGACATGAGGCAGAGCGCTGTGCTATCAGCCGTTGAATGACCATAATTACCATTGCCTCGCCAAAACGGTAAACAGGCAATTCCGGTGGCTGTGGTCCCACCAAAATATGTTCCTCATCATCTCTAAACTCTGAAATGCTACTGGAAATATATTCTGCACAAAATTGAAAAAGTTGGGATATTAACAGGTACATTTCATTAAACGCTGAGGAGTACTGTGGAAGTTTGTTTTGTAGGATTTCTCCCTATTATCATATTAGCATATGATTTCCCAACTGCGAGGTACACAGCCACTAAAACCCACTTCCTAACTTTTTTTCTGTCACTTGAGACACTACAGCTGAATATGGCAGCTTTTTTTAACTACCAGATTATCTGTGACAGTGCACAGCCAACCTGGCTCCACTGTCAAAAACAAAATATTTACTAATGAATCCCAAAACAGAGGCATACTAGAGCACAGCCTCATGTTTTCAACTTTTTTTGGTGCTATATTCCACGAAGAGTAGTCACAGACACATATGGTGTTGTATATGATTGCCATGATCCCTCAAGACAGATCAGCATCATGTAGGTTTTATAATCCCAACCACAGTGTTGCCATACACTTCAATAATTGTGCATAAAAAATGTGGGTGTTTTTTTTTCTTCAATACACAGTATGTTTTTGTTAACCAAGAAAGTGAGAAGAAAAAAAACTGTGTTCACTTTCAGGTACAAATACACCCTGTGTGGCTCCAGAACACAAATTGCACTTCAAGGAGAGACAATTATGAAACAGGAGGGAATCAGTGATACATCTAAAGCGAGGTCTCGTTCAACAGTTGAGAACGATTTTCATTAAAGGCACAAAGGGAAAAGTGTTCAGGAGGGATGAAAGGTCGGCCCTGAATTCAGTTGACCATGGAGAAAGGGAAGAAAAAAAAGTCTCTGCACAATACAAATGGAGATGGGTATCCTTGTGTGTTCTCTAATGGTTGCACAATGGGCTGCGTGTCAGGAAGATGTGTGTGTGTGTGTGTGAGGGTGGGCACTGTGGTTGGGACCATAGAGGTCATGCTAAAGACAACAAACAATGTACTTTGAGTTTAAAGCTGGCCATTCCTTTTGTGTGTTATTCCCCCACACGGACAATGGTAAATTAAGCGTATTTCACCCCCCTGAAAAGACAGAACAAATATTACAAAAGATATTATGGCTGAACTCTAATGTGCTGGTTAATAAAATACCTGTATTTATGGGAAAGATGTTTGAAAAGGGTATTTTGTTGTATGATGTATAGTTTGTTTCTGTGTTTGGGCCTGATATGGTTCTCAATTAAAGGCAGGTGTTAGTCATTGTTTCTGATTGGGAACCATATTTAGGTAGCCTGTTTTGTGTTGGGTTTTGTGGGTGGTTGTTTCCTGTCTTTGTGTTTGTTGCACCAGAGAGGGCTGTTTTGGTTTTGCCACGTTTATTGTTTTGTATTATGTTCATGTTGAGTTTTCTTATTAAAAAACATGAACTATAACCACGCTGCATTTTGGTCCGCCTCTCCTTCCCAGGAGGAAAGCCGTTACAACGGGAAGGTATGCTCAAACCAAGATTACAACCATTTGATTACCATATTACCCCAAAAATGGAGATGGCAGGTGGCAGCGAGAGAAGGTAGGGAACTGGTCGGTCTGCCCAAGATCAAACTGGCAGAGGAATCAAAATAGCATAAATAGGAAAGCATACCAGTTTCATTTGAGTACCACGATAATCACAGCTGTGCCATACAGATTGCAAAATAGTTGGGAAGAGATTTTTGATGTACCGATTCCGTGGTACATGGTGAATGAGTTGATATATAAAACGACACAAAATTCAAGACTTTGTGCTTTTCAGCTAAAATTATATAGAATTCCTGCCGCCAACAAAATGTTGAATATTTGGGGCGTACAACCATCGAAGCTCTGCAGATTTTGTTGTGAGGATACAGAATCAATAGACCATTTATTTTGGTATTGCCCTCGGGTAGTCTGTTTCTGGTCTCAGCTTCAGGAATGGCTGAAAATTATTTATCTTCAACTCACAATCTGTGGATTCTATTCGATTAGATAGATTGAAATTGTATGTTAAACATCACAGCATATTTGAAAGATATGCGGTGCTTAGAAATCCAAAGAGGGTGGCCAGCAGAGATAGATGGGATGGGCTGAGGGAAGCTGAGTGTTGGGATGTAAAATTGGAAACAAGTGGGAGTGGAGAGGCAGCTCTTGGAACTGTGGGGGGATCTTGGAGGGCTGGTGGCCTGGCGGTTGGGAGCTTGGGCTGGTGGATCGCTGGTTCGGGTCCCCTTTTTTGACCTTGTGGGAGATCTGTCGACATGCCCTTGAGCTCCTCACTCTGGATGTGAGTCTGTTAGATGACTAATGTGATGTAGTTGTTGAGCAGCTTCACTTGCAAGTATGTCGTATGTTTTAAATATTCGATATTTTTTTAAATTAAAATTAAGTGTATTGTATTGACGATCACAGACTAGTTCCATGTGCTTTCAGACATGCATTTCAAGAGGCTTCATGGACATAGTGCCCCACAAAAGGGTGACAGCCATTTTATTTTGTCGATTGGATCGATGAAACCCATTCTCTGTTCTCAGCTCCAATGTTACTTTACTGCATGTGCGAGGTGATGTTTCAGTGTAGTCTGAGGTACATGCCGTATAGGAGCAAAACCAGTAGCCTTGTACCACTGTGTTACTTAGCAACCGGCTTACTAAAAGATTCATCTTTGTTATTGACCTGCATGCCATGTGGCGACTGTCTGAAAGACCCAATGAAACAATCTCATTAGAGGAACGATCGTTGGACCTGACATCTATAAACTCACAACACTGCAGGAGAAACCTTTGTCAAATATGTCTGGGTGCTTCCTAGTGACACCGATATATCTGCGCTGTGAGGTTACGCCAAATGACACTGAACCTAGTTATTTTCCCATCATAGGAAACAACACTGTCTGCCTGCTGCCTGTAGGATCCTTTCTGAGGGAGCATGTTCTCTGCCAGTGGTGGAAGATACAAATTTATAGTTACTGTTGTGTACCCTATGTTTGACTGAGCATCAGGCCTGAAAGGCTTGCTTTGGTGTCCCAGCAAGTGTTTTCTTATCAGATGTAAATGACTCGAAGCAGCATGGGGGATCTTTCATCACCGCCTTATTCATTTGCTTCCCAGGAGCATGCCATTACAAGTATCATATTGTAATCTTGACGCATCCTCTCACTACTAAGGCCCGTTGATTGAGACTGAGAGGTGCCAAAATCTTTTGAGGGAACGAGCTGCTTTTCAGCCGCAGAGGGCCAATGATGAATAATGATGTTGTTCACAGACACAAGACATTAGCTGACAGCTAAATAATCAGAGGTGATTGAAGAGCAAAAGAAAATTAGAGAAAAAGAGAGAGATGGAATATAATTTGAGTCATAGAATTACAATGCTTATTTCAATTTCATGTGGTATCATACTGTATTCATTTGAAACAGTCCCAGCAATTGTCATGCTGCACAGTAACCCAGCAGACCCCACACAATGCATGATAACGCCAGTTTCAAAAGGAATGACAGAGTAGGAAATGTGTGGAGGTGTCTTTCATCTGTTAGGACTCGTTGAAAGTTCACAAAAGGTAGTCTGGCTGTATATTATACAATAGGCCCGGGTTGTGTCCTCTGACATTTAAACTTGATCTCACAGCAAATACTCACATTTCCCGAATTCCATCAGGCTCCAGCAGCCATATTTTTTTAAATCGTAAAATGTCCAATTTACAGTACATGCTGGTACGACAGATTAAGTTGAGGAAGGCTAGGGAGTGGGCGAGTAGTTAGGGTTGTTGGGAGTTTGGGTAAGGTTAGGTGTAGGCACGCAAGCAAATGGTTAAAGGAATAGTTAAATTATAATTTGTAATTACTAAATTATAAATCTGTTTCCTTACAATGTTTCCTTGTCCTGTATGACAGCAACCCATGCCTTGGTCAAGTTTCCCTGGCACTGTTTCCAAATGCTAACATTTTAGCATTTTTGGCACAATTCAATTCATGGTACAGATATAATTTTTCATTAATCATGTTAATATAATCTATAAGTGAATTTGTTGAGCTTCACAATACATTTTAGGTACTCTCGGACTGGGCTCTAAATTGCGACCATTTTTGTTGCATATGTGCCTAAATATTTTTCTGTGAGCTGGAATGTAATAATTGTTGTAATGAATAGGCTTCGCTGTACCACTGTTTCGTGTGGCTTAGAGAAAAAAGTGAACGTCATGATTGCCGTGGTTACACCATTACTAAATGCAAAACTGCTTGTTTCTAGCCTAAACCGTTAAACAGTACCTATATTACCATCACTACGTTTTTTTTTTCCTCCAATCATGCGGACAAAGGTGGACAAATTTTACATTCATAAACCATGTTGTGGGGCTTTCTAAAACTAATTGTGGGCCATTAACCATTTGTTAATACCTTGTTCAGTCATGTTACCTCGCTAGCTAGCTAGCTAGCTAGCTAACAATCTTGTAATTTACCATTATATCCATTGATTGATTTAATTCTTACTAATAACCCTTATAAATATTTGTCAAGTGGAGTATTTGCATATGATCTCAGTGGTCATTGTCGCATAGTATGCATAGAGATACAAATCTGTCAAAGTTCGGCGGTCGACGTCACAGGTTTTCTAGTCCCCACCAATCCATGTTTCATTTTCGATTTGTTTTGTCTTCATTATACACGCCTGGTTTTCATTCCAATATCATTGTTCCCTATTTAACCCTCTGGTTTCCCCCTTGGTTTTGTGCACGTTTGTTATTGTCAAATTGTCTTGTTTTGTGACCTGGATTATTTGTCTCCTTTATGGAATATTGTTTTTGGGTAAAGTAACGGTTATTACTCATCTCTGTGTCCTGCGCCTAACTCCGCCTTACCCTCATCACCTAGACATTTTGACAAAATCCTTGTTTAATTAAGAAGATGACTTTAAAAAATGTTTCTCCTCGCATTTTTACATGACATTTTCTACTCTGATTTAGCCACTATCTCAAGTATTCACGACCCTGAGATGGCTCTGGAAAAATGATCCTCCATATCTAATTCTCTGGCATTTAAACACGCCTCTTTTAAACAATTCAGAGTCAAAGATAGATCTAACCATTGGTTTTCTTCAGAGCTATCTGAGCTCATTCACATGTGAAAGCAGGTCTGAACAAGGAAAACTGACTGAAGTGGACTGGCAATCTTTCAGAAAATTCTGAAACAGATGAACTCTATTGTTTAAGAACTAAATCAAGCTAATTTTTAAGCTCTATCTTTGACTCTGCTGGTGATCCTTCTAAATTTTGGAAAACAGTTAATGCGCTGCATCATACAAATTTCTCTTCTTCCCTGCCTAAGCATGTTCTGTCTGATTCTGGCATCATAACTGAGAAGAATGCGATAAGTGTTGCTGTTAATCATCATTTTATCTCGGCAGGTTTTTTATTTGATATAAACTATTCAGAGGATTTCCTCAATTGGCCTAGACCAGGCTGCATGTAAATGGTTTAAAAAATACTTTACATATATAACTCAATGTGAATCAACTGATGGTGTTAAATCAGGATCCCTGGATATTACAAAAGTTGTCCCGCAGGGGTCAATTCTGGGTCCTGTACTTTTAACTGTTAACATTAACAATATTGACTTGTCTATAAAAAAATGTGTATGCCGATGATACTGTTGGGTATGGTATTGCCCCCACGGTTGACCAGGCTCTATCTGAACTACAGTCTGCCTTCATTGTATTACAGAAAAATTGATTGACCTGAAATTAGTATTGAATGCTGGTAAAACTAAGTATGTTTTTCTCTAGAGCGCCCAAAAATAACTCAGACGATTTAAGCGTACAGTATGTACTTTGGATGGTGTCCATATTGATCGTATCCCTGCCTACAAATATCTGAGCATCTGGATGGATAGAAATTTTATTTTAAAGAGTTAGTAAATAAGCTGGGAATAGAATTTGGCTAAAATAGGTGCTGCCTCTCACTAAATAGTAGGAAGCTGTCACGTCCTGATCTGTTTCACCTGTCCTTGTGATTGTCTCCACCCCCTCAAAGTGTCACGGCTTAGTCTTAGTATTTTGTGTTTTCTTTAATTATTTGTTCAGGCCAGGGTGTGACATGGGGTTATTGTATTGTCATATTGGGGTTTTTGTAGGCATTGGGATTGTGGTTGATTAGGGGTGTGTCGAGTATAGGCTTGGCTGCCTGAGGCGGTTCTCAATCAGAGTCAGGTGATTCTTGTTGTCTGATGGGGAACCGTATTTAGGTAGCCTGGGTTTCACTTTGTATTTCGTGGGTGATTGTTCCTGTCTCTGTAGTTTCACCAGATAGGCTGTAATTAGGTTTCACGTTCCGTTTGTTGTTTTGCTTTTGTATAAGTTATTTCATGTATCGCTCTTCATTTATTAAAGACATGAGTAACCACCACGCTGCATTTCGGTCCGACTCTCTTTCTACAAACGAAGAACGCCGTTACAGAATCACCCACCACACACGGACCGAGTGGCGTGGTAACAGGCAGCGACAGCAGGAGCAGCAAAAGGAGGATTAATTATTCGGAGAATGTACATGGGAAGACGTGTTGGATGGTAAAGTTTGTTACACTTGGGAGGAGATACTGGCTGGAAGAGCTCGCCTCCCATATATAAACAGGTGGAGGCACTAAGGAGAGCAGAGGCAGCCGGAGATAGGAGCCGACGATACGAGGGAACACGGTTGGCAAGGAAGCCCGAAAAGCAGCCCAAAAAAAGTATTGGGGGGCTTACAGGGAGTATGGCTATGCCAGGTAGGAGACCTGCGCAAACTCCCTGTGCTTACCGGGGGGCTAGAGAGACCGGGCAGGCACCGTGTTATGCTATGGACCGCACGGTGTTTCCAGTGCGGGTGCATAGCCCGGTGCGGTTCATACCAGCCCTTCGTATTGGCCGGGCTAGAGTGGGCATCGAGCCAGGTAAGGTTGGGCAGGCTCGGTGCTCAAGAGCTCCAGTGCGCCTGCACGGTCCGGTCTATCCAGAGCCACCTCCACACACCAGTCCTCCGGTAGCAGCTCCCGGCACCAGGCTTCCTGTGCGTGTCCTCGCTCTGGTATCACCAGTGCCAGCACCACGCATCAGGCCTACAGTGCGCCTCGCCTCTCCTGTGCTGTCGGAGTCTCCCGCCTGTTCAGCGCTTCTAGAGCCTCCTGTCTGTTCGGAGTAGCCTGAGCTGTCAGTCTGCATGAAGCAGCCTGAGCTGTCAGTCTGCATGAAGCAGCCTGAGATGTCAGTCTGCATGAAGCAGCCAGAGCTGTCAGTCTGCAAGGAGCTGTCAGTCTGCAAGGAGCTGCCAGTCTGCAAGGAGCTGCCAGTCTGCAGGGTGCTGTCAGCCTGCATGAAGCAGCCAGAGCTGTCAGTCTGCATGAAGCAGCCAGAGCTGTCAGTCTGTATGAAGCAGCCAGAGCTGTCAGTCTGCAAGAAGCAGCCAGATCTGTCAGTCTGCAAGGAGCTGTCAGTCTGCATGGAGCAGCCAGAGCTGTCAGTCTGCAAGGAGCTGTCAGTCTGCAAGGAGCTGCCAGTCTGCAAGGAGCTGCCAGTCTGCATAGAGCAGCTAGATCTGCCTGTCAACCAGAATCTTCCAGATCTGCTAGTCAACCAGAATCTTCCAGATCTGCCAGCCAGCCAGGATCTACCGGAGCCTACTACCTGCCTGGGCTTCCTCTCAGTCCCGAGCTGCCCCTCAGTCCCGAGCTGCCCCTCAGTCCCGAGCTGCCCCTCAGTCCCGAGCTGCCCCTCAGTTCCGAGCTGCTCCTCAGTCCCGAGCTGCCCCTCAGTTCCGAGCTGCTCCTCAGTCCCGAGCTGCTCCTCAGTCCCGAGCTGCTCCTCAGTTCTGGGTGAGGACTATTAGGCCATGGTCGACGGCGAGGGTGGATTATCCCAGGACGCGAAGGGGAGGAACTAGGACATTAATGGAGTGGGGACCACGTCCCGAGCCGGAACCGCCACCATGGACAAACGCCCACCCGGACCCTCCCTATGGTTTTGAGGTGCGTCCGGGAGTCCGCACCTTAGGGGGGGTTCTGTCACGCCTTGGTCTTAGTATTTTATGTTTTCTTTAATGATTTGTTCAGGCCAGGGTGTGACATGGGGTTATTGTATTGTCGTATTGGGGTTTTTGTAGGCATTGGGATTGTGGTTAATTAGGGGTGTGTCTAGTATAGGCTTGGCTGCCTGAGGCGGTTCTCAATCAAAGTCAGGTGATTCTTGTTGTCTCTGATGGGGAACCGTATTTAGGTAGCCTGGGTTTCACTTTGTATTTCGTGGGTGATTGTTCCTGTCTCTGTGTAGTTTCACCAGATCGGCTGTAATTAGGTTTTTACGTTCCGTTTGTTGTTTTGCTTTTGTATAAGTTATTTCATGTATCGCTCTTCATTTATTAAAGACATGAGTAACCACCACGCTGCATTTCGGTCCGACTCTCTTTCTACAAACGAAGAACGCCGTTACACCAAGTGTCGCTGATTTTCCCCAGTGTATTTATCCCTGTGTTTCCTGTCCCTCTGTGCCAGTTTGCCTTGTATGTTATTCATGTCAACCAGTGTTTTTCCCATTCTCCTGCTTTTTGCTATTCTCCTTTTTCTAGTCCTCCCCATTTTGACCCTTGCCTGTTTCTGGACTCTGTACCCGCCTGTCTGACCATTCTGCCTGTCTGCCACTCCGTACCTTCTGGACTCTGATCTGGTTTTGACCTTTTTGCCTGTCCACGACCATTCTCCTGCCTTTTCTTTTTTTGGATTAATTAACATTGTAAGATTCCAACCATCTGCATCTTGTGTCTGCATCTGGGTCTCGCCTTCTGTCATGATAGAAAGCAGATTATTCAGTCGGCGTTCCTATCGGTTTTAGATAACGGCGACATCTATATGAATGCAGTCGCCACTTCATTTAAGCCATTAGATGCCGTTTATAATCGAGCACTACACTTCATTACAGGCAACAATTTCAGCACTCATCACTGCATTCTCTACGAGGAACGTTGGTTGCCCGATGTCACATATGTTCATTCATTGCTATGTTTTCATTTATAAAGCCCTTTTACAAAAAGTCTCACTGTACCTAACATCTTTAATAAACTTTAAACATATGAGTTAAAACACCCGGTCTCAAAGGATTTTGGTCTCTACTGAGTTAGGTAATTCTGTACCTTGTTCCACAAATAATCTTAAAAATGTTTTGACATATAATGTTTTGGTGCCTCTAGGGGAATTCAGAAAGCTGAAGGAGGACCTTATTACGGATGAATGTGTTTGTTTTTTTCTGACTGTTTTTCTTTCTGCTTGCATTTTGTATTTATATTGATGTGTGTCTTTTCTGTAATTCAGGGCTCATCTGTAAACGAGACCTTGAACTCATTATGACTCCCTGATTAAAATATAAGTTAAATAAATACATTAAAAATCCAAACATTTACGGGCACAGAAAGAAAGGAAAATTATTAAAAAAGTATCTAGAATTCTTACAGGCCCAATATAGGCTTTATCTCAATCAATTGAAACATATTTTCTGGTGATCCTAAATGTTGTGTTGCGCGCCTAACTTTTTAAAGTTTGCAGCACCAGTGCTACCAATCCAACATTTTAATTTAGAGTCCTGCTTTCAGATGATTTGGACATATTGACACCATGACTTGAATGGGATTTGTGCCACAAATGCTAAAACATTATCATTTGGAAACAGTGCCAAGGAAGTGAAACCAGCATGGATTGCTGTCATACATTGTCCATACAGTGTAAGGAAACCAATGTGTCATTTTGTAATTTGGGTGATCTATCACTTTAAGGTGAAAGGTTTGCCAAAAGCAAAAACATAATTATCCTGCTTTCTGGAATAACATAAGTTAGCCAGCCAACTTTGATAAACAGCCACATATGATGTGATTTTCTGGTTGATTAAGAATGCTACATTTGTATATTGGTTGTTGAGTCAATTATACCTTGTACATTTTATGCCTTCTCTGGAAAAGAATGCACGACACACAGCTGTGGCACTAACCTTCTGTGGAGTTGCATTCTTTTCAGAAAATGCTGTGGTATAAACATTATTTCACACAATTTTGGATAATTAGCTGGCTGTCATCGATCCATCTTTCTGGGAGAGCCACTTGGTGCGAGAACGTGCTGGATAGTCATGTTAACACCCCAAATAACCCCAAACCTATCACTTCATTAAATCACTTTTCAAAGTGTCCACGCCTTACTGGGCTTCAAGAGGGCCTTCTCAGTTGGATATTGCAAAGGTACCGTAATTGTAAGTGAAATTTGCTTTTCTAAAACATTAACGGCATATCTTCATTGGTGAGTAAAATGTCTCTATTTAAGCCCTCTTATATCTCACTTTTGTATTGGCACGGCAGTTCTCTCCCAAAACTGATTTGATAGTTGTGCTTAAAGTAATTGTTTTGCAGCCTTTTGTGTTACATTGTTGGGCCTGGATGTTGTGGCAGTAGATTAGAATAAGCTTTTTTGGTCTGGTGGTGAAAGGGAAGTTTAATTTTGTATGGGCATCTGAGTGTACTTCCGGCACCGATAGAGATGGCTGCCTCGCTTTGTGACCCTAGGAAACTATGCAGCATTTTTAGTGTTATTTCTTACATTGGTACCCCAGGTAATCTTAGGTTTCATTACATACAGTCGGGAGGAACTACTGAATATAAGAGCAAAGTCAACTCACCATCATTACGACCAGGAATATGACTTTCCCGAAGCGGATCCTGTGTTCTGCCTTCCACCCAGGACAATGGATCGGATCCCAGCCGGCGACCCAAAACAACAACGTCGTAAAAGGGGCAAACGAAGCGGTCTTCTGGTCAGGCTCCGTAGACGGGCACATCGCGCACCACTCCCTAGCATACTACTCGCCAATGTCCAGTCTCTTGACAACAAGGTTGATGAAATCCGAGCAAGGGTAGCATTCCAGAGAGACAGAGACTGTAACGTTCTTTGCTTCACGGAAACATGACTCACATGAGACTCTATCGGAGTCTGTGCAGCCAGCTGGTTTCTTCACGCATCGCGCCGAAAGAAACAAGCATCTTTATTTTCTTTTAAATATTTTTTACAATTTTACCCCTTTTTCGTGGTATCTAATTGTTTTAGTAGCTATTGTCTTGTCTCATCGCTACAACTCCCGTACGGGCTCAGGAGAGGAATGTTGAAAGTCATGCGTCCTCCGATACACAACCCAACCAAGCCGCACTGCTTCTTAACACAGCGCGCATCCAACCCGGAAGCCAGCCGCACCAATGTGTCGGAGGAAACACCGTGCAACCTTGGTTAGTGCACACTGCGCACGGCCCACCACAGGGGTCGCTGGTGTGCAATGAGACAAGTTATATACCTACTGGCCAAATCCTCCCTAACCCAGGCTCTGTCGTGACCGAACCCAGAGTCTCTGGTGGCACAGCTGGCACTGCAGTACAGCACCCTTAACCATTGTGCCACCCGGGAGGCTAAACAAGCATTTTCTGGTAAGAAGAGTGGCGGGGTGGATATGCCTTATGATTAACGAGACGTGGTGTGATCATAACAACATACAGTAACTCAAGTCCTTCTGTTCACCTGACTTAGAAATCCTCACAATCAGATGTCGACCGCACAATCAGATGTCGACCGCATTATCTACCAAGGGAATTCTCTTCCATTATAATCACAGCCGTATATATATATATAACCACCCGAGCCACTGCCTGTTCACCCCGCTATCATCTGGCAAGGTCAGTACAGGTGCATCAAAGCAGGGACCGAGAGACTGAAAAACAGCTTCTATCTCAAGGCCACCAGACTGTTAAACAGCCACCACTAACATTGAGTGGCTGCTGCTAACATACCGACTCAACTCCAGCCACTTTAATAATGGAAATTGATGTAAAAAATGTATCACTAGCCACTTTAAACAATTCCACTTAATATAATGTTTACATACCCTATATTCCTCATCTCATATGTATATACTGTACTCGATACCATCTACTGCATCTTGCCTATGCCGTTCTGTACCATCACTCATTCATATCTTTATGTGCATATTCTTTATCCCTTTACACTTGTGTGTATAAGGTAGTAGTTGTAGAATTGTTAGGTTAGATTACTCGTTGGTTATTACTGCATTGTCGGAACTAGAAGCACAAGCATTTCGCTACACTCACATTAACATTGGCTAACCATGTGTATGTGACAAATAAAATTTGATTTGATGTTATGCCTGCTTTGAAATAATAATAACTTGAGATCTTTAAAAACACATTGTAATAAATTACCCATGCTTTCTACCCATGCTTTCTATCCAGTCAGTAGTGCTTTCCCCCGGCAGTTCATCATATTGTGCTGTTGTTAAACATAAAGAGCACATCTGTTGCTCATTGAACATCTGGGCTTATTTGCATATTAATGAATAATTATGTTAATTTGATTGCCAGTGGCCCCTTGCATTGCGATGGATTAAAGATCTGCCCATCCAACTGCTCCAAAAAATGTACTTTCATTTTTCCCTTTCACTTCTGCTCTCTTATTGATGATCGTTCATTCGGCATTTGTGGAACGGTGGAAAACAATTAGACATCTGTGATGTATAGGGTGGCTAATTGGAGTGACAGTTTTCAGAACAAAGGCCAATTTCTGAATATAACTAGATCATTTGAATATGTCTGCAAGTACGAGCACAATCTGATTGGAGCTACTGTGAAAGGTACAATTTCCAATCGGTTTAACATGATGTCAACAATAACACGATGTCGAAGTTCATCCTGTAATGTATATTGATTGTTTCTGGATCAACACCATGATGATGATGATGAGCAGAGCCGCTGATCAAACCACCAGTAAACTGTATCACACACAGTATTTCTAGACTTCTGGGCTAGATCCTTTATGCCCACTGCCTTTATGCCCACTGCCTGCCTGGTACACTGCATGTACTTATCTCGCCAACAGTTCTAAGTAAATCATGTAATCAATAAGCTTGGGGAACAGTACACAATGTCCATGCCAGAATAGCCCTTTTAGAGAGATGCAAGGCTACAATATCTTACCTTTAGGAGTCCAGTAAGGCCAGGCAGAGCACCAAGAGAAATAAAGAGAAACAAGATATGAGTGCAATCTTAAATTTAATTACATTTTAATTGAACCTTTATTTAACCAGGAAGGGCTCATTGAGATTTGAAATCTCTTTCTCAAGAGCGTCCTGGCCAAGATAGGCAGCACCAAGTCATTACACAGTTAGGCAGCACCAAGTCATTACACAGTTAGACAGACAATAAAAACTACAAGTAAAAACAAAGTAAGACAATCATAAAACAACAAATTAAAAATATTGACAGGTCAAGGAATCAGTCTCAAAATCATGAATCAGTGATTTAAAAACACCAATCGGGACACGTTCTTCCAGTTTAAAAGTATTTTGTAAGGGGTTCCAAGACGATGGTGCAGACTACATAAAAGCCCTTTTACCAAATTCAGTTTGGACATTTGGAACAGTTAGCAGGATAAAGTCCTGCGAACGAAGAGAGTACCCACCACATTTCTGAACAATAAAAATGCCCAAATAAAATAGTAGGAAACCCAAAATGGCTTTTTAAATAAAAGTATACCAGTGACTGAGCCTACGAGTGATTAGAAAAGGCCAGCCAACCCTGGTATACAAAGTGCAGTTGTGAGTAAGGGTTTTGCAGTTTGAAATAAATCTCAAAGCGCCAGGGTAAAGGGTGTCGATCTCAAACACTGAGCGAAAGCATTCATATATAAAATATCTCCATAGTCTAGTAAAGGCATAAATGTAGCTGATACTAGCCTCCTTCTGGCTTCAAAGGAAAAACGGTCCTTATTCCTAAAATAAAATTCTAACTTCAGCTACAATTTTTTGAAAGTTGTTGAATATGCAATTTAAAAGAGGGCGTCATCCATTAAAATTCCAATATATTCATGAGGTTACAGTCTCAATCTCATTGCCCTGACAGGTAGTAATAGGTGAAAGGTTCAGATATCTATTTCTTGCTTTAGAAAACACCATTAGTTTAGTTTTGTCAGTATTGAGGATAAGCTTCAATTGACACAAGATATGTTGAACTGTATAAAAAGCAGTTTGCAAGTTCTGGAAAGCTTTTCTGAGAGATGAGGCACAACAATAAATAACAGTATCATCAGCATAGAAGTGAATTTGCGTATTTTGCACATTTGTCTAAATTATTTATATAAATCTTGAATGAGAGGGGACCAAGTAAAGAACCCTGGGGCACACCATTACAGACATTATTGTTAAAGAAGACAACTAACATTTTTGAGGGAATTGGGCTAACTCATTACAGAAGGCTTATTTTTCTGAATGACCTCTATTCTCATTTTCTATTGTATCACTTAATAAATCTGGAATATTAGATTTGTTCCTTGTATTGTATACCCAAACATATGCAAAATATTCTCCATTGTACTCTTTACTTTCAGTTGCAGACTACAAGATACACTGCCATGTTTCTGAAGGTCATGCCTGTCACAAGATTGTATTGAGGATGTAGAAGACACTTTACCATTTTCAAGGACATTCTAGGGCATCCTAAAAATGATTACTGAAAATATTAAAGAATTAACTATAATCTGGAAAGCTACATGAGGTTATAGCATAGGCGTGAACATCCATACTAAACTATTCTTGTATGAAACATTTATCTTGCTTTGATTTATAAACACTGGTGCTTGTCTGTTGGAACTAGAGGTAGACCGATTATGATTTTTCAACGCCGATACCGATTATTGAAAGGTCAAAAAAAGGCAATACCGATTTTTAATCGGACGATTTTTCAAATGTATTTGTAATAATGACAATTACAATACTGAATGAACACTTATTTTTAACTTAATATAATACATCAATAAAATCAACTGTTGCATATACCCTGACTCTGCGTGCAATGAACGCAAGAGAAGTGACACAATTTCACCTGGTTAATATTGCCTGCTAACCTGGATTCCTTTTAGCTAAATATGCAGTTTTAAAAATGTATACTTCTGTGTATTGATTTTAAGAAAGGCATTGGTGTTTATGGTTTGGTACACGTTGGAGCAACGACAGTCCTTTTTTGCGAATGTGCACCGCATCGATTATATGCAATGCAGGACACGTGAGAAACTAGTAATATCATCAACCATGTGAGACAGGTTAGTTTTACCCTACTGATGATGTGTTGTTGCAATAGTAACTAGTGATAATAATAACTAGTAAAATAACTAGTGATTATGATTGATTAAGTTTAATGCTAGCTAGCAACTTACCTTGGCTCCTTACTGCATTCGTGTAACAGGCGGTCTCCTCATGAGGCAGGTGGTTAGTGTTGGACTAGTTAACCGTAAGGTTACAAGATTGAATCCCTGAGCTGACACGGTAAAAATCTGTCATTCTGCAGTTAACCCACCGTTCCTAGGCCGTCATTGAAAATAAGAATGTGTTCTTAACTGACTTGCCAAGTTAAATAAAGATCCAAAATGATAGATTTCCGATTGTTATGAAAACTAGAAATCGCCCCTAATTAATCGGTCGACCTCTAGTTGGAACACCACCTTGACAACCACGTTTGCTTGGAAATCTTTACAAAGGCCATATTTTTTGCTTCAAGTGAGCATGTAGTGAACGTATTTGGAGCATTGTTATTCTTGATGTTGAATCCTACCTCAGTGACCACTGGGACATTGTTAGCCTGGCTGAGTGTGAAACAGAGAAGAGTCTAAAGTAGGATATTGGCATATCAAATCTCTCAGGGGTACTGTACTTTGCTATCTCAAGACACCTATATTATGACTAGGAAGCCCTACTCCATGATGACAAGGAGGGAGGTATAAAATATGAATGACCGTGTAGGTATTGAAAAAGACATCTAGCAATGTTTATTCTGTGGTTACGTCTCTAGGGTGATGCAGTGGGTTCATTATATGTTTGCCCTGTATGATTCTGCTGTAGATAATGTCCCTGGATGAGTTTCTCTCTCCATCTCTTGTTCTGACTTGTTTAAATAAACATTTCCCCATCCCTTAAGCCATGTTACAAAAGGATGTTCTGTACTGCAGTATACACTGAATGTACAAAACATTAAGGACATCTTCCTAACATTGCCCTCAGAACAGCATCAAATTGTCGGGGCATGAACTCTACAAGGTGTCGAAAGCGTTCCACAGGAATGCTGGCCCATTTTGACTCCAATGCTTCCCACAGTTGTATCAAGTTGGCTGGATGTCCTTTGGGTGGTGGACCAGTCTTGATACACATGGGAAACTGTTGAAGATGAAAAACTCAGCAACATTGCAGTCCTTGACACAGACCGTTTTGTCTGCACCTGCTACCATACCCCGTTCAAAGGCACTTAAATATTTTGTCCTGCACATTTACCCTCTGAATGGCAGACATACACAATCCATGTCTCTATTGTCTCGAGGCTTAATTGAAAAATTATTCTTTAACCTGTCTCTTCCCCTTCTTCTACACGGATTGAAGTGGATTTAACAAGTATCTATAAGGGATCAAAGCTTTCACCTGGATTCACCTGGTCAGTCTGTCATGGACAGAGCAGGTGTTCTTAATGTTTTATATACTCAGTGTATGAACATACGAACATTCACACTTACAGATAATGTGTATGTGTGTACATGTGTGTGGGTGTGTGTTGTAATTTTTCTGAATGTCAGTGTGTGTTTCTTCGTGTTTCAGAATGTGTGCGCGAGCCTGCATCTGTGTTTGTGCGAGCATGCAAGCATGGATGACATCACTGAACCAAACAGTTCCTGCTTTGATCCTGTGCACTAAGGACTTACAAATCTCCATTGTTTACAGACAGAATATCAAAGCTTCTCTGAGAAACGTTCATTTCTTACAAGAGCAGTCAATGTGGAATACAGAAATAGCATTGAGCCAAATAATAAATAGATTGCTAAAAACAAAACAAAAAAAGGTAACAGATCATTTAATTTAATTTGCATGGTCATGTCACTCCCAAGTAATTCCACATTTGATCATGATTACCAACCACACATGTATATCAAATTGGGAATACGATGAGCTTACTTCTTAACTTGTCTACAATCCTCTCTGCTATGAAAGTTGATGCAATAACGTGTAGGCCTGTAGTTAAGCAAGTCGTTGCTGTGACAAATAACGTAATTCTGTGACATGGCAACAAGCTGTATTGTTCTTTTGAAGCCCAGGAGGCACGTTATGCTGAATTTGCTGGGAAAAACTCGACTAGAAAATGGGGAAAAAAACAACTGTCACGAACACAAAGATGGTAATGGAATTCACCAGAGGGACCAGAGACTTTACAGTCAGAATTTCACTCAGGATCACATCAATCGCAAGCAAATCCCCAACCCAGTTACACTGTCATTCAGTTTCTCCCTCTCTGCTCTGTCACCCAGTTGATATTGCCATATTCTCTTTCAACCCATTGACAAGAGACAGAAAACATGGACTTTCCCATTCTCTCCCTCCAACCCCCACTCAACCCAGAGGCTTTTCTGTCATGATCCATCCCCTCTACGCTTTTTTCCCCCCTTGTCCAGATTGTGTTTCACTCGGGGCCCCTGTCACGTTTGTGTGATGCTCTCTGTGCTAATTCCCCAGCTATACTATGGAATTTCCCCATTGAACCCAGATAAGTATATCAGACACAGCCAGAGGATGGACCACCAGCCTGCCCAGAACACAGCTTGCCTTTTCTCATCAATGACTATGCTGCAACATGCATGGGCTGGAACACAGTCCCACTATCAGATCACTGCTGTTGAGAGCGATAGCGGCTTTGGATACTGGATAGACTGCATTATCATTTCCTGTTTACTGCAGTAAGACATCCAAAGTGTGTATTGAAAAATATATAAAAGCTCTTATACAAGATAAACATTCATGTAAACCGTCTTGATATTCAACTTGGGCGAGTCAATATAGCCCAACAAAAAAATAGCGATTGTATAGGATAAATACAAGCACACACAACCTCTAGAGCAATGCATGATATCAAGGACCCTGCTGACTCCAGTGTGTGTTCGTTCTGGTGTCCCCTGTTGCTACCGTAGATCATTCATGAAGTGGATAGGCTGCAGTAGAGGAGGGGAGAACTAGTTACCTGAGTGTGTGTCAAAGAGTAGGCTCTCCCAGAGGATCTGGCAAAGCGTAGCAAAGGTTAGGGATGCTTAGTGCAAGCAAAATGGCAGCAATACAAACACACACACACACACAAAGAGTCATGAATCTATGCACACAATACTCAAATACAAAAACATATAGGCAGCAATACAGAAACACACATGAACCTTACACATACAAATATACAGAAGACACACACAAATACACATGTGCGCCAAGGCTCTCCTGGGCTACTGCCAAGCACAGCAACCATTTTCTAGGATATAGCTTATGCTATAATCCCTACCCAGGAAAATGGGCACTGATCTAAGAATCACAGTTACAGTTGGTTGAGAATTCAATGCTTAGCTAATAATCCACTTTGTTTGTCTGTTAAATTATTCATTGTAATTCTGGGAAGCTCTGTGTAATCGTTGCTACTAAGCTGATGACTGATGACCAAGAGCAGTTATTTTGAGGACAACCCTTTACTTTGGACAATATTCAATCAAACTGGCAATCGAGAGTTTCCGACCAGGGTATGTCAAAATAAATACATTTTCAGCGTGCAGTGAGTAAGTTTAGTGGTATCGATAATATGTGGTGTTTATTTGAGTTTCAGACATCATATATGATCCATATTGATTATGTGGATCCAAATGTGTAGCCATCCAACCATTTTGCAGAAGAGAAATATGGATTTGTTATTAAACCCCAGTCACCCGGTAAGCGTTTTTTTACTGAGTATGGTCATTGGTATATTTTGTGATTCATGAGGTTACAATGTTGGAGTTTTTCGATGTCGGAATATTCCCCTGGGAGAGGTAGCTACACTTGAACCTTTTGCATGTAGGGGGCAGTATTTTAGTTTTTGGCAAAAAAAGTACCCATTTGAAACTGCCTATTTCTCAGCCCCAGAAATGAGAATATGATTATAATTGTCAAATTAAGATAGAAAACACTCTAAAGTTTCCAAAACTGTAAAAATATTGTCTGCGAGTATAACAGAACTGATATTGCAGGCGAAAACCTGAGGAAAATCCAATCTGGATTTTTATTTTGAAACCTCTGTTCCTATGCATGCCTATCCTCCATTTAAAGGGATATCAACCAGATTCCTTTTTCACTGGCTTCCCTAAGGTGTCAGTGTATAGACATAGTTTCAGGCTTTTATTTTGAAAAATGAGCGTAAAAGATCACATTGCGTAAGTGGATAGGTGGGTGCTCAGAGTGAGTTTTGCGCTACAGAGTAAAGCGTCCATTGTTTCTCCCGGTGTTATTGAAAAGCCTACACACCCGGTTGATTATATTATCGGATATATATTTTAAAAACAACCTGAGGATTGATTATAAAAAAAACGTTTGACATGTTTGTGGACATTACGGACATTATTTTGAATTTTCGTCTGCTTTGTCGTGACCGCTCTTTCCTATGGATTTCTGAACATAACGCAACAAACAAACGGAAGTATTTTGGGTATAAAAATAATATTTATGGAACAAAAAGAACATTTGTTGTGTAACTGGGAGTCTCGTGAGTGAAAACATCTGAAGATCATCAAAGGTAAACGATTAATTTGATTGCTTTTCTGATTTTCGTGACCTAGCTACTTAATGCTTGTACATGCTTGTTATGCTATCGATAAACTCACACAAATGCTTGGATTGCTTTCGCTGTGAAGCATAATTTCTAAATCTGAGACGACAGGTGGATTAACAAAAGGCTAAGCGGTGTTTTGCAATATTGCACTTGTGATTTCATGAATATGAATATTTTTTTTGTAATATTATTTGACTATGGCGCTATGCTATACAGCGGTTGCTGGCGAAAATGGGATGGGTGCACCAAGAAATTAATAAAAACAGTTGACAGGCCGGTGGCATAGGCTATATATCAGGCCTGGGTGCATATACAGTTGAAGTCAGAAGTTTAAATACACTTAGATTGGAGTCATTAAATCTCGTTGTTCAAACACTCCAAACAAAATGTGTTAACTATAGTTTTGGCAAGTCAGTTGTGCATGACACAAGTCATTTTTCCAACAATTGTTTATAGACAGATTATTTCACTGTATCGCAATTCCAGTGGGTCAGATGTTTACATACACTAAGATGACTGTGCCTTTAAACAGCTTGGAAAATTATGTCATGGCTTTAGAAGTTTGATAGGCTAATTGACATTTGAGTCAATTTGAGGTGTACATGTGGATGTATTTCAAGGCCTACCTTCAAAGTCACTGCCTCTTTGCTTGACATCATTGGAATATCAAAAGAAATCAGCCAAGACCTAAGAAAAAATGTATAGACCACAAGTCTGGTTCATCCTTGGGAGCAATTTCCAAATTTCTGAAGGTACCACGTTCATCTGTACAAACAATAGTACGCAAGTATAAACAAGATAGGACCACGCAGCCATCATACCGCTCAGGAAGGGTTCTGTCTCCTAGAGATGAACGTACTTTGGTGCGAAAAGTGTAAATCAATCCCAGAACAACAGCAAATTACCTTGTGAAGATGCTGGAGGAAACAGGTACAAACATATCTATATTCACAGTAAAACGAGTCCTATATCGACAACCTGAAAGGCCGCTCAGCAAGGAAATAGCCACTTCTCCAAAACCGCCATAATAAAGCCAGACTACGGTTTGCAACTGCACATGGGGACAAAGATCAAACATTTTGGAGAAATGTCCTCTGGTCTGATGAAACAAATATAGAACTGTTTGGTCATAATGACCATCGTTATGTTTGGAGGAAAAGCAGCATCATGTTGTGGGGGTGCTTTGCTGCAGGAGGGACTGGTGCACTTCACAAAATAGATGTCATCATGAGGAAAGAAAATGATGTGGATATATTGAAGCAACATCTCAAGACATCAGTCAGGAAGTTAAAGCTTTGTAGCAAATGGGTCTTCCAAATGGACATTGACCCCAAGCATACTTCCAAAGTTGTGGCAAAATGGCTTAAGGACAACAAAGTCAAGGTATTGGAGTGGCCATCACAAAGCCCTGACCTTAATCCTATAGAACATTTTGGGCAGAACTGAAAAAGCATGTGCGAGCAAGGAGGCCTACAAAGCTGACTCCGTTACACCAGCGCTGTCAGCAGGAATGGGCCAAAATTCACCAACTTATTGTGGGAAGGTTGTGGAAGGCTACCCGAAACGTTTGACCCAAGTGAAACAATTTAAGGGCAATGCTACAAAATACTAATTTAGTTTATGTAAACTTCTGACCCACTTGGAATGTGATGAAAGAAATTCAAGCTTACATAAATCATTCTCTCTCCTATTATTCTGACATTTCACATTCTTAAAATAAAGTGGTGATCCTAACTGACCTAACACAGGGATTTTTCCTAGGATTAAATGTCAGGAATTGTGAAACTGAATTTAAATGTATTTGGCTAAGGTGTATGTAAACTTCCTACTTCAACCTGTAGTTAAATCAATGGAATCAACAGAATAGTCCCAAAAGTGAAAACCCCACCTTTTCTCGCACTACAGGCAGGCTCAATCAAATACTAAAAGTTTTTGAAAGAAAACAAATAGGCCTACTATATTTGAACCCATGTCTGTACTTAATAACAGTGTGATTTTAAAATGCATCACCATGCTGAATAACTTACACTGATTGTACGAAAAAACTAGGAAAACCTACTCCTTCCATGACATGAACTGACCAGGTGAATCCAGGTGAAAGCTATTATCCCTTATTGATGTTACTATCCCTTATTGAAAGAGACAATTGAGCCATGGATTGTGTATGTGTACCATTCAGAGGGTGAATGTGCAAGACAAAATATTTAAGTGCCTTTGAATGGGGTATGGTAGTAGGTGCAAGGCTTGAGGGTGTCAACTGCAACGCTGCTGGGTTTTCCACACTCAAAAGTTTCCCGTGTGTATCAAAAATGTTCCACTACCCAAAGGACATCCAGCCAACTTGACAGAACTGTGGGAAGCATTGGAGTCAACATTCCACATCCCTGTGGAATGCTTTCTACACCTTGTAGAACCCATGCCTCAACATTAAGGCTGTTCTGAGGGCAAAAGGGGGTGGAACCCATTATTAGGAAGGTGTCCCTAATATCTTGTACTCGGTGTATATTCCCTTGACCTGGCACATGTTTAACCCTTGTGTGGTGCTCGGGTCTGTGGGAGCCATTTTCAATGTTTACAAAAACAAAATTGATACAATTTAATAATTTTTTCAACCTGAGACTCATTGGCCTTGGCTCATTTTCTGTGAAGAACATGTAAACTAACACATTTTCATTTAGTTCACACTGTGCACCCCAATACACATTTATATTACATATGTGGTGTTTGGGTCCACTAGAGCCAAGGGTAATAAAAGTGTGGAAAAGTGTGTGTGTGTGTAGATGAAAACAAGTAATTCAACAAATTTGGTTTGCTGTGTGCTCTGTCTTCCTCCTCTCTGGGCCTGCTGTTTCAACATAGCACAAAGAACCTGTCTGTCTCCCTGACGGTCTGCCCGTCTCCCGCTTTTCTCACACTATTTACCGTTTGTAGTGTGTGAAATTACACAATGTCTTGCGGGAACCTGCACAATGTTATTACATTACATTATTTCGATACATTGTGAAAACTTCTGTATTTTCCCACACTCTACCCTAGCCAGGTTCAAATTGGGGGAGGGAAAACAAATAAATAGCTTTGCATGTCCAGCTCCTTACCACAATAAATCAGTACGGAAAAATTAATCTCTGCTCGGAGGGCCAAAGAAATATTTTTTGCAGGAAGAGGAGCTAGTGTGGAAGGAGTGTCTTCCACTTTGGAAGATGAAGAATTTTCAGAATATGAGGATCATGTCTCTGTCAATTCGGAGTCTGACAGTGAGTTGGAAGAAGAGGATGAGATTGACCCTCAGCCAGCCCCAGGACCAGCTCGTCAGCAACCAGCTCATCAGCAGCCTGCAGGAGGAGAAATATGGATGTCAAAATATTTTGAAATTGAATGGTCTACTTGCCCAAGGTATGAGCAACCCACATGGCTGCCAATGTGATAAGGATGCAACCAGGGCCGACATGGATGGCGGTTACTCATGTGCAGAACATAAAGTCTGTTTGAACTGTTCATCCCAGACCACTGAGAAAATCATTCTGGACTGCACTAATTTGGAGGTAATGCATGTTTTTGGAGAGAGATGGAAGGAGAAGGGCCAAACTCAGAAACTAGCAGATAACTGCTGTCTCTGGAAACTCCCACATTATTTCCAGGATTATCCGCTTCGATAACCGAGACACCAGACCAGCTCGGCAGCAGAGAGATAAGCTTGCTGCAATCAGGTCAGTGTGGGACAAGTGGGTGGACCGCCTTCTCCTGTTTTACAACCCTGGGCCCAACATTACTCTTGATGAGCAGTTTATGCATTTAGGGGCCGTTGCCCCTTCAGGCAATAAATACCGTCTAAACTTGCAAAATATGGAATCAAGATCTGGGCTGCTTGTGATGCTGCTTCATCATATGCGTGGAACTTGCAAGTGTATATGGGGAAGTCAGATGGAGGAGCACCTGAGGTGAACCAAGGGATGTGGGTTGTCCTGGACGTGACACAAGGACTCCGTGACCACAACATCACATGCAATAACTTTTTTACTTCGCACAAGCTGGGACTGGAGCTCCTCAAGTAGAAGCTGACGATAGAAGCTGACGTAGGAACAATACGAAAAAACAAGCCAGAGCTCCCACAGCTGTGGAATACATGGAACATGCCTATCCATTCCTCAAAGGTTGTGTTCACGATCGAGACGTCCCTAGTGTTCTACGTGTCAAAGAAAGGCAAAAATGTGGTACTCTTGCATACGCTGCATGTTGATGGGAGAATCTGTGGCCAGGAACATCAAAAAACAGAAATCATAATGGATTACGATGCTACAAAAGGATGGGTGGACAATTTAGACATGCTGGTGACTGGCTACAGCTGCAAAAGAAGAACCCTACGCTGGCCACCTGTGATATTCTTCAACATCTTGGACATCTCAGCACACAACGAGTTGTCATCTGGATGACGTTGAACCCAGATTGGAACAGAGGGAAGCTCCAGAAGAGACGGCTCTTTCTCAAGGAGCTGGGCAAGGCATTGGTAAGACCTCAAATCCAGAGGAGGCAACATATCCCAAGGAATAATATGCAGCCATCATGAGGAGGATTCAGGAGGAGGATGCTGGTGCCCCATCTGCCACACCCACAGAACCAACAACTCCAATACCAGAAGTAAGTGTGAGAGATGTTGTTGCATGTGTGTGTCTGACTCTCCTACCTTGGCTTGCTGTAACTATATATGTGAGTGAGTGAGTGAGATGTACTGTAAATACAATTCCTGAACATAGTGTTTTCATCATTCTAGATTGCAGCCGGTAGCAACAAGAAGAAGCGCTGTGAGGTGTGTGGACTCAAGAAGGACAGGAAGACAGTACACATGCACAGTACAGACACACAGTAAAACTCTGTCCCTCGTGGTGTGGTGTGTAGACCTGCCTTAATTTGTGTTCCATGGGGCTCATTTATCATTTCCATAAAAAACTGTACAGTATGTAAAATTCGTCCTTCCAATTTGTTCAGTTCAAAGCAATAAACATCAATAGTGATAACCTTGTTTCATTATATTTGTTCAAGATAAACATGATTTATTCCACCCGTGTCTTGATTATAATTGATTTGTTTACAAGAATCACTTATTTTACTTTAAAATGAATAGCGCTTTTATTGATAAATGTGATCTAGCAGAGGTAAATGGCAAATATTAACCATGTACAGTACAGCATGCTGTCTATATTGCTTGTATATAATCAATATCTAAGTATGAAGTATTTTTACTTTGTTGTGGCTGTATTTTAAAAACCCAATAATATTGTGGGTCCATCAGACCTGCAAACATTGTGTGAATAGCAAAAACATGAACACCACACAATGGTTAAACACACACTAAACTCTGCCCGTTGGTGGGAGCGCAGCAGAATGTAGGACATTATTTACCACGATAGTTGCCCTTTTCAATGACTCCCTCCCTGCCTTCCTGCCTTTTGTGCACTGGGATAACACAAAACATTTTAATTACTGTACAGTTCACTGGCAGAGGCAAAAGGAGTGAATGGAGGGCGAAGGACACACTGTATAAACGTGTTCTGGACGAATACCAATTAAGGGTTGGACAAAAGCCTTGGTTGCCTTGTATTGAACTTGTGTTACGGTTTGTCAAACTTTGGACAGAATCAACAGTCAGACTCAGTTCAGTCTCAATGCCAGTGAACATTACAATTAGCTTTAGACGCTGTATTCTGTCCTATTCGGATGAAGACTCTAGTGGGCAGAGGTAGCAGACTAAACTGCTGGCCTTGCCACTGACACATCAAATCAAACAATATGTTGAGAGTTGAGAGGGTGCTCTTGGCTCGTTTCTGGGATTTGATCAAGGCCAAATTCAGAATAGTAGGCTAGATGAATTGTGCCAATGTCTTCAATCCATGTTTTCTTTTTCATTTAAGAAATACTAGGAATGGACCAATGACCAAAAACACATGTCAATAACAGGCAAAACAGTATTTAGCTTTGTTTTTCTTCAGTAGTTCCTCTTATCAACATCAACAATTAAAATTAACAAAACCTAATTTCAGACACAATATCTATCTGTTTTAAAATGTGGGTCCAGGTTCCTGGACACAGATTAAGCCTAGTCCTGGACTAAAAGCTTGATCAAGGGAAATTATCCATTAAGTGTTTTTTTAGTCCAGGACTGATCAGGATCAAAACTCAGTTTCCAGGTGCAACACCATCATCAGACCAACATCAGTCCATTGTCATCCAATACAGCTGCTCCACAAAAGTATGTTTTTCCATTGTTTTACCATTACTGTAAAGCCTTCATTTGGCCAGACATATTGCAGCTAAAGAAAACTGTATTTTTCCAGCAGTCAGCCGTAGGTGCAGTGTAATACACCAGTAATTTCATCTGCGCTTCTTGAGAAATGTCTCATATCCCAACACTTTGACAAAACCGTCATGCAGTGTGACCCGACAAAATGGTCAATGTCTGGATTCTCCACAGGCAACATTGACTGAAAACAGCGGGAGAATGTGTGCCTTTGAGAGTCCACCTGGGTCAGTAAAAGTAGTTTGTGTTAAATGACTGCCTTAGTGCCTGTTGAACCCCCAGCAAATACACTGACATTGATTTGGCTTGTCGCCTTGGGAATGCCCTTGGCAATGCATTTGTGACTATTCAGCAAACCACTTAGGCTGTGGCACAATTGTATGATAAGGTTCTATGCAACACTTAGCTTCCTCTCCTCTCACTGAGGCCAATAACACAAGTGAGGCTCAATGAATAGATGGGTGCCTTGCAAATTCCCCGATTAATATCTATAGGAAGACTTCTGAGAAGGTAACAATTACATATTTGTAATGTCGAAGGGTATGGTTATTATACTTTGATTTTCATGCCTCCATTCAGGTTGAATGTTTATACTTCCTGAATTGGAAGGACAATATTGCTGTGAAAATGACGAATAAACTGCATTTAGAGGAGTTCAAAGCTAATGTTACAGACTTATTGCAGCAAGTGAGCAACTGTTTAATTAAAGTATTGATGTCTACATGTTTTACAATGATGGTGGGTATTTGTTGATATCGATATTTTGGTTGTTGTTGCTGTGTATGCACTAGGGCTGTGATGATACAAGTATAACAATATTTTTTTCATGGACAAAAAATGAAAACACGAAGCAGACCTAACTTGTTGGTCCTTTAAAACCCTGCTGTAAATAAAATATTGTGTGCAATAGCTTGGAAAATAAATCAGTGTGACTCTGGTTGACAACATAACAATGTTTGTTTCCAACATTAGGGATGTTTTTCTAAGTGAATCCACTTCGTGTTTTGTTTCCTTGCCACGATCCTAATGAGTATCGTCTTGTCCCTATTATGCACTGCATTTGTTGAATGATCCGTGTGTTTATTATTTAGTTTCCTTTTATGGCTAGGTCTCCCTTGTGAAAGAGGTATTTTGACCTCAATGGGAATCCCTTGTTCAAAGTTGAATGACAAATTATTCAACCATTTTGAGAAATGAATGCTGTCTTCACTTAATACAAATTCAAACTTTCAAAATAAGACCATTTTAGAGGTCTGAAAACATCTGACTAACTTTTATTTTGAAATGTAATGACCATTTAAGCCTTCTTCAGGATTTGTTAATGGATGAGATCAATATAAGAGATATTAGGTTCTACAGTTAAGACAAAAAAGCTCCAGATTGCACATACTAATTGAAAGGTTTACACACTGGAACCAATTCTTCCTCACAGACCAGTTCCTAATGGAACAAGTGAGACTTTTGCCACTGGCACTCGAAGTGAAACATGCCATTACAAATTACAGTCTGCCACTCCATAGTTAAAAATATATGCTGGCCTACAATCTGCCTAACAGATCCAGAGAAGAAAAAGGAGAAACAAAAAGCATGCACAGATCTCAAGAGATATTCTCCTCGACTCGCTTAACGGAGCAAGGTTAAAGCACACTCGTTAATCAGACATCCCAACATTTAAAAATGTCCAACCATAATAAAATATTCAGCAGTCACAAACCGGCGCAGAGATAATCCCGCCGTTCGATGAAAGGACAGAGAGAGAGAGAGAGGGTACAGAGAGAAAGAGAGAGAGACAGAAAATAGAGAATGAGAGCAGAGAGAAAGAATGAGAGAGCAGAGAGTGAGAGATCGAGGGATCAATTTGAGCCGGCGCATTGTTGTCATCTTCATTAATGTCACCATGACCTGCACCTCTGATGAACTTCCCGCCGATGATGTCGTTCACCGGCCTGAGAGGAAATCGATGCAGATCACATTCAGTCTTGTTGGCTGGGGCCATAAGGATTCCAAAATGCCGGAGGAGAAAAGAGGAAGGGTGGTTGTGGGGGGATTGAAGATTCAATAGGGGACATACAGTATGACATAAATGACTCAGTATTGTTGGAGGGTTGGGGTGGCTGCTAGTTAAGTGACCCTCAGCGAGCAAAGTCCATAGAATAATAGCGGAAACCAAAACGACAGAGGGAAAGTGGCTGCTGCAGCCCCTCGCTTTCAGAGTCTCGGCCCTCTGTTATTCCACCCAGCAGGGCTCTTATTGCAGAAGCACTGGCCCCAGAGAGTAGCCTTAGTGTAGCGCTGGGAGCATGGCGGGTACAGAGGACAAATAGACACACCGACGAGCACTTACAAACTGGCGTGCACACACACGCTCACTGGTGCACACAGACACATACACCATCTCACACACACATCGGCACCTCGTAGAGCAAATAAAGGTGTCCTGGAGGCTCACTCACACATGACAAGTGTCAGGGGTCCACGGGGGTCTGGCTGTGACATTGTCTCTTTTGTCACCCCCCCCAAGCCAGTGATTAGAAGAGAGGCACAGAGATTTAGAGCCACTAGAGACAAAGAAACCCACGACCAGATGTAGGCTTATCGGAAGGAGACATCTCTCAATGTAGACCACTCAGACATTGTTTCCCATTGCATTTTCCTTTCCTTTCAATGTCGAAATGTCGAATATCAAACCCCAAAAAACATCTACACCCAAACATTCACACTGATTAAAAAACAACAGAGTAGAGTGCTCGAGTAGTCTGTAATAGCTTTCTGTGTGAGATTCCCTCCCAGCATTACATTTTCCCCATACAGTCCCGGACAGTTCCTTTGATGCTCTTGCCACTTTAGAGCATATTTACAAAGGGTGCGAGAAGCTCCAGCCTTCTTTCCCATTTAAGTCAATCGTTGTGATGCTCGTGAATATCAGCGGGATGAAAGCTTTGCTACAGTTCAGTGAGACAATCACCACACCGACCGACTCCAGATAGTGATGTGCGTATCCCATCGGTAGACGGCCTTAGATACAGAACAGCAGTCAGGATTTATTTGTCTAATTAACGCATTTTGAAATGTAGAACGACTGTTTTTTACCATAGGCAATGGAGATGAAAAGAGACCAAATCAATCAGGTTTTCAAACTGAGCTCAAATACTAGTTGAAGTTGTGCTTCAATAAAGACCTAGAAATGGGTTGTAAACTAAAGGGAATTTAAAAGGCTTGAATGTACGTGGAATCAGAGCCATAGCTTGACAAGCAAGAGCAGAGTCTATAAAAAAAAGTGGCTTATAAATTAAACATTTGGCTACTGAACAGATCGGTTATAGCATGACTTAAACCAAGAAGTCAAAGCTCTTTTCCACTCGAACCAGGAGAACATGATCTGTTTCTCTCGTTCAATTAAAGTGTGACATGCACAAGACACATCGCTATAATAAAACACAAATCAGTGTCCCAGCTCTCTCACGCACACACACACACCGACACCCACACCCACACAGAGAATGAGCCGAGGCAGCAGCTTCTATTCCAGTCAAAGTCAGGTCCTTAGTCCCACGTTCCAGCGTTATCACTCTGTGGATCTCCCCTGTCAATCAGCCATTACAATCAATCATGTTTTGTGAAAACCCACCACATCGAGAGTCCAGAGGGTAGTAAAATATTTACTGTGTAGAAATTGACTAGATATTCATCTCTTAAGTAATACTTGCCTACTTCGTTTAAAAAAAACTGCTGAAATAATTGATAATGCAATGGCTAGACAGGGTCCTAGTGTACATCAGACCAGGGCCATGTCCAAATACCTGTACTTGCCTTCTAAATAGTAGAAATTGTTCCTCTGTGGGGATGAGAGAACCTTCCACAAGAACAACCATCTCTTACATCAATCAGGCCGTTATGGTAGAAGGGCCAGAAGGAAGCTACTCCTCAGTATAAGGCACATGACAGCCCGCTTGGAGTTTGCCAACAGGCACCCAAAGGTGTGATGAAACTAAGATTGAACGCAGGAGTGGCTTCGGGACAAGTCTCTGAATGTCCTTGAGTGGCCCAGCCAGAGCCCGGACTTGAACCCAATCAAACATCTCTGGAGAGACCTGAAAATAGCTGTGCAGGGATGCTCCCCATCCAACCTGACAGAGCTTGAGAGGATCTGCAGAGAAGAATGGGAGAAACTCCCCAAATACAGTTGTGCCACACTTGTAGCGTACAACCCAAGTACACTTGAGGCTGTAATCACTGCCAAAGGTGCTTCAACAAAGTACTGAGTAAAGGGTCTGAATACTAAAGTAAATATGATATTTCCTTTTTTTATACTTTTCTTTTGACAAAAAATTATACAAACCTGTTTTTGCTTTGTCATTATGGGGTATTGTGTGTGGATTAATGAGGGGAAAACTATGTAATCCATTTTAGAATGAGGCTGTAATGTAACATGATGTGCATAAAGTCAAGGAGTCTGAATACTTTCCAAAGCACTTAGAACAATAATCATTTGGTTGTGTTTATAAAGCTCTTAGGTAACATTTGAAAACTAAAAACTATTATTTCAAAGAACATAATAGCATTTTCATGAGTTTATGTTACCCTAGTCTATAAGTGAAAACCACGAGTTCAAGTCCATCAAAGTAGTCCATTTAATTTCATTTTGGCAGGTCTAAAGAAACATTGTGGAGATAAGAAAATGTATTTAAAAGAAAACCGAATAGAGAATTTTACATATATTATGTTACTAGTCTGCTTAGTAGCCAGAGCAAGCTGCCATGTGATTGGGCATGTGCTGAATGCATGAACAGCGCATATATTCTTCGGAAAAAAAGACATTTGGAAACAGAGCTGCACCTAGGGCTGTTAAGGTGACCGTATTACCGCCACACCAGCGGTCACAAGTCATGATGGCAGTCAAATTCCACATGACCGTTTAGTCATGGTAATTAGGCTTCTCTAAGCTCTGATGCTGCTGACGATCGTTAGTAGTCTAGCAAACTTGCTAAGTGCCTGGTACTCAGCACTCTATTGTCTCTCTACTCACTCTGACATCAATGCAAATGTGATCGAAAATCTAATCAAACACTTCATGAGAGCCCATTAGCTCATGTTGTGCAACATTTATATAGGCTACGCAATTGCGTGAGAAAACAGAGTTTTGATGGCCTCTATTAAAAAGATGAGGATCCTATCAGCTTTCTATAGGCTAGGCTTACTATATTTATTTCTCACCTTTCCTAATATTAAGTTTATTTTTACAACAGGAGTATAGCCTACCTGGCTGCCATGACAATTAACTATGGAAGTGCATAGATGACAGGCATTTTTTATCCTGCCCTGTTTTGAGACAGGTGCATGATAATGGTCTATTCTAAATCAAGACAAATTTCACCCATATATGATTTATTTATTTATTTTTCAAATCAAATTTTATTTGTCACATGGTTAGCAGATGTTAGTGCGAGTGTAGCGAAATGCTTGTGCTTCTAGTTCCGACAATGCAGTAATAACCAACAAGTAATCTAGCTAACAATTCCAAAACTACTACCATATAGACACAAGTGTAAGGGGATAAAGAATATGTACATAAAGATATGAATGAGTGATGGTACAGAGCGGCACAGGCAAGATACAGTATGTAAACAAAGTGGCATAGTTAAAGTGGCTAGTGATACATGTATTACATAAGGATGCAGTAGATGATATAGAGTACAGTATATACGTATACATATGAGATGAATAATGTAGGGTATGTAAACATTATATTAGGTAGCATTGTTTAAAGTGGCTAGTGATATATTTTACATAATTTCCCATCAATTCCCATTATTAAAGTGGCTGGAATCTTGTAAAGACAAGAATAAATCTAGAATAGTGTGATGGGTGACAATATTATCCTATAACTTGTGAATGATGCCCAGCTTAAGGCAAGAAACAGTGCATGCTTTTATTTGTGACATTTTCAAATCATAGTTGCACATCTCAAGTAGCCTAGCCAATTTTTTTTACCATTATTTAACTAGACAAGACAGTTAAAAACAAATGCTTATTCTTACTTTTGCAAATTGAGGCCTAGGAACCAAGCTGACAGATTTGTACCTTGTCAGCTCGGGGATTTGAACTTGAAACCTTCCAGTTACTAGTCCAACACTCTAACCACTAGGCTACCCTGATAAGTTTTGTATCACTACGAAAGTGGACAAATAACTTCTTAAAATGAAACACATTAATCCACTTTACAACAGGTGTAGAGCCTAACTGTCATTCATATGCAACATCTGAGTTTCAAGTTTGGGAAAGATAATTTCACCATAAAAATGTACCTTTATAATAAAGGCATTATATGCATAATCGCATTTGAGATCACTTTTGCGAATGGTGTTTTCCTACTAATGGAACATTTGCGCTTATAGTCAGTCTACTGCTGCGCTTATAATGTGAAAGAAATTGCCTTACAGTTAGCAACATTTTAAGCTAAACATTCTGATCTGTTGCATCAGGCTCATTGCTTAAAACAGTTTTTTTGATGCTAGTGGTGTTATTAATTTGGGATCCCACAACTGTCCCAGAATATGTTTGGAATATTTATTTCTCGTACTGTCATGGATTCCCCCAGTACTACTGCTCATTCACGTCTACGGCTTTCTAGGTGTCACTAAACTGGTTTCATGACCACCAACCCCGGACTGTCTCATTACGCACACCTGGTTCGCCTTCCCCCTGATTAGTATGATATACAGTGGGGGGAAAAAAGTATTTAGTCAGCCACCAATTGTGCAAGTTCTCCCACTTAAAAAGATGAGAGAGGCCTGTAATTGTCATCATAGGTACACTTCAACTATGACATAAAAAATGAGAAGAAAATCACATTGTAGGATTTTTAATGAATTTATTTGCAAATTATGGTGGAAAATAAGTTGGTCAATAACAAAATTTTATCTCAATACTTTGTTATATACCCTTTGTTGGCAATGACAGAGGTCAAACAAATTCTGTAAGTCTTCACAAGGTTTTCACACACTGTTGCTGGTATTTTGGCCCATTCCTCCATGCAGATCTCTAGAGCAGTGATGTTTTGGGGCTGTTGCTGGTCAACACGGACTTTCAATTCCCTTTTCTATGGGGTTGAGATCTGGAGACTGGCTAGGCCACTCCAGGACCTTGAAATGCTTCTTAGGAAGCCACTCCTTCGTTGCCCAGGTGGTGTGTTTGGGATCATTGTCATGCTGAAAGATCCAGCCACGTTTCATCTTCAATGCCCTTGCTGATGGAAGGAGGTTTTCACTCAAAATCTCACGATACATGGCCCCATTCATTATTTTCTTTACACAGCTCAGTCGTCCTGGTCCCCTTGCAGAAAAACAGGCCCAAAGCATGATGTTTCCACCCCCATGCTTCACAGTAAGTATGGTGTTCTTTGGATGCAACTCAGGATTCTTTGTCCTCCAAACACAACGAGTTATATTTTGGTTTCATCTGACCATATGACATTCTCACAATCTTCTTCTGGATCATCCAAATGCTCTCTAGCAAACTTCAGACGGGCCTGGACATGTACTGGCTTAAGCAGGGGGACACGTCTGGTACTGCAGGATTTGAGTCCCTGGCGGCGTAGTGTGTTACTGATGGTAGGCTTTGTTACTTTGGTCCCAGCTCTCACTAGGTCCCCCTGTGTGGTTCTGGGATTTTTGCTCACCGTTCTTGTGATCATTTTGACCCCACGGGGTGAGATCTTGCGTGGAGCCCCAGATCGAGGGAGATTATCAGTGGTCTTGTATGTCTTCCATTTCCTAATAATTGCTCCCACAGTTGATTTCTTCAAACCAAGCTGATTACCTTTTACAGATTCAGTCTTCCCAGCCTGGTACATGTCTACAATTTTGTTTGTGGTGTTCTTTGACAGCTCTTTGGTCTTGGCCATAGTGGAGTTTGGAGTGTGACTGTTTGAGGTTGTGGACAGGTGTCTTTTATACTAATAACAAGTTCAAACAGGTGCCATTAATACAGGTAACGAGTGGAGGACAGAGGAGCCTCTTAACTCTTAACTCAGGTCTGTGAGAGCCAGAAATCTTGCTTGTTTGTAGGTGACCAAATACTTATTTTCCACCATAATTTGCAAATAAATTCATAAAAGAATCCTACAATGGGATTTTCTGGATTTTCCCCCCTCATTTTGTCTGTTATAGTTGAAGTGCACCTATGATGAAAATTACAGGCCTCTCATCTTTTTAAGTGGGAGAACTTGCATAATTGGTGGCTGACTAAATACTTTTTCCCTCACTGTCAATTATAAGATGTGCCCTTCTCTTCATGTACCGTTGAACAACTGATAATATTGTCACTCAGACTATTGTCAATTTAATCTTGGCAATAAAACATTCCCATAACAGCTTCGTTTTACAAAGTAAAACGTAAAAGAGAATGGTATCAAGGCGCATGGTCAAATTATTAACATGAGTGCCAATAACGATAAATAGGCATAACACAAACTCATCACTACACTATTGTTTTTCTAAATTAAATAAACCTCTTCACCCTCCTTATCATTCAGTTAGGCCTCATTTAAATTTGATTGTGAAGTAACATGCATAATTATTGCCCAATCGCCTATTTGTCATTCATTCAGTGGGCTGGCATCTTATGCTTCCTCTTCACTCATCAACTCGGATAGAGTCAAGGATATGTTTTTCATTATTCTAAAGGCCTATTGCAACACGTAGCATGTTTTAGTTTCCCTTATAATAAATGTGATTAGTCATAGAGTTAGTGAATAAAACAGTCCCGTAACCGCTTCTTTTTACAAAGTAAAACGTAGAAGAAAATGATATCAATTCGCAAGGTGCACGGTCAAATTATTTCCTACAAACATGAGCACCAAAGCTGATAAATAGGCATAACACAAACTCATCATTACACTATTGTCTTTCTAAATTAAATCAACCTCATCACTCTCCTTATCATTCAGTTCGGCCTAATTTAAATTCAATCATGAAGTAATGTGCACAATTATCACCCATTCATCCATTTGTCATTCATTCAGTAAGGAGAGGTTAAATTGGAAATAGGTGTGAAAAAACAGTTAAAAAGGCTTTAAATACTTTGTGAGTTCAACATTTTGACAAATGAGCAATGCAAAATTCAAACACTTAGGAGAAGGACAGTTTTTTTGGGGCTATAACACATCACAGTACAGTGGAGTTCAGTACAGTATATTATACTGTACTGAACTATACTCTACTTTTCTCTTCTTTACTGTATTGTACTCTACTCTTGTACTCTGCTCTACTGTACTGAACTCTACTGACGTTTATGTTTGGGCCAAATCAAAGCCGGTCCGGACCTGACCAAATATCAACGTCTGTTGAAATTGAAATCAAGGCCAGGACGGACTGACCAAATTTCAACTACTTGTCAACGTCCATGGATGTCTAAAATATAATCTGTTAGTTACTTGTTACCAGTCCAAAATTGTAATCACTAACATAACTTTCGCTTGTGGACTTGCACAACTCATCTGGCTGTGACCAGATGAGCAAACCTTTCGAAGCCAAACTTTCATACCATGACCGCTAACCGCTACACACAGCCTCCATCATTGTCACGCCATAGTCAACATAGCTACAGAACCAACGCATTAGTAAACCCGCTACAATCATGCAGTACAGAGTACAGAACCATGAGCTTTAGGTTTTGTATTAAAGTCAATGTACCCAGAGGAGGATGAAAACTAGCTGTCCTCCGGCTACACCATGGTGCTACCCTACAGAGTGTTGTTGAGGCTACTGTAGACATTCATTCCAAATATATTTAGTATAGTCCTATGTAAAAAGACTATACGAAATTCACTGAGGAGGATGGTCCTCCCCTTTCTCCTCTGAGGAGCCTCCACTAATGGAAAGAGAGGGAGCTCATGGGTAGGTGTCAGTAAGACCCGGGACAGGTAATATTAACTGGAGAAAGGGAGAAGAGAGTGGCAGAGAGAAAGAAAGAGGGAGGGAGGGGTTGTCCAGACTATTTTGACACTCATCTTGACCACCAAATGACAGAAGGAGAAAGAAAACAGTAATGACCTGAACATAACAGTATGCCAGTGGAAGGAAAGACGGTAACAGGTGACCCAACTGTGGTTTGTGACTACTTTGATTTCCCATTTTAGCCAATTAAATTGCAGTAATTCCATTACAGATGTTTCTGTAATTCTGTTCCCAATTTTTTATCCCTAATCATTCATATAAAAAATATATATGAATAAAAAACAATATGGGGTCTATTTTAACAATGCAATGTTTAATCTTACCTCTAGCAGCAGCGCTATAGGTTTGGGGGTGTGTCAAATATTTTGGCTATATTCACAACTGGAAATTAGGTGCAGTAGCTGGCGGTGGAGTGAAAGGGCTGGGTTTTGAGGCATACACAAATTGTGGGTATGTCAAGCTTGACATGGCTGAATATGTGGTTGCTTCAAATTGTGTATTTACTGTATTTTATGGATTGCGTTGTCATCAACTCCAATTCAAATGTTAATTCGTTATAGCCTAGTTTGTTAAATAGATAGCCCCAAATTTGCTAAATATGTTGAAAATATTTGCAGTCCACATTTATCTAATTACATTGCTTCAATATGGAAATACATTGTTAACATATGTGTAATGATCTTCATCTGATGAGGAGTATGAAAGATCGGACCAGAATGCAGTGTGGTAAGTGTCCATTTTAATGAAATATAACTGAACACTGAATACAAAATAACCAAAGTGAAACAATGAAAATTGAAACAGTTCTCTATGGTGAAACACAGACACAGAAAACATAGAATGCCCACCCCAACTCACGCCCTGTCTCTCTGTACTTTGCTCTGTTAATCTTTCCCTCGATCCTGACTAGTCTCCCAGTCCCTGAAAGACATCCCCATAGCATGAAGCTGCCACCACAATGCTTCACCATAATGGTGGGGCCAGATTTCCTACAGACGTGATGTTTGGCATTCAGGTCAAAGGGTTTAATCGTGGTTTCATCAGACCAGAGAATCTTGTTCCTCATGGTCTGAGTGTCCTTTAGGTGGCTTTTGGCAAACTCCAAACTTATGTGCCTTTTACTGAGGAGTGACTTCCATCTGGCCACTCTACCATAAAGGCCTGATTGGTTAAATGCTGCAGAGATGGTTGTACTTCTGAAAGGTTCTCCCATCTCCACAGAGGAACTCTAGGGCTCTGTCAGAGTGACCACCCCAGATTGCTCAGTTTGGCCAGGCGGCCAGCTCTGGGAAGAGTCTTGGTGGTTCCAAACTTCTGTCAATTGAGACTGATGGAGGCCTCTGTGTTCATGGGGACCTTCAATGCTGCAGACATCTTTTGGTAACCTTCCCCAGATCTGTGCCTCAATAGAATCCTGTCTCGGAGCTCTACGGACAATTTCTTCGACCTCATGGCTTGGTTTTTGCTCTGACATGCACTGTCAACTGTGGGACCTTATATAGAGAAGTGTGTGCCTTTCCAAATCATCAAATCATCCAATCAATTTGATTTTACCACAGTTAGACTCCAATCAAGTTGTAGAAACATTTCAAGGATGATCAATGGAAACATCTGAGCTCAATTTCGAGTCTCATAGTAAAGGGTCTGAATACTTATGTAGATAAGGTATTTCTGTTTGTTTTTTTATACATTTGCAAAAATGTCTAAGCCTGTTTTCACTTTGTCATTATGGGGTATCGTGAGTAGATTGATGAGGATGAGAATTTTAATTTAATCCATTTTAGAATAAGGCTGTAATGTGGAAAAAGGGAAGGGGTTTGAATACTTTCCGAATGCACTGTACATACAAGGACTTTACGCACATCGGTTGAACCAAAACACTCAATGTGATGTTGAAATCCTGATTGGATTTGTAAAAAGTAATTAAGGGAATGTCATATTTTTAACCTAAATCCAAAGACAGGGTGACATTTGGTTGATTTCACGTTGAATTCACATTAGTGAACCAATTGTGAACCAAAACTAGATGAACTGATATCTGTACTCAATGGGAATGTCCACTCAACCTTATACTGATTCCAAATGTAATGTTTTAGAAACATAATGGAACCATCATACAGATCATATTTGCACATCTCCAGAAATAGAAGATGAAATTGCATTGGAGCCATGTAGATAACATTAACCCATGGGCTGTGAATCTTTCCAATAAATGTTTTGTTTTATCAAATGAAACAAACAATAAATCTGTTTTTTTTTAAACAACAACAATATTTCCAAGAAGGATCGGGTTAGAAGCATGAGATCATAAATCACATCTCTCGTTCCATGAGCATGAGCAAACGTGTGCACACGTACAGTAGGCCTAAAGACTCTGTCAGGAGGCATGGATGTTTGTCGTACCATTGAAGTATACAGTAACACTACAATAGGCCTAGTTATAACAAACATGTAGCCAATCTAGTTTTTTTTTTGGCTTCAACATGGAAATACTTGTCTATACACATTGCATTCAAAATACACTGCATGTGCGAGCCATGGACAATTGGACATAGCCCAAACTTTATAATAAGATTAGCCTACCATCACTGTTGATATGGCCTGTTAGTGACTTTTCCACGTGAAAGGTTAACAAACAAACAGGAACATAACCTGGGCAACAAGCAGATTCAGCACCAAGAATTCCCACGATTTGAGAGTTAAACGGTCTAACAGATGAAAGTAGAAGATGCCTTTTTTTTAAACTAAATGATAAATGAATAAGCAGTATATTGCAATAACTTGATATTCCTAAACAGACTTCCAGTCACTTCATCCAATGGGCATCACTCATAAGCCTAACAAGTCTAACATTTGTACAAGAAGCTGCGTGGACAAAAATAATGTCTAATATAAAGGAAAAACTGAAATGTTGAATTTTGCTGCTTGTGTTATTTTAATAAAACATTGGTTATAGGCTACAGATAGGCTACTGTGAACCTCCACTGGCAGGATCAATACCATAACCAATTGCGTTATTGCTAAGAGTCTTAAATATCTCTAGTAGTGCTGCTTGAAATTGGAACATTGGCACACGTTTTTAAAGACATACAGTACCAGTCAAAGGTTTGGACACCTACTCATTCCAGGATTTTTCTTTATTTTTACTATTTTTTGCAATTTCTTCTCCTTCTGCATTTCCCCTCATAAAGCTCTTCCACTGTACTCATGTGGAAGAGGTAGGTAACTGTAAAAAAAAAAAAAGACTGAAAATCATAATCAGTCCTATCGACATGTTAGTTGTTTAGCAACAAAACAGATGGGTACGCAACTATCGGGCAAAACAGACGGGGTTGACAACATGTAAACTATATTTAGTCTCCAAGGGTTTATTGAAAATATAAATACATTTGCACAATGAGCACGTTGTCTTTCAAATACGTTACAGTTACAGTTGTTGATTAGTTAACTAGCGAAGTTTTGCCGTATTAGCATAGACATGACATCAGTCAAAACACCTCAAAAACAAGACATGGTATCAAGCTGAAACGAGCCACCTACGATTCCCCACAAAGCTAGCAACAATGAGAAGAAGCTGCCATCTGACCGTTTATAATTAAAAGAACCCACACCTTCCGACCACATCGATGCACGTTGTCAGCCGTCCCACAATTATATTGTGATATGTCTGCATTTCAGTCATTTCTGGTTTGTAAATGTTGTACAGTACATGCTAGCTAGCTACTGTATTTTTATGGTTATTCTTGTCCCTTTTCATTGTTGATTTGTACAGAAGTTGGCATATAAGGCTAGCACAGCATTTGTTTATGGAAGTTTTCTGTCATTGTCAGGTGGGTCATGAGTTTTTGTTTGTTAAAATACTTCTACGATATTTTACTTACTGACAGCTGTTCACATGTGCATATCATGTCACTGTACATAACGCCTGGCTGTCATTGAGAAAGTTGGTTAGCCTAGGCCCATAGACTATACTGTACACTTCTATGTCATGTTGTACATTGCATTTACCTTATATTGTACTGTTATGTGAGACAAGTTTATTGTTCTATTGCACCCTGTCTACTATTCCCATGTGGGAGAGAGGAGTTGGTCTATAAGGGCAGCACAGCATTTGTTTATGGAAGTTGTTCCTGTCCTTATCAGAGAATAAAAGACACCAACGCTGATCCTATGCTCATATGTAAGCCGATCAAAACACAGCGCAGAGGCAATCTACACCGGTCACACAGACACTTGACCACACACACACACACACACTTGACCACACACACACACACTTGACCACACACACACACACACTTGACCACACACACACACACACTTGACCACACACACACACACACACACAGACACTTGACCACACACACACACACACCACACACACAGACACTTGACCACACACACACACACCACACACACAGACACTTGACCACACACACACCACCACACAACCACACAACCACACAACACACAGACCACACTTGACCACACACACAACCACACAACCACACAACCACACACACACACACACCACACACACACACACACACACACACACACACACACACACACACACACACACACACACACACACACACACACACACACACACACACACAGCCCTCCTGGACCAGGTACAAAGAATACTCATATAGACTAAACTCCCACTGTTTAGTCTGTCAGGGCGATCACTTTCAAAAGCCTGGGTAAACAAGGTAAGGGACATGTGGCACTTGGTAAAAAGTAGCCTACACACAATCTGATTGCCGTGGTTTGCTATCAGAATTGCTATCTACATCATCCAATATTGGTCTGTCTATTGGTTCTGCCAGCCCCAACATAGCTTATACAGTAGTTATGTACACATGAGACAACACATATTGGGAACGGGGCAGTTATAACACCTTGGTTTTGGTTTGTAACAAAAATGTGTTTGGTTATGAGAACAGCAGGCGTGATGGCTTGTTCAATTTATTTAATATAGTTGGTTAAAGAAAAGTGATGGCGTGGGCTTTGAGGTAGAATCCCCCCCTTAAATGAACGTACCTTGAGGATAGTTCTCCATAACAGCACGTTAACACATTCAACATTGCCGTAAAACCCATGCCTTTTCAATTCCTGCATCTAATCACATGATCGGCTACTCTAAAGACATGTCTTTTCACCACCAACTCCCCAACACACACACACAATCTCCCTATCTGTATGTTTTTAGGTGGGAGGGCCTGTTAAAAATCTGATTTCTCTGATGTCAACAAAATAAGATGGATTATTTATGCAGTCATTCCTTTAGCCAACATTTTTCTCCAATAGTGACTTTGTGTCTAAATGAGTAAATGACTGAATAATCAACAGAGGATGGCAGTGTGTCCAACCCACCTCCCGCTACATGGAAGACGAATGGGTTATAAATCAAAGGGCCAAGGAGCCTGGGAGATATCAAAGATGAAAACAAGGATTCAAGAGTTCGAAAAGGATTCCACACTCCTTAACCTTATATGGTAGGAAACTATCACCCGGTCTCTCCGTCTGTCTGTCAATTTATCAATCTTTATCTATTTCAATCTCAATCAACCAACCAAAAAAATACATCCATATATTTATCACAGATTTCCATAGCCCGATTAGACTTTAATTCAATGGCAGCGTGATTCAAAGAACCAGCAGTCGAGGAGGACATGTTTACTACTTGCGGTACTGCCGATTACTGGTGGTGCTGATTACTTCTCATATTCACGGATCTCTCAAGTGTAAACAAGTATTTTGTTCCTGGTGCACATTAGGGTCCACTTGAAGCTGAGCTATAGTCAGTCTCTATTAACTCGGGAACAACGTCCCTCTGAGAGCTGCCAGCTGGGGTCCTCCAGGTTTGGCAGGGTTATCAGTGGGCGGCCGGCCGTGCTTTTAGCACGTTCCTCAGATTACTTAGGCAATGACAAATTAAATGCGGCACAGGCAGCAAGCAGGAGGGAGGTAAAGAGAATGAGAGAGAAATAGAGAAAGAGACTGTGTGTGTGTGTGTCTGTGTGTACGTGCGAGTGTGTGCAAAAGGGGTTACCTGCACCCCGGCACGCCACACGTGCCCAGCAGCAAGTCTTTGCCTCGGCTCCAATAAATCACCCCTGTGCATTCATTTCATATGCTACAGGCAACACATTGTGAAAAACACAGGCTGGCACCGAGGTGTCAGTGTGATCACTGCTCAGATGTGTTTGAAGATCAAACCGGGAGATTATATTCCTCTACAATAGGGGGGGGGAGTAGCAATCGCAATGTGGTTTGTCTGTTGGACATTTAGAATTTGATTATCTCTTTTTAAGAACTGAGGCGGGGTGGGGGAAAGCTTGTTAAAATTCCATGAATAAATAGCATTGTGGTAACTGACACGGTATGCAACAGACAGAGGCTTGTGGTTTATACTTTTGTTTTCATTGTGTGTTGGTTGTTTTCAGACTGGACCCCAAGCACAGAGTGATGTAGGATGATCATCCATCTTGGCAGTGACAGCGCGGCACACCTCTCTACAAAGCACACTGGACATTTGCTTCATATTGTGTCACATGACACCGTGAGCCTGTCCCGTCCTGCGTCGGATTGATAGGTGCCTCTTCTAGCCCTGTGCTTGTTGTTAAGTCCCTCTGCAGATGTGCATGTCCTTATGCCAGCCTGTCACCTTTATCTTACGCTAGCCCTCCCTGGCACAGGGCATTGCGCGTTGACAGAGTATCGCTAACGGATACTAGGCTAATCACAATGCATTTGGCTGCGTGCCTCTTCAACTTATCACTCCTCCCCTCAACAACCAGGGTCCCTCTGGCCTTCAGAGATTGATTGATCTGCTATCGGAGGGATGATGGGTGTAAGAGGGAGGGAGTAGGTGTGGGGTACGAAACATCTAGAGAATGTTGGGAAGTGGAAAGAGGGAGCCGGGGGGGACTGTACAAGGCCCATCTCTGGCGGCCGCTGGGCCGGTCTGCTTGTTATGACAGATTAGCCCTGAGAATTTAGCCCTGATACATCTGGCGACGCAGTGCAGACCCATGAGTCACATCATCTGTTCCAATCTTCGACCTATGCTGTGTGTAGCCTAAATTGGTACCGTGACAACCAATTCAGAGCTGTAGCTACTACTACCTGTGACACCACAGAGGCAGTGTAATGGCTTAAGGATAGAGAAACCTGGTAAATGTACAACCTGGGTTTCATTAAGCAGCAGGAGCAGCATTAGCAGCCTATGTCCATCTCGCCCGCAGTTTGTTGCCACGATACCCTCACAGTTTCAAGGCCTTCTTGGGGAAGGATGTTGGCTGGGGGCCAAAAAGCGAGTCCTTTCTCGATGAGTTCCTCAGTCTGCTAAATATTGTACCAGCGGTGGCCACAGTCTATGAATCCCAAACAGAGCTGTTAAGGTGGTGTCTTGCCCATGCAAAGCAGCATTGGCCCGGGGACGTTTAGCTGAACGGCAAATGACTGTGGGGCCCGAGCATTTACTACAATGTTAGCCGGCCTTACTCAGCAATCCAAATCAATTCAACCACAACCGGGGTGGTAAATGGAGCTGACTCAGAGCCACTCAGATCTCCATTACAGTACCCTTTGTTAAAGGCAAATGGTCTGAGCCTCGGTGGCTGACCTTCAGGCCTTTCATTGACTAACAGTTAAACATATCAGCATGCAGGGTGCATATATGATTAGCCTTTGTCTAATTCATAAAAGCAATGTCAACAAAAAGATACAGGTATGTTTGACTGTACCTCTCATGATTATTGGTGACATTTCACCATGAGCAAAAAAAAAAATGTCCTTTCAATGGAAAGTTTAGAAAGGTCAATAAAACTGACGAGGGCTCACAAATATGAAAATCTGTCATTTCTGTGGAACTTTTATTCATGATTATCGGCAAATCCAAACCTCTTTCCTGTCATTTTCCTCGCCATGCTTAAAATAAGATGTCTCTGTGTTTTCAGGTTAATAATCCCCATTAGGATGACGTAAGCAGTTAATCACTGTGTATTTTTAGTATGCTAAGTCTCTCCAGAGATATCCCATTGTGATAGACTACTGGCTATTTGAGGCCACTACTCATGCACAATATAGTTCAATGTGACAGTGTCCAATATCTGATGGGTAATTCCAAGAAGCAGACAAGAAATTAATAGAATTAGCCTATTGTTATTCTGCTAAATCATGCAAATGTGTCCAGCACTTTGTCTAATTCTTTGAAATAAAAATAAAAAACCTATTTGGTGTAATAATGCTGTGTTATTGTTTTGTTTTTATTTATCTGGAAAAGTGTAGTGGATTTGTGCCATTGTACACAATGTTATGTAAAATGGCCAAACACAGCAATAGTTATACTGTAAATTACAACTTATTAATTAGTGATTGCTGCTTTGGCACTTTCAAATCGTACCCTTGAACTGTGCAAGGCCTATTAAATTACAGTGCCTCCATTCAAGCCTGAGTGAACTTGGCTCCCGTTCACTACAACTGTCTGAGGAAGAAAACAAGAGAACACACAATACCGAAGGCCACAGTGTCGCATTTGTTGCATCAACATCTTTAGCAAAACAGAAACGGTGACTTGAACCGTGATTAAGCTTGCGAATCACAAAAACGTCTGCTCGCACAGAGTCAGAAAATAATATTCGGAAAGGGGAATACAGAAACAGGCGTTGAGCTAGAGGTAATAATAATAATAATAATAAGGAGGTAGAGGTCAATTAGGTATGCTAAATAGGCTGGGCACCAGTTAACTCCCGGGTGCCCTTATGTATTCCGAACCTCGTCTCTCTCTGAGGATAATATTAGCTGGGGTGTAATGGCGGCATTGCTTTTGTATTTTTTTATATCCTCCTCAGTTTAATGGGGGTAAATGTAAGACAATATTCCTACATGTTAGTGTTCTTCAATGGAGCGCCACTTTTAGTGGGAGGTGTGGGAAAGAAATGGAAGTGGGCTCAAATGGGATGAAGATAAAGGTCAGCCCGGTGTCACGCAATCAATCTATCAGACAACCGGGAGGTGCTTGTTCAATCCCACTGATACACCCGCCACATTCTTATTCGGGTCCCACAGAAGAAAGAAAGCGCTATAAACAAGTGAGCATGATTTCCCATTACTCTGTCCAGGCACTTTAATAGGATGGCTTACACCGAGTGCAAGCGGTGTCGGCAGAGATCCATAGGTGCTAGAGCTGACTGTATTGTTCTGCCGGTTCAGAGTGGGAAAACTGCTTGGTGTGGTGATAGTACACAAAACACTTTTCTATGTGTATGTAGATTAGTGAGAATCCACTTCGACTGAGGATGACAGACATTTGTGTCGGATGAATACGACCATAATATAATAATCAATTGGACTCCATTATCATGTGAATGCTATAGGCCAATAAACATGTCCATTGGATAGTAAGATAGCGAGTCTTATCGTCCCCACATGGAGTACAATAACTTGCATAGGTCTAGGTTTACCTTTATACAATTATTAAAGAGGTTAAGAGACAAATAGCTAATATCTTGCGATGAATGTCCCAGCATTAAATTATTGGGATAACCTTAGCTCAAAGCTGCACAGTTGAGGCCAAGCGAATATGCTATGGGAAAAGAAAGGAAAAGGGGGATACACTCAAACAATTAGGGCTTCAACAAGGGTTCTTCTAAGATCTTCAAAGAACCTTCATGTTCTTGGCACTGTAATTTTCCCCCAAAAGGTTCTTCCAAGAAGGTTCATCAAGAAACCTTAGTTGGTGGGGGTTCTTGCAGGAACCTAACTGCCCAACTGAAACATTTGGATTTGAATTTGAAAAGACAGCAGGTGCAGGCAGTTAACTGAAAAATGTAATATTCTCCTCAATTTAAGGTAAGGTTTGTCCCTTGTATGATCTAATTGTATATTGTTTTATGATGATTCCATCTAGCTTTTCATATCCGTGCAAATCTTTCTGAAACAGAAAATGGGCACAAATCAATGGATATCATTCAACAATGAGGTAAGAATATGTATGCTATAAAGGTACGCCAGTTGGTATTGGTATGTTATGCAGATCACATGTACCATCCTCCTACCTTTTCAATGAAAATCTGATAGGCCTCTACATTATGGACAAGGTATGTGTATGAAAAGTGTTTTCATTCACATTTACCACAAAAACCAAGGTATGAATACTGTTGTGAGCATGTTTTGTTAAACATCTGTATAATAAAATAAATGGATTCACAGACTTCACCCTCCGTACACCTCTGAATATAACAGGAAACCTGTTTGATCACCATGCACTGCAAAATCATTCTGGCTATGGAGAACATCAACACTAACAACACGCCAGAGGATATACCCATTGGACTTTGGGCTCTGCTAGGAGTTCACCTCATATTTTTATTTTTGTATTCTGCTTTTCCACAAAAATTATATTAAACACTGACAACTCAAATATTGTGTTATTGTTGTTATTGTCATGTATATTATTATTAATTATAATACAAAATAATAATAATAGCGGAGGTAATAAAAAAATTCTTCAAGGATCCATTAAAAGTATTTTTTGAAGAACCCTTTTAAAGGGTTCTTCAAATAACTTGTGTTCCCCCACAGTTTCAATTTGAAGAACCCCTAAAGGATACTCCAGGAACCTTTTATTTTTAGAGTGTACCTAGTCAGTTGTACAACTGAATGCATTCAACTGAAATGTGTCTTCTGCTAACTGCCTTGCTCAGGGACAGCAGGAAAGATTTTTACCTTGTCAGCTCGGGGATTCGATCCAGCAACCTTTGGGTTCTGGCCCAAAGCTCCTACGTGCCAGGCTAGGAATATATTTTACCATTAGACCATACATCAAAGAATAATTCATGGAATATTACTCAGCAATATACAGACTACCGTACGCATCTATTTAAAACTAATCTGATTTATTACAGTTAAGCAATGAGAATACAATTATTAAATGGTACATACCAGAAGGCTACAAATGTGAAAAGATACTTTTATACGTAGATATTTTGTATTAAAACACACTGTGGTGTAACACAGGGAGATTTACAATGACGCGCCGAATGAAATATCACTTCAATTTTGATCCTGACTACGGCGGGAACTCAATAACCCCCATCATTTATTTACCATCACTTTGCTTGGCCAAAATAAAACACAAAGAGCATAAAAACATCACAAGCATTCTTGAATCTAATCATCACAACTCTATCTAAATGAGATAAGCGCACATCTGAACTAACTGCCGTCTGGCAAAGAGATTATTAACAAAGTAACTCTGTAAAAAGACATTGATAACTCGCACATTACATCGAACATATCAAAGTTTGAAGCTCTTCGTGAACTCTTGAAATAAACCAAACAAGACCATTTAATTCACACGGTAACATTAATTCTGTCCATTAAAGTTTTCATCTGTCTTCATACCTCGAATGGTGTCCGTGCTCCCAGGGTTCTGTGGTAATATCCCCGCCCCGGAGAAAGACACCAGTAAGATGTGTTTGACTCTTGTGATAGCCGACATATGGTCAGCCATCAGCACAATGCCATAAATTGTGATTTGAGTCATCACGTTGGGCCTCGGTGCCAGCAAGTCGCTAGACGCATCTTCATCACTGGCCTTCATCATCTTTCACATTTGTTCACTCTTTATTCTTCTACTACATGTATGACTACCATGTTTCTGATGAGCATCAACAATCATCAAAGTTACATTGGTATAGGAGCAGAAAGAGACATTTCCTGAAACTGAATAAATACTGCGAATATCCTGGTTGGCCATAATGGATGGATATAAAAAAGGGTTCATAATCTATGAATCAGGCCTAAAATAGCTAACCTAACACCTACATGTCAATCAGGGAATGAGCAAAATGGCACGTATTCAAAAACCCCCAAAAAACGTTTAAATTGATTCTGTAATCATCCATCAAATCGATGCCTGTATCTTCCCGCCACCACAGTCAATTGGACTAGGGGGAGAAATTAGCCGTTACCTTGTTTCCCATATTCAATTTTTTCATAAATCAGGGATGCAATTTGCTCAAGTTTCAGGACTCGTCTTCGATTTGGAGCAATTTAGCCAAGTGAGGGGTGTAATTTGTTTCCCGTGTCAACTTGCCGTTTGCATTTAAATTCATCATTACCAGCCATGTTTTCTCTAGATTTCCCCAGATCGTAGGTGTCAGGATGCTCTGTTGACTTGAATGTGAGAGGATCCATTATAAGATGCACTTAAGGATTCACAGTTTGCTGGTGCTGAGATCAAACGAAGGTGCCTTTTTTGGGGGGGAGGCTTTCAGCACACAATTCCACTTGGGGACAGGGAGGAAACATTGGAGATGGAATGACTGTCAGAATGCCAGGGGTGTCTCCTCATGCACCATCATTCACAGAAATGGACAGTGAGATGAAGAGCAGTCTGATATCTTACAGGAAACAACAGGATAACACAGACTACGCTAGCCGGAACAAACTCCCACCAGTAACATCAGAGACATAGCACTAGGGTTGGGAATTGCCAGGGACCTCATGATACAATAGTATCATGATATTTAGTGCTGATATGATATGTATTGTGATTCTCATGATTCTATAAGTATTGCTATTTGACGTTCCAAACATATTGCTCACTATACAGTGTGTCTGCTGCAGAGAGACAAGAGAGAACATGAGAAAAAGAGTTTTGAACAGCCAGAGAAATACATGCCCAATATTTAAAAAGAAGATGGAGAACAAGCTATAGACAAAAAAATAGAGGGGTTTTGTGGCAGGTACAGCCGACTCGCTCTAGCTAACGCTACCAACATTTGCACAAAAAAATATATATATATATAAAAGTTTGGACCCACCTACTCATTCCACGGTTTTTCTTTATGTTTACTATTTTCTACACTGTCAGCGTGTGCAAAGCTGTCATCAAGGCAAAGGCTGGCTACATTGAAGAATCTCAAATATAACATTTGTTTAAAACTTTTTGGGCTACTACATAATTCCATATGTGTTATTTCATAGTTGTGATGTCATCACTATTATTCTACAATGTAGAACATATTAAAAATAAACAAAAACTCTTGAATGAATAGGTGTGTCCAAACTTTGGACTGGTACTACATAGCACTGTAGGTTTTGATTGGCAATGTAACCTGCACTGTCCTCATGAGAACCAGAACATTGTGGGAAGTTTTACAACTCAGTTGAAAGTAATGGCACACACAAAGTCTGCACACAACAAATAAGGTGAACTATCAGCTACTGGTGAAATGGCAATGATTTTCATGGGAGCCTAGTAATTGCATGTGAAGTGAAATGTAGCATTAATTATTTGAGTAAAGATGTCATTATGATCTAGATATGTCTTTTGTTGGAGTACTCTTCGAACTTGTTATGCTAGACAGATCTATTATGAAGGATGAAAGGGCACGTAAAGAAGCCTTGAATTAGATGGCATTTGACACAGTTCATAAATATTCATTTTACAAGTCCCCGTTGTCTTGCATTCATTGTTGTCCACTATCTCATATTGAGTGTGCCGGAGACTGGACTATGACTAAGAAATGTCTATTTAAGGCTGATATTACCAGACTGGGACAGTGCCGATGTGTTCCACCATACTCAGTTTGATGTAACACATTTTCTTTGGAACTAAAGTCGTGGAGGAGGTGGTGCAAACAAAATTAGCCAGCATACAGGTAGGCAAACTGAGCCAGCATACAGGTAGGCAAACTGAGCCAGCATACAGGTAGGCAAATTGAGCCAGCATACAGGTAGGCAAATTGAGCCAGCATACAGGTAGGCAAATTGAGCCAGCATACATGTAGGCAAATTGAGCCAGCATACATGTAGGCAAATTGAGCCAGCATACACCCCAAAATACTTTTGATGAATATGCTATAAAGTAAGGGGCTTAGTAGTTCTTTGAGGACCATCCCAAAGTACCCAAGCAACTTCCAGAAGCTATTCACCGTTCTACACACAACCCATTTTTTTTACACCACAAACATTTCCATTTAGTATAAATCCGAAACAACATATTGAAAATAATGTGTTGATATGAATTAAGTGGCAAAGATCCAGTGGAATCTGTATCCTTGGCAAAGTGAAGAATAAGAAGCCAGAGCCATGTCCACCTACCACCATTGTCCATGTGCCCAAGAAAGCAAAGGTAACCTGCCAAAATGAAGTGCTTTGAAAGGCTGGTCATGGCTCATATCAACAGCATCCTCCCGGATTCCCTAGACACACTCCAAATTGCATACCGCCCCAACAGATCCACAGATGACACAATCACACTCCACACTGCCCTTTCCCACCTGGACAAAAGGAACACCTATGTGAGAATGCCATTCATTGACTACAGAGTAGCGTTCAACACCATAGTTCCCTCAAAGCTCATCAATAAGCTCAGGACCCTGGGACTAAACACCTCCCTCTGCAACTGGATCCTGGACTTTCAGATGAGCCAGCCCCCAGGTGGTAAGTGTCGGCAACACGTCTGCCACCCTGATCCTCAACACTGGGGCCCCTCAGGGGTGTGTAATTAGTCCCCTCCTGTACTCCCTGTTCATCCATGACTGCGTGGCCAAACATGACTCCAACACCATCATTAAGTTTGCTGACGACAAAACAGTGGCCTGATCACTGACAACGATGAGACAGCCAATAGGGAGGAGGTCAGAGAAGGTCAGTGTGGTGCCAGGACAACGACCTGTCCTTCAATGTGAGCAAGACAAAGGTGCTGATTGTGAACTACATGAAATGGCATACTGAACAGGCCCCCATTAATATTGATAGGGCTGGAGTGGGTTGAGAGTTTCAAGTTCCTTGGTGTCCACATCACCAACGAACTATCATGGTCCAAACACACCAAGACAGTCGTGAAGTGGGCATGACAAAACCTTTCCCCCCTCAGGAGACTGAAAAGACTTGGCATCGGTCCCCAAAACTTCAAAGTATGGCAACTGCTCGGCATCTGACCGTAAGGCGCTACAGAGGATAGTGCGTACGGCCAGTACATCACTGGGGCCAAGCTTCCTGCCATCCAATACTAGAGGAAAGCCCATAAAATTTTCAGAGACTCCAGCCACCCTAGTCATAGACTGTTTTCTCTGCTACCGCACGGCAAGCAGTATTGGAGCGCCAAGTCTAAGCCATAAGACTGCTGAACAATTAATCAAAAGGACACCGGACTATTTACATTGACCCCCCCCCATTTGTTTTGTACACTGCTGCTACTCGCTGTTTATTATCTAAGCATAGTCAATTCACCCCTACCTACATGTACAAATTACCTCAACCTGTACCCCCGCACACTGACTCGGTACTGGTAACCCCTGTATTTAGCCTCGTTATTGTTATTTTATTGTGTTACTTTTTTATTCTTTTTTACTTTTGTTTATTTGATAATTATTTTCTTAACTCTTCTTGAACGACACTGTTGGTTAAGGTCTTGCAAGTAAGCACTTCACGGTATGGTCTACACTTGTTGTATTTGGCGCATGTGACAAGTACAGTTTGATTTGATTTGATACATAAATAGGTCTGTTGTTAATGCCATTTAGTAGAAGGATCAAGGACGAAGAGCTGAATCATATCAAACTTACAGTATAGTATTCAAAATGAACACATCATTGTCAATGTGTCATCTTTCTTTTCCTTAATATAAATGGACTGCTTTCGTCAAATCTGTAGCTCAATGAATCGAATGACAAAAAAATGAATACTAAAGAATTATCTATGTGTGCATCACTTAAACATTGATATTTCACAGTCAAACGTGCTTTTTGCGCAGTTGTGATAAGGACATTAGATTTGAATATGCCCTTTCTTGGTATTTTCCCTTTTATTGCCACCGTTGTGGCTTTTAAAATGTACCACGGTCACATTGCCATTACAAGAGAACAGTTAGTAGGCCAACAACATTTGATATCCTCAGCTTTATATTTAGATACTGTAGGTGCAGCTCACAGTGCTTTCCTTACTTAATAAGTGCTAAATGACTTAAATGTAATGTAATGTAATAAGTAACCAAGAATGAAATCTGGTGGGAAGTCTTAGCTGATATAAAAACATTTCTTGTCTTGAAAGACTGACAGTATGCAGTTTGGAGTTGGTGTGTGTGTGTGTGGTTAGGGGTACTTAGTGTAGTTTGTTATCAGATCCCCTCTGGTACCTAGAGTGATATTGTCCATGACCCGGCATACATTAATCACAGTGGTTGGAATCTGAAGGTAACAAAATAGTCTTATCTTCTCTTGATAAAAATCCTTTCTTTACGCACAGCAATCAGGTAGGCTATGCATGTAGCTACATTGATGTTCAATATACTGTACATTTATTTTTTATTTAAGAAAAAGGATCAAGCGAGAAGAAGCAGCTTCTGATTAAATCAAAGCCTCTGAATATTTATTTAATTGTGGTGGTCTGCTTATTCTTGTTATGGCAAGACTAAATAATTTCAGGATTAAAATGTTGCTTAACACATCACATAATACGTTGCATGGACTAATAGTGTGGGCAATAATATTGTTTAACGTCGCTTTACCCCTCACATACAATAATCTGTAAAGTCCCTCAGTCGAGCAGGACATTTCAAACGCAGATTCAACCACAACGACCAGGGAGGTTTTCCAATGCCTCGCAAAGAAGGGAAACTATGTTAAAAAAATGTTTTAAATTAATCCTTTATTTAACTAGGCAAGTGAGTTATGAACAAATTCGTACTTACAATGACAGCCTACTGGGGAAGAGTGGGTTAACTGCCTTGTTCAGGGACAGAACAACAGATTTTTCTCTTGTCAAATCAGTGATTTGATCCAGCAACCTTTCGGTAACTGGCCCAACGCCCTAACCAGTATGCTACCTGCCATCTCAAAAATAAAATAAAAGCAGAGATTAAGTATCACTTTGAGCATGGTGAAGTTATTCATTAAACTTTGGATAGTGTATCAATACACCCAGTCACTACAAAGATACAGGTGTCCTCCAATAATCCCTTCAGGCCCCTGTTTAATTCTCCTTATCCAGTCAAACGGTAAAGAAAAAGGGAGTTTTATCCTCCTAGAGGATGCCAAGCTCACTCACTGCCACAAGGTTTTCATTTATCTTCTCTTGTTTGTCATTTTTTGCTGTTATTTTTACCTCTTTTATTTTTCACATTTTTTTTTCTCGCAAGTTCCTGGAACTTGACTCCTGGAGTGTCACATCAATCATGGGTCCCTGCTGTTCTGCCAGGAGGGTGGAAATTGCTCCGCGGCTCCTCCAAATAGATGGGTATGGTGGGCTGGGAGGAGAGATCTCTGTACTGTATCCCTCTCAGAGAGGGATAGAGACAGGGCCGTTGGGTTTAGGGTGGGGAGTTCATGGGGAAAGGGCGAGGTTATGGGTTCATGTCAAAAGTCTCAAAGGCTGTATCATCAGTGTGCTGCAGATCATGTGATAGAGAGCTCGTGAGATGATGTGTGTACCCCACCACAGTCGATGAACTGGGGAGGGCTCTCCAATAACTACAGAGGGGGAGAGGGGAGGAGGCCTGGTGTGTGGATGGGAACGCATGGGAACACACAACAGCCCACTGTAATGGCACAAACTGTTTCTCTGCCATTTCTGTTCAAAGATGCTGACAACACAATGTGTGTCCATAACAGGTTTGTATGCAAGGGTTATGCAAAGGTCCTTCATTCCCAAATAATATCAGAACATCATCATGTAGGCTTATGGCTATTTTCAGTCATGGAGTGAACATGAACACATCAAAAACAAAGCAACTAACCGGGAATATTGATTATTGCCTCTGTTTCATTTAGGTAGTCTTAAGTGGGTACAAGGCATCCATGACAGTCTATGTAGAACTGATCCTGGTGGTGGCAGTGGTAGGAGTGGGAGGGCACACTAGTGGGCATCTATACCTGGGAGAATTATAGCCTACTCGTCACACTTCTACAGCCCCCCAAGATTAGCTCCACAAGCCCAAAATCTCTACTTAGCCTTCAAACATAACTGCGCACCAGCGTTCGTTATAGCAGAACATGAATCTGTCATATTTTCTAGGGAGCAAGATAGTATAATCCCAAATAAAGCAGAGTTTGTATGCTGTGTGCTCAGTTGCCCCCCCATCCCCCACCCCCACAGACACCCCTAGCAGACACTACTGGTGCCAACTGGCTTCTCCAGAGGTTTGGCAAATACATTGAAGGATCCCTTGGGTGTTACAAATTAGCTCTGCAGTTACCCCACTCTCAAAAAAAGCTTGAGGACAGGAAAATTGGAACTGTCTTTGCATTTATTTAGCATTTTTGTGTGTTCCTTTTTGTTTTCGTCTGTTCTGGGCCCTAATTAAATTCTGGATGTACCTACTGGAGTTATTCAACTATCTTTGAGAATGTTTTTGACGTGTTTGGAATTACCACAGAAATTCTGAGGGACTGTTTTTTAAGTATAATTGACTTCAAGTTTTTTTTTAAACGAAATATAGCACTTTGAAGTCGTTTGGCACAGACATCTACTCAATAATTTAAAAAAAAGTCTAGAGAAGATAAAAATGTACTTTACCAATTTGAGGCGAGGTAACCAGTCAAAATGACAACCCTCAGCTCTACTTTCAAACACATGTTATGGAGAACAAGGGATCCATTTAATTTAAT